>NC_090323.1:74722996-75042705 GCF_040869045.1 Eurosta solidaginis | reverse complement strand
ATACGGGTATTATGGTGAACAAAATGCCGAATCTAAATCACTGCAGTAACCACTTCCAAAAAAAGAACCATAATAGAGTGTACACAAATTTGGTTAGTTACTGAACTAGCGTGCGAACGTGTGTTGAACGTGTAAAAAATATTTATACAACGGAAAATTACATTCGTCGCCTAATGTAAGTACTGGTATTACCTTGTTCAAAGGTTATAATTATTTTATATGTCACGTAGATAAATTCCACTGTTGAAGACGGTTCGCAAAATATTGTGGAAAATCCTACGGACGACAGTGAAAAAAGCGATCCTCATTTTATATGCGGGGCTGCTGATAGTGCCATTAAAATTGGATACGTCAATAATTTTCTTCAAAACTGCGGCGTAATCCCGTTGAAAATTCGGCGGAACTCCAAACCATCGAGAACAGATCGAGAAAAAATTGCATCAAGCGTTAATTATATGAAGAATACTGTCATCAGTAGTTCGGCTTATTCTTCAGATTTGAAAAATACACTGATTAGACAAATTGTCAAGAGATACGACATTTATTTAATGCTCAAGCACAGAGATTAAATATATGTGCTAACTTTTGTCCCAGAATCATGGACGATTAAACAAATTTTTTCAAGTGTATCGACGAATGGCCGCTTTAGCAAAAAACTACGAAAATCCGATGGCATTGGCTCTCGACCTGATGTAAAAAAAGGTCGACCCACGGACCCAAATATAATAGAAGTGGTTCAGAAGTTTTATAGGTCTGATCAAATCTGACTGCGGGTGTTAAAGAACATAAATCGGTGAAGATATCTGGAACTCGGAATCATGAAGAGAAAAGACTATTAACTCATAAAATCAAAAATATTCGCAAGCAATTCTGTAAGAGGTTCCCAAACATGCAAATATCACTTTCGAAATTTAAGAAATTACGACCACCAGAGTGCATTTTTCGTGGGTTCAAAAAATAAGCACAATGTTTGCGTTTGCAAGGTTCACCAAAATATTCGTCTGAGATTCGCTGGCTTGAAGAAAGTTATAAATGACGCAGAAGAACAATTACACTATCGGAATTATTTAAACGGCATGGTGTGTTCAAGTCCTAATTGCGAGTTTTTCCTGTTGGAATGTTCTGAATACTCTGGAACAGAAAACATCTCAAAAAACCTTGGTTCAATTCTGCACAGTAATGACGTAACTTCAGTTAATTACGATTAATGGTTGAGTACTGTCAGGTACTTTTTATTTCGTTTATTAATTTATATATATATATATATATATATATATGGAATAATTTTTTTTTTTTCAAGAGGTTCTCGAACCCATTAACGTATTTCATCTTTTGGGACGGTTTTATTAATTGACTAACGTATTTTGTTTACAGACGCTATCTACAAGTCCAACATGAACCTGTGAAAGAATTCGTTCAAAATTTGATGAAGGATTTGTGTGATGTATTGAAACATGATGTCCTCGCAAAATCAAAAGCTCAATATCTTACGTAGAGTTGGATTTCAGTTCGATTCTTAATCGATTTAATCGATCTTTTTTTTAGAAATGTAGAATCGACTTTTTTTAAATCGTTCGATTCTTTATGTATCGAAGTTTTCATCACTATCTACTTTACGGACGCTTGAGGAAATACATACTCTGTAATTCTAGTTTTTATAAATTTAGCTTTATTGTGTTGGTGGCTTCGAGAGAAAGGAGAAAAATGAAGAAATTTCTTCGCACTTCTGGTAAGTAATATATTGAACATGTGTGTATCTATTTTGTGATATGATATTGGGGCATAATCTTAGTCAAAATAAAATAGGTTTTTTGACAAAGCTGCAACTAAATTTAAAATCTATTTTATTTTGACTATGATTATGCGCCATTGTGTTTAGTACGAAATGAAAACTAATTAATACCACATTTTTAGATTTCAGTAAGCCAATTGAAAGTGACTCTGAAGGGGAATTTAATCTTATAAGTAATCCAAAGATTCGCAGATCTGTTGTCTGGAAGTACTTTAGTCAAGTGAAGGGCGATTTTGCGAAATGCAAATCGTGCGGAAAAAATGCAAAACAGGTGGAAATACAACCAATTTGTTAAATCACTTGAAGCGGTCACATCCAACGTTGATGGAAATATCTTCATCAACAGCTCCTATATAATCCTTTTTTGAATCTAATAACAACAATATAAGGAAGTCTCAGTTTGTAGATGAGCGAAACAACTGAATTGCGCTTTGATTATAATGATTGCCACAGATATGCAATCCTTTAGGATTGTCGAAGATAACGGATTCAGATCGTTTACACAATGCTTGGATCCCCGGTACGTTTTGCCTTCACGAGTAACATTAAGAAACACACTTTTAACAAATATATAAAATCAACACTTTTTATGACGTAGACAGCAGCAAATAGGAAAACAGAAGTGGCAATTTTTATGAAATTTCGTCAATTAAATTCCTTATTCCTTTTTATTTTCAATAAGCTATGAAAATACTTCCATTAAGTTTTTAACTGAAACTACCCAAACCATGACACAAATTTTCGTACGTTGTCAATTTAAAGTTCCGTATACCTTATTGATTTAAAAACTGCAAAACGTATACTGAGAACATGTTACCTTACGTATGTAATAAATACTTCATTTATATGTGACGCTGAACATAGATCGATTCTAATGCCGTAAACGAAGCGAGAACATTATATCTACATATTGTAATAATAAGTATTAAAGACGAAAGTATATTGGTTAATGTTCCCAAGGTTGGTTTTCCTACATTTTTAAAAAAAGATTCTATATACTAATTATCTCACTCCGCTGAAAGGATCAAGTGAAGACCCATGTGACATCCTTGATGCTTCCAATTTTGTCGGTAGGCAACGAAACGAGAGAGAAACTATCCAGCTTTATTTTTCGGGGAAAAATCGTGTAAATGGTTAAGTAAGTAAGCAAGTACACTGCTACAAAGAATAAGCAAAATTTAAGTAAACTTTGTTTGGTTCGATTTAATCGATTAAATCGATTTTTTTCGAGAATCAAATCGAAAAAATCGGTTCTTAAAAAATCAAATCGAATCCAGCTCTAACCTTACGGACATTAAAGAGCAACTAGGTGAAAAAGAGTTTTTTTCTGTGTCTGTATTTTCCAGAAAATTATTCGTGTCGTGTCCAACATTCTGTTCAGTCTGAATACTGGAACACTACTCAGGCAACAATACAACCATATGTTGTGTACTACAAGGAAAACGGCAATTTGTATCACAAGAGCTTTCATTATATCTGAAGATTCGGACCATAACAGTTCGGCAGTTAATTTAATTCAAAACTAGTTTCGTACATAATTAACAAATTTAGTAGATGCATTTTTTTTTTATTTGTTTGTTTATTTATTTAATAGTCTACAAATTGAGCAATTTAAACAGACTAAATAACAAATAACAGTACATTTACAAATAGTATGTCTTATACAAAACGAATGTGCAGTGTAAAACATTAAGTAAACGATCTTAAGAGTTATAGTTAATATTTGATATTAAGAGGTGACATGTATAATTATATGCGCGATAATTTAAATAAATAACTTAACTTTACAAGAGGGTATGAGTTTTGTATACGTATGCCCAGTAAGGGGCAGACGAAGGTGCTCAGAAGGGAGCTGATTGCCCAGTAAGGGGCTAACGAAAGGTGCTCAGAAGAGAGCTGACGCGAACCGCTCAGAAAGAGCTGCTATATTATAATGTAATGTGAAAACATTTTTATTTTTCCGATGGGGCGGCTTCGCAGTACCAGAACAACTACAATTTTATTAATGTGTTTCTACACAAAACAGATTTCGGCGTAGATGTAGAATGGCACTTTTTTGCTAGTGCGCACGGAAAGGGTGCTTGCGATGGAATCGGTGGCGTAATGAAAAGAGCTGCCTATCGTTCAAGCTTGCAACACAAAAATACAATTAAAATTACAGGGCCACTATATGATTGGACAAAAGTGAAATTCCAATCAATTGAATTTGATTACTGCGACAAAAAATAGCATGAACTCAAATGGAAAAGCGCTTTTCTAAGACCAAAACTGTGAAAAAACTAGACAGTTTCATTCTTTTGTACCAAAAATTCACTTGAATGCAGAAGTTTCGCGACTCATGACCAAGCAACATTAATCCCTGTTATGTAAAAATACACGTATTATTCGAAATTTTTTGAGGAAGTAGATACCATGGATCAAATGATATAATTTTACTCTTGCACACGCCATACAAGGCGCTGGCCACTTACGTTCTTCTACAACATGCTGAACGTTTCAGGGCTCGCTTCTTTCATCATATTTGGTGAATAATTCCCAAAGAAAGGAACTGATAAACGACGGAAATTTTTAATTGAATTGATACATCAATTGGTTAAACCACACATGGAGCTACGAGCAGCCAAGCCGAATATATCACGATTCTAGTATATCAAAGAAGCCATGAAAGTTTTCAACGTTTTGTAAGTTAATTGATTTTTTTAAACCTTATTAGTATTCTAAATACAACTTCTTTTCAGCCTCCATCTTCTGCAGTACCAATACAAAATAATTTGCCTATATATGACCCCATCTGCCTCTAACCGGCCTGTTTATCGTATTTGCTATAAGGAGGATAAAACAGGAAAACGCGTTTCCATTGCATGAAATGTAAATCTCCGGCTTGTGATTCGCACTCAAGTAAAGCGTGTTTCAAATGCATTGCTGAAGAAAGACCAAGGGACTCCACGAACTAAGGACTTATGCGAGTCTATTTTAATTCAGACTGGCATATTAATTAATAAAAAAGTGAACATAAATACATTTCTGGAACAATCTATGACTATATTTTTGAATGAAATAAACATTGTAATACATTTGGTTTGCTCAATGACACTTATAGTTTATCTTGTGGTCTGTCAGATCACAACATACGTTAACGACAATTTGAGTCACCGGTAGTTTAAGGATTAATGTCGGTTTCGGAAGAGACAGTGTGCGATTTTTCTGGGGACGATACAGTCGACCCCGATTATGTGCCGCAGCCAAAGGAAATCGTCCTTTGAGAATATTTAAGTACATATTGTCAAAAAAATCAATGAACATAATTTTCAAGAACGAATTTTTTACCAAAGTAGAAGGGGTGAGTTTTTTTTAATAAACGGCTCTTTTGGTCCAATTGTGTCTTGTGTATTGCTGAAAGTTGTCTACTTTGAAATATTGAAAACTTCTTTTTTTGTTAAACTTTGGCGTTATATATGTATAATATTTAATGCGTTTACTGCGAAAACTTTTATTAATTGTTGTGTATAAAAGTCGCTTATTCTGTAATTGAGAAAAGGTAATAAAAGAACCAACATAAGTATTTACGAAATTCAGGCATGTTATCATATTTCTTCGCTGGCTCTCTAATTTAGCTAATTTTTTTTTAAATGTAAGTGCTTATATTACACAAGTTCTTTGTTTTAATTTGAAATAAAAAAATAAATATTTAAAAAACTTTTAGTTGATTATGTCAAAACAATAAGAAAAACAAGTAAGGAAGGCTAAGTTCGGGTGTAACCGAACATTACATACCCAGCTGAGGGCTTTGGAGACAAAATTGTCTTTTTCATGGATACATACAAATGGTAATGCTAACAAGTAAGTTCGGGTTTAACCGAACATTACATACTCTGTTGAGAGCTGTGGAGACAAAATAAGGATGAATGTAGAAAAATTAACCTAGGGTAACCCTGGAATGTGTTTGTATGACATGTGTATCAAATGGAAGGTACTACAGAGTATTTTAAGAGGGAGTGGGCCATAGTTCTATATAGGTGGACGCCATTTAGGGATATCGCCATAAAGGTGGACCAGGGCTGACTCTAGAATTTGTTTGTACGATATTGGTATCAAATGAAAGGTGTTAATGAGTATTTTAAAAGGGAGTGGGCTTTAGTTCTATAGGTGGACGCCTTTTCGAGATATCGCCATAAAGGTGGACCAGGGGTGACTCTAGAATGCGTCTTACAATATGGGTATCAAACGAAAGGTGCTAATGAGTATTTTAAAAGGGAGTGGGCCTTAGTTCTATGGGTGGACGCCTTTTCGAGATATCGCCATAAAGGTGGACCAGGGGTGACTCTAAAATTTGTTTTTACGATATGGGTATCAAACGAAAGGTGTTAATGAGTATTTTAAAAGGGAGTGGGCCTTAGTTCTATAGGTGGACGCCTTTTCGAGATATCGTCATAAAGGTGTACCAGGGGTGACTCTAGAATTTGTTTGTACGATATGGGTATCAAATGAAAGGTGTTAATGAGCATTTTAAAAGGGAGTGGGCCTTAGTTCTATAGGTGGACGCCATTTAGGGATATCGCCATAAAGGTGGACAAGGGCTGACTCTAGAATTTGTTTGTACGATATGGGTATCAAATGAAAAGTGCTAATGAGTATTTTAAAAGGGAGTGGGCCTTAGTTCTATAGGTGGAAGCCTTTTCGAGATATCGCCATAAAGGTGGACCAGGGGTGACTCTAGAATGCGTTTGTACAATACGGGTATCAAACGAAAGGTGTTAATGAGTATTTAAAAGGGAATGGGCCTTAGTTCTATGGGTGGACGCCTTTTCGCGATATCACCATAAAGGTGGACCAGGGGTGACTCTAGAATTTTTTTTACGATATGGGTATCAAATGAAAGGTGTTAATGAGTATTTTAAAATGGAGTGGGCCCTACACTACTACAGGGTACTACAGAGTATTTTAAGAGGGAGTGGGCCATAGTTCTATATAGGTGGACGCCATTTAGGGATATCGCCATAAAGGTGGACCAGGGCTGACTCTAGAATTTGTTTGTACGATATTGGTATCAAATGAAAGGTGTTAATGAGTATTTTAAAAGGGAGTGGGCTTTAGTTCTATAGGTGGACGCCTTTTCGAGATATCGCCATAAAGGTGGACCAGGGGTGACTCTAGAATGCGTCTTACAATATGGGTATCAAACGAAAGGTGCTAATGAGTATTTTAAAAGGGAGTGGGCCTTAGTTCTATGGGTGGACGCCTTTTCGAGATATCGCCATAAAGGTGGACCAGGGGTGACTCTAAAATTTGTTTTTACGATATGGGTATCAAACGAAAGGTGTTAATGAGTATTTTAAAAGGGAGTGGGCCTTAGTTCTATAGGTGGACGCCTTTTCGAGATATCGTCATAAAGGTGTACCAGGGATGACTCTAGAATTTGTTTGTACGATATGGGTATCAAATGAAAGGTGTTAATGAGCATTTTAAAAGGGAGTGGGCCTTAGTTCTATAGGTGGACGCCATTTAGGGATATCGCCATAAAGGTGGACAAGGGCTGACTCTAGAATTTGTTTGTACGATATGGGTATCAAATGAAAAGTGCTAATGAGTATTTTAAAAGGGAGTGGGCCTTAGTTCTATAGGTGGAAGCCTTTTCGAGATATCGCCATAAAGGTGGACCAGGGGTGACTCTAGAATGCGTTTGTACAATACGGGTATCAAACGAAAGGTGTTAATGAGTATTTTAAAAGGGAATGGGCCTTAGTTCTATGGGTGGACGCCTTTTCGCGATATCGCCATAAAGGTGGACCAGGGGTGACTCTAGAATTTTTTTTACGATATGGGTATCAAATGAAAGGTGTTAATGAGTATTTTAAAATGGAGTGGGCCCTACACTACTACAGGGTACTACAGAGTATTTTAAGAGGGAGTGGGCCATAGTTCTATATAGGTGGACGCCATTTAGGGATATCGCCATAAAGGTGGACCAGGGCTGACTCTAGAATTTGTTTGTACGATATTGGTATCAAATGAAAGGTGTTAATGATTATTTTAAAAGGGAGTGGGCTTTAGTTCTATAGGTGGACGCCTTTTCGAGATATCGCCATAAAGGTGGACCAGGGGTGACTCTAGAATGCGTCTTACAATATGGGTATCAAACGAAAGGTGCTAATGAGTATTTTAAAAGGGAGTGGGCCTTAGTTCTATGGGTGGACGCTTTTTCGAGATATCGCCATAAAGGTGGACCAGGGGTGACTCTAGAATATGTTTGTACAATATGGGTATCAAACGAAAGGTGTTAATGAGTATTTTAAAAGGGAGTGGGCCTTAGTTCTATAGGTGGACGCCTTTTCGAGATATCGTCATAAAGGTGTACCAGGGGTGACTTTAGAATTTGTTTGTACGATATGGGTATCAAACGAAAGGTGTTAATGAGTATTTTAAAAGGGAGTGGGCCTTAGTTCTATAGGTGGACGCCTTTTCGAGATATCGTCATAAAGGTGTACCAGGGATGACTCTAGAATTTGTTTGTACGATATGGGTATCAAATGAAAGGTGTTAATGAGCATTTTAAAAGGGAGTGGGCCTTAGTTCTATAGGTGGACGCCATTTAGGGATATCGCCATAAAGGTGGACAAGGGCTGACTCTAAAATTTGTTTTTACGATATGGGTATCAAACGAAAGGTGTTAATGAGTATTTTAAAAGGGAGTGGGCCTTAGTTCTATAGGTGGTCGCCTTTTCGAGATATCGCCATAAAGGTGGACCAGGGTGACTCTAGAATATGTTTGTACAATATGGGTATCAAACGAAAGGTGTTAATGAGTATTTTAAAAGGGAGTGGGCCTTAGTTCTATAGGTGGACGCCTTTTCGAGATATCGTCATAAAGGTTTACCAGGGGTGACTTTAGAATTTGTTTGTACGATATGGGTATCAAATGAAAGGTGTTAATGAGCATTTTAAAAGGGAGTGGGCCTTAGTTCTATAGGTGGACGCCATTTAGGGATATCGCCATAAAGGTGGACCAGGGCTGACTCTAGAATTTGTTTCTCCGATATGGGTATCAAATGAAAGATGCTAATGAGTATTTTAAAAGGGACTGGGCCTTAGTTCTATAGGTGGACGCCTTTTCGAGATATCGTCATAAAGGTGTACCAGGGGTGACTCTAGAATTTTTTTTACGATATGGGTATCAAATGAAAGGTGTTAATGAGTATTTTAAAATGGAGTGGGCCATAGTTCTATAGGTGGTCGCCTTTTCGAGATATCGCCATAAAGGTGGACCAGGGGTGACTCTAGAATATGTTTGTACAATATGGGTATCAAACGAAAGGTGTTAATGAGTATTTTAAAAGGGAGTGGGCCTTAGTTCTATAGGTGGACGCCTTTTCGAGATATCGTCATAAAGGTGTACCAGGGGTGACTTTAGAATTTGTTTGTACGATATGGGTATCAAATGAAAGGTGTTAATGAGCATTTTAAAAGGGAGTGGGCCTTACTGCTATAGGTGGACGCCATTTAGGGATATCGCCATAAAGGTGGACCAGGGATGACTCTAGAATTTGTTTGTACGATATGGGTATCAAATGAAAGGTGCTAATAGTATTTTAAAAGGGAGTAGGCCTTACTTCTATAGGTGGACGCCTTTTCGAGATATCGCCATAAAGGTGGACCAGGGGTGACTTTAGAATGCTTTTGTACAATATGGGTATCCAACGAAAGGTGTTAATGAGTATTTTTAAAGGGAATAGGCCTTAGTTCTATGGGTGGACGCCTTTTCGCGAAATCGCCATAAAGGTGGACCAGGGGTGACTCTAGAATTTGTTTGTACAATATGGGTATCAAATGAAAGATGCTAACGAGTATTTTAAACGGGAGTGGGCCTTAGTTCTATAGGTGGACGCCTTTTCGAGATATCGTCA
Source organism: Eurosta solidaginis (assembly GCF_040869045.1). Classification (NCBI taxonomy): domain Eukaryota; kingdom Metazoa; phylum Arthropoda; class Insecta; order Diptera; family Tephritidae; genus Eurosta; species Eurosta solidaginis. Next base: position 75,033,012 of record NC_090323.1, on the reverse strand, counting down.
TAAAGGTGTACCAGGGGTGACTCTAGAATTTTTTTTTCCGGTATGAGCATCAAATGAAAGGTGGTAATGAGTATTTTAAAAGGGAGTGGGCCCTAGTTCTATAGGTAGTCGCCTTTTCGAGATATCGCCATAAGGATGGACCAGGGGTGACTCTATAATGTGCTTGTACGATATGGGTACCAAATTAAAGGTATTAATGAGAGTTTTTAAAGAGAGTGGTGGTAGTTGTATATGTGAAGGCGTTTTCGAGATATCGACCAAAATGTGAACCAGGGTGACCCAGAACATCATCTGTCGGGTACCGCTTATTTATTTATATATGTAATACCACGAACAGTATTCCTGCCAAGATTCCAACGGATTTTGATTTCGCCCTGCAGAACTTTTTCATTTTCTTCTACTTAATATGGTAGGTGTCACACCCATTTTACAGAGTTTTTTTCTAAAGTTATATTTTGCGTCAATAAACCAATCCAATTACCATGTTTCATCCCTTTTTTCGTAGTTGGTATAGAATTATGGCATTTTTTCCTTTTTCATAATTTTCGATATCGAAAAAGTGGGCGTGGTCATAGTCGCATTTCTGCCATTTTTTATACCAATACAAAGTGAGTTCAAATAAGTACGTGAACTGAGTTTTGTAAAGATATATCGATTTGTGCTCAAGTTATCGTGTTAACGGCTGAGCGGAAGGACGGACGGCCGAGTGTGTATAAAAACTGGGCGTGGCTTCAACCGATTTCGCCCTTTTTCACAGAAAACAGTTATCGTCCTAGAATCTAAACGCTTACACAATTTCACAAGGATTGGTAAATTTTTGTTCACCTTATGGAATTAAAAGTATCCTAGACAAATTAAATGAAAAAGGGCGTAGCCACGCCCATTTTGAAATTTTCTTATATTTTTGTATTTTGTTGTACCATACATTACTGGAGTTGAATGTTGACATAATTTACTTATATACTGTAAAGATATTAACTTTTTTTGTTCAGTTTGACTTTAAAAAATTTTTTAAAGTGGGCGTGGTCGTTCTCCGATTTTGCTAATTTTTATTAAGCATACATATAGTAATAGGAGTACCGTTCCTGGCAAATTTCATAATGATATCTTCAACGACTGCCAAATTACAGCTTGCAAAACTTCTAAATTACCTTCTTTTAAAAGTGGTGCCACGGCCATTGTCCAAAATTTTACTAATTTTCTATTCTGCGTCATAAGTTCAACTCACCTACCAAGTTTCATCGCTTTATCCGTCTGTGTTAACGGACGGACGTATATGGCTCAATCAAATTTTTTTTCGATACTGATGATTTTGATATATGGAAGTCTATATCTACCTCGATTTCTTTATACCTGTACAACCAACCGCTATTCAATCAAAGTTAATATACTCTGTGAGCTCTGCTCAACTGAGTACAAAAAGTGGAGCAACTTGCCATTGCTATTTTTCTTCAGCCTAAATTCGTTTTATTTGAATTTTTTTTTTTCAAATATGAAGATTTGGTTAAGTTTGAATGCATTTCTTTATAATTTTTTTTTAAATAACCCCTGAAGTAATTTCGAAGCTCTCTTAATTATGAGTCCGAAATTGTAGACCAAGGGTGACGTTTTTTGGAACGATTTTCCTTCATCCTTTGTCAGGTTAGGTTAGGTTAGGTTGAACTGGCCGGTCCTTGAGGACCTCACATATACTGATTGAGTCCATAGTGTTACCAGAAGTTTGTTTTAACTACCAATCTGAAAAACCCTATCAAAAACCAGGACCTATGTTATAAAATAACTCCGTCCTCTTGGCAAATACTAAAAGCTTCCTAGGACTTAAGCCACTTGCTGTTTCTAGATCTGACAGCCGTATCACTTCTAATAGCAAGAGTCTTAGTCTGGCAAGTGCAGGGCACGAGCACAGAACGTGCTCGATCGTTTCCCCCTCCAACCCGCACATCTGCTATCCCTGACCAAGCCTAATTTAAAGGCATGTGATGCCAGAAGGCAGTGTCCAGTCAGAATACCCGTCATAAGTGTACAGTCCTCTCTTTTTAATGATAGAAGCATATGTGTTTGGCGGCCACCGTGGTGTGATGGTAGCGTGCTCCGCCTACCACACCGGATGCCCTGGGTTCAAACCCCGGGCAAATCAACATCAAAATTTTTAGAAATAAGATTTTTCAATTAGAAGAAAATTGTTCTAAGCGGGCTCGGCCCTCGGCAGTGTTTGACAAGCGCTCCGGGTGTATTTCTGCCATGAAAAACTCTCAGTGAAAACTCATCTGCCTTGCAGATGCCCTTCGGAGTCGGCATAAAATCATGTAGGTCCCATCCGGCCAATTTGTAGGGAAAATCAAGAGGAGCACGACGCAAATTGGAAGAGAGGCTCGGCCTTATATCTCTTCGGAGGTTATCGCGCTTTACATTTATTTAACTGTGTTAGTCTAAGATTGTGAGACCTACACATAATCTTCGACACTTTACAGCCCCGCGATTGAACCCACGCCTTTCCCGCTTGGTCGAGCATGTGCACCTCTCGTCTTCGCTTAATCTCGCCCAATCTAATTGGGACATCTACGGAGCAAGGTTCAAGGGATGCGCCCTTTTTAGCTAGTTCGTCCGCTTTTTCATTCCCATCTATTCGCATATGCCCTGGGACCCAATATAGATGTATGCTTCTCCCTGTCCCGATTCTCCCCAGAGACTGCTTACACTCTAACACGCATTTAGATGCTGTGCTATGCGAGATTATTGCCTTAATTGCTGCTTGACTGTCAATATAAAAGTTAACACGGTTGCAGCTTAAGCTATTCTCTTCCAGGGTTTCTACTGCTTTGGTTACGGCTAATATTTCCGCTTGGAAAACGCTACAGTAGTCCGGTAGCCTGTAGGATCAGCTTATTTCCGGATCAGCGCAGTATACCGCAAACCCTACTCCTTCCACTTCTTTGGAACCATCGGTGTACACATGTATCGCCTCGTCCGCCATTTGCGCGCCCTTGCGCCAACCGTCCACCTATATTGTGGCCTTAAGATCTCCCTCGAAGCACAGATAGGGAATCAGGTAGTCTGTTCGCCTTGTGATTGATGACGCTATACTACTATGGCCATATGGTCGGCGCTCAAGCTGCCCCGAAGCACCGAGCCTGGTTGCGGTCGTTAATACTTTATTCTTTGCTACCAGGTCTACAGGTGGAATGTGCAGAATGGCATACAGTGCAGCCGTCGGGGTTGTTTTCAGGGCTCCCGTAATGCTAAGCATCGATAATCTGGATACCCTCTCTAATTTTTTGAGGTATGTTGTTTTTTGTGTGGCTTTCCACCAAACAAGAACTCCATAGTATAGAATAGGGCTTACAATCGCTGTAAAAATCCAATGAGAAAGAGAGGGCGATAGGCCCCACGTACACCCCAGCATTCTTTTATATGCATAAAGTGCCGTTGAGACCTTCTTGACCCTCTCCTCCACGTTGAGCTTCCATGACAGCTTACTGTCTAGGATGATTCCTAGATATTTTGTGCGAGGTTTCTCCTGTAAGGTCCAATTTGGGACCGTGTACCTCTTTATAAACAAGACTATATCCGCCTTCTCCGCATTGACTTTCAACCCGACATTAGATGCCCAGGTATGAATATCCCGAAGCGCCCGATCCATCAAAGAACTAATCGTTGGAAGGCACTTTCCACTTATGACAATTGCAACGTCATCTGCCTAAGCCGTAAGTTTTACGGGTCCCTCATCGAATTGCCTGAGCAGTTGGTTGATGACCAGCGTCCACAGCAGAGGTGATAGCTCCCTCTCTGCGGCGTGCCCCTGTCCACTGATTTCGTGGCCTCGTACAATCCCCATTGTGATGAAATCTTTCTGCAATTTAACATGCAGCCGATCCATCTGATTAAGGCAGGTTGTACTTTAATGTCATTAAGACCATCCATAATCGCCCATTTTGCAACATTATTGAAAGCCCCGGCAATGTCCAAGAAGACTCCTAGAGCATACTCCTTATATTCCAGGGATTCCAGGGTGTCTACCGACTTGCCTTTGGTGTACGCATGCTGTGTTGTGGAGAGCAGCTTTTCATCCACATTGGACTTTATGTACACATCTATCAGACTCTCAAAGGTTTTGAGCAGAAATGATGTTAAGCTAATGGGTCTATAGTCTTTGGGATACACGTGACCGATCTTCCCCGCCTTTGGTAGAAAAGCTACACGAGCAGTTCTCCAAGAGTGCAGTACATGATTCAGTCTTATGCACCCATCGAATATTATTTTAAGCCATTCCACGACCGCCCTACTTGAGACTTGTAGCATGGCCGGGAATATACCATCTGGGCCCGCCAATTTAAACTTAGAAAACGCCTTCACTGGCCACTCGATATCGGTCACCAAGCCCGGCACTACTAGCTCCGTGATCGAAGTGTGAGTGATGTCTGCTGGCTCTTCTAAACCGTATCCCAATGAGAAATGTGTATCGAGAAGCACCTCAAGGGATTCCTCACTATTACGTGACCATTCCCCGTTCTCTTTCTTTATTAGTCCCTGGACTATCTTTCCCTTTGCTAGGAATTTTTTCAACCGTGCTGTTTCGCTGGAGCACTCTATGTCCGTACAGAAACTTTTCCAAGAGTTTCTCTTCGCCCTGGTGATTTCACACTTGTAGATTCCTGTAATCGTCCCGACACACTTCACTTTCCGCGGTCTTGGCGAGCTTAAACATTTATTTTACCTGTCTTCTTAGAAGAATCAGTTCGTTGACCTAAGGTTTCTAAAGGTTCCTCCCTTCTCTACCCTCTTTAGGGGGATGCTGAAGCTGATATACGCATGGTCGGAGAAGGATGGTCTATCAAGAACCATCCAATCATACCTTGATATATCAAGCTCGGAGCTCAATGTAATATCCAGAACATTACTGGATGTTGGACCAATGTATGTAGGGAAATTTCCCCTGTTGGCTATCTGCAAATTGGTTTGCAGGATGCAACAAAATAGAAATTCGCCTCTCTCGTTCGTATCTGCTACTCCCCACGCATTGTGGTGTGCATTTGCATCTGCGCCTATGACCAACCGCCCTTTGAGCGCTTCCTCCTGTACTAGCCTTTTGTACTCCATCGGTGGATCCTCCGCAGCATGGGCCATGTAGCAGGACGCCAGGATAAAGGCCTGCTTATTCTTTTGCCCAACGGCCACCGCTACGAGATCCTCAGTGGTGTAATTAGGCAGTGTATATGAATGGAGCTGTTTCCTTACCATTACTACAGCTCGCACCCGTCCTTCCGTTTGCGCGTAGTAAACGCCAAACCCGCGCGCGCTAAGTCCAGAAACCTTTCCTCCCGATTAGAGCCACGGCTCCTGGATCAGCGCCACGTCAAACGATCCCTCCTCAAGGGTTAGAAGGAGTTCGCTCGACGCCACTTTACTCTGTTGGGAGGATTATCTGTAGGACTTGCAGCACCATTGGGCTGTTTGTCCCCCTCCAGCACCTTCGTCTTGACGTCGTCGTCCTCCCCTTGTCCTTTTGGTTTAGAGTATTCGAGGCCCCCTTCAGCCTCTCGTGACTGTTGTGCGGGGTGTTCCTCTGTTCGAGTCACAGCACCATTTAGCGGTTGGTCCTCTTCTAGCACGTTCGTGGTGACGTCGAGGACCTCTCTTTTTCCCTTAGGATTTTGAGGTCCTTTTCGACTTCGCCCACCTCTAGCGTGTTAGGGTTTTTATCCTCGGGACTTCTTTTCCTGAGTCGCATGTAATTTTGCCAGTGCCAAAGGACATTTTGCCAAGCCGCGTGTACAAAATATCCTCCGCCTGCTTGTTTATTTGGAAGATGTAGAACTGACCATACTCGGTAGGCCGAGATACAGTAAGTACCTTCCAATCCTGTGTCGGTATGTTCGGATTCTGATTCTGCAGAAGTCGCAGTGTATCCTCCGACTTCATCACGCATAGTATCCATACCTTAACTTTTGGTACCGTGGGGATTTGAGCTTTATCCACCACCTCAAACCGCGCGTTCGTGCCTTGCCTTTGGAGGTTTGGAACCACTTGCTCCAGCCACCGCAAGCTCGCGATGTTGTCGCACGCTATCATCTTTACACCATTATACCACCCCCCGAATCAAAGGTTGGAAGGGGATTACTTGGTTGTTCCCGCATCATCTTAAGCATTAAGCTAATAAGCTCCCTTTCCACAAATCTCCACCTTTCAGTAATCATTTGTCCGAAAGGACTGCTACGATCAACCAGCGCCACAGTCAGTGACTGCTTTGCCACATCACTCATCTTCTCGGGAACAGCAGGATTCTTAGTGTTACCTCCCTCTGGCATCTCCGAGAAAGCCGGAGTCTTAGCGTTAACTCCCTTTAGCGCCTCCGAGAAAGCCGGAGTCTTATCGTTATCTCCCTTTGGCTTATCTCCTACTTCCGTAGTTGGAACTTCCCTCTGACTCGCTGCTTTCGAGGTAGTTGCTACCTCGCTATTGGAACCCATCTGTCTTACAGCTTTGGGCCTACTTGTCTTGTCTATGCGACTGCCCTGCCTCGCGGCTCTACGACTGGATCCTTTCTGCCTCTTGAAAGCAGGCTTGTTGCATTCCGCCGAACGTTGCCTCTTCATTCTGCCATTCGACGCTTCTTCCCCCTCGTACCGGTTGCAGAACCGAGGGTTTCTCGCAGCAAACCTTTTGAACTGCCTTCGACCTACTTCTACCGCTTCATGGGCCCATTCCAAGCGCTCGATCTCAACTTCTGTTGGTTCGACCACTGCTCCCAAGCGTTGTACAATTCTTAGTGCTGCACGGTACTGCGAGAGAGCTCTTTTACTTCCTCTGCTCCGTACCTTTCCCCACTCTTCTACTCCGTTTTCATTTGTGTGCTTCTCCAACACGGAGTTCATTGAATCAGCACTACTCTCGCTCTCCGAGTCCGACGCATCGCTTAATTCGCATTTGTCGTCCTTGGATTGCGACTCAGTCCTCCTCTTTACATCGTCCTCATTACAATCAGGTAATGAGACGTTCATCTTGGTCGTACGACCACCTGCCCGACAAGGCGGGCTCAGCGGTCCAGTATTATATACGGGGAAAGAACCGTCCGCCACATCAGCGCCCCTTATTGTGGTAAGGCCATAAATACTTCCCGAGCCGAATTTATCCCCTGGCTGTAAATCGTCCAATAGGCATGGTCCGCATAATACCCTGAATTAGGGGGTTGGCAGTTCTTGGTCACCGACATCCCGCCGCCCTCCTATGAGGCGAAACGGCATAGATGTCAGTCCTAAACAGCTCCGCCTCATAGTCGGGCGCTATGGAGTTCGGCTAAGCCCTCACACCAACGAAAAGGTGCCTAGGGTATTTTAAAAGAGAGTGGGATAGGTTGACGCCTTTTGGAGATATCGCCATAAAGGTGGACCAGGGGTGACTCTAAAATGTGTTTGTACATATGGGTATCAAATTAATGGTATTAATGAGGGGTTTAAAAGGGAGTGGCCCTTAGTTGAATATGTGAAGGTATTTTCGAGATATCGACCAAAATGTGGACCAGGGTTACCCAGAACATCATGTATCGGGTACCGCTAATTTATTTATATACATATGTAATACCACGAACAGTATTCCTGCAATGATTCCAAGGGCTTTTGATTTCGCCCTGCAGAACTTTTTCATTTTCTTTTACTTAATATGGTAGGTGTCACACCCATTTTACAAAGATTTTTCTAAAGTTATATTTTGCGTCAAAAAACCAATCCAATCACCATGTTTCATCCCTTTTTTCGTATTTGGTATAGAATTAAGGCATTTTTTTCATTCTTCGAAATTCTCGATATCGAAAAAGTGGGCGTGGTTATAGTCGGATTTCGCCCATTTTTAATACAAAGATAAAGTGAGTTCAGATAAGTACGTGAACTAAGTTTAGTGAAGATGTATCGATTTTTGCTCAAATTATCGTGTTATCGGTCGAGCGGAAGGACGGACGGTCGACTGCGTATAAAAACTGTGTGTGGCTTCAACCGATTTCGCCCATTTTCACAGAAAACAGTTATCGTCATAGAAGCTATGCCCTTGCCAAATTTCAAAAGGATTGGTAAATTTTTGTTCGACTTACATATGACATTCAAAGTATTATAGACAAATTAAATGAAATTTTCTTTTGTTTTTGTATTTTATTGCACTATATCATTACTGGAGTTTAATGTTGACATAATTTATTTATATACTGTAAAGATATTAAATTTTTTGTTAAAATTTGACTTGAAAAAATTTTTTTAAGTGGACGTGTGCGTTTTCCGATTTTGCTAATTTTTATTTGGAACAAAAACATATAGTAATATGAGTAACGTTCCTGCCAAATTTCATCATGATATCTTCAACGACTGCCAAATTACAGCTTGCAAAACTTTTAAATTACCTTCTTTTAAAATGGGCGATGGCACGCCCGTTGTTCAAAATTTTACAAATTTTCTGGTCTGCGTCATAAGGTCAACTCACCTATTAAGTTTCATCGCTTTATTCGTCTTTGGTAATGAATAATCGCACTTTTCGGTTTTTCGATATCGAAAAAGTGGGCGTGGTTATAGTCCGATTTCATTAATTTTAAATAGCGATCTGAGATGAGTGACCAGGAACTTACATACCAAATTTCATTAATATATCTCAAAATTTACTCATGTTATCGTGTTCACGGACAGACGGACGGACATGGCTAAATTAGTTTCTTCTTTCGCCCAGATCATTTTGACATATGGAAGTCTATATCTATCTCGATTAGTTTATGCCGTTACGGGGCACCGTTATGCGCACAAAATTAATATACTCTGTGAGCTCTGCTCCGCTAAGTATAACTAGCGGTAATTTAAATTTTCAAATAAACTATTTTCTTTGTTGTATGTGTAATTGGTTAGGTATTTATTATTTAAGCTATCTAAATACATACATAAATGCTTATATAGATATACAATGAATATAAATGTGGCAAATATATATAATATAAATGAGCCGTTTATTTTGAAAGTGGCATAAGTCATTTCCAACTCATGGTCTTAAATGCATTGTTATTTTTGAACGAATGCATATGTAGATGGTTCTACAATTATAAAATAATAATAAGAATTGCATCTTTTGGATATTGGACTCTAACAAACTGGAGGCGAGGAGAGATACAAACAAATTATCACTGAACCTAAACGACATGAAATGACTTATGCCACTTTCAAAATAAACGGCTCAAATATAAATATATTTTATATTGGTAATACATATTTAGTAACATAAATATACTATTTACGGTTTTAACAGTTTCCGAAACATTTGCCAATGGTACACATGTGTGAGTGTGATGATATATCGCACACTAACTACAAAGGAGTCATAACTTAAAAATTTTCAAAATCGGTTTTTTTCCATAAACCAATTCACAGTACATTTCTCTAACTGCCCCTTAAATTTCGTTGTCATTATTTTCTTCTTTAACTGGTAAATTACCGTCATGCCAGTTTTGGTGTTGATTGCATCGCTTGGGCTCTATCAACTAATGAGTACTATTTTTAGTTGTGTCAATGTGCTTAAGAACAAGTGAACAGTTTTTTCACGCATAAAGCATAATATTTTAAATCTTGTTGCAAAAAAGTTTTAGCTTTGTTGGGTACTAATTAAAATTGTTTCTTTTTATACGTAGAGTAAATAATTTTGCTTGATGAAATAATTGTCATTAATAGTCATAATTCAAAATTGCTATATATTTTGTCCGTAAATAAATAATTACGACAAAATTTCGTCAATTCATTTTATAATGAAGGTCTCCTTCTTTGTAAAACTGGATTTCAATATAACATTACAGACGTTTTCACATAAACCGTTTTTCTTCTCTCCTGAACATTTACATTTTTCAAGTTGTTACTCTTTTGTAGCTAGTGTGCGATATATGTATGTACATGTGAGTTATAAATTATATAAATACGTACATACATATATGTATAAAAAAAAATTTTTAATCTACATAAATATTATAAAAATAGAAAAATAAGCTACTTACATATATACACATGGAATACTCCCTATATTGCTACTACAATGATGGATCAATTCCATATTGTTCTAGTCTTAGCAAGATACCTAGCTCGACAAAAACTTTCTCATGGCCGTAAAACCATGCCCTTTATTACGCCCCTTCTGTTGATATTTTAAATGGCACTTAGTTCACAATGTGAGGGTGTAAATGCGCAAATACGTGTACACACCATTGAATTAAAAAAAATTTTTGGGATCATAAATTACATATTTGATTCCAGCTTCTTGCTTAAATATGATGGTCGTTTTAATAAATTTAAATTTTTTCCATATAGTTTAATCAAAATAACAAATTTTTTACAAACGCAAAATCTTCTACTTGTGGTCGCGTAATACGAGGAACTGGAGATGTATCTTCAAATTTTATAATGCATTTGAAAGCGAAACACACTGATGATTATCAAAAATATAAAAATCTTAAGGACGAGTATGTGGCTTATTCCAGTTCTCAGGATCGCTTTGATAACAAACTTTTAAAAGCTATTGTAGATTGCGCTTTGCCAGTGTCCATAGTAGACAAGAAGTCATTTATAGATTTGTTTGAAGACACAGGGCTTAAGGTAATGAGTAGGCAAACAGCTGTGAAAAAGCTGGATGTTACAGTGGCTCACAGCTTATTCCATGCAGATGCACTATTAAATTTTCGAATACTTTATTGTGAAAATTTAAACGGCATTAGTTTGCTACGAAATTGTAGTTTAAAAAAAAAACTGCATTTATTTTTTTTTTTGCTCAGTACTTTGTGTGGAGTCCTTTGGCCTTAATTACAGCTTGCAGCCTTTGGGGCACTGATTCCACTAGATTTTTTGTAATTTCTGATCCGATTTTGTTCCACTCCTCCAAAATTGCGCTTTTCAGCTGATCTTTGTTGCTTATATGGTGTGTGCGGATTTTTGTGTCCAATAACGACCAGAAATTCTCGATCACGTTCATGCCGGGTGACTGGGCCGGTGGTTGCATTAAATGTGGGCAATTCCATAAGAGCCATGTCTGTAGGACTTATACTTCGGATCATTGTCCTGGTAGAAACGGAAATCTTGGCGTATTCCAAGTTTTTCGGCACTTTGGAGCAAATTATCTTTCAGTATATTGAGGTACATTGTTTTGCCCATAATACCCTCAACAAAGACTAAATATCCGACGCCAGCTGCTGACATACATGCCCATACCATTACACTGCCACCACCATGTTTCACAGTAGGCTTGATGTTATTTTATGGAGCTCGGTATTGGGTTCCCGCCTAACGTACGTCATTCCATCTGAGCCGAATATATTGAATTTTGACTCGTCAGAAAAAATTACCGTCTTCCAGTAATCGAAATCTTTATTTCTAGCTCCCTGGCGAAGGAAATTCGGCTAAGCTGATTTTTCTTGCTTATGAAGGGCTTCTTTCGTGCTACTCGACGTCATGTTCACGTAGCACGCGCCGAACTGTTTCGACGCTAAATGACTTGCCCACATCTTGTTGAACTTCCATTGCCAACTTTGGGGCGGATTGCTTCGGATTTTTCTTTATTTTTCGTACAATTAAACGTTCTTCACGTTCATTGAAAATTTGCTTTGGTGCATTTCGACCTTTATTTTGTATCCGATTTTCATGAATGAAGCGTTAAATTATGCTTTGCACTGTAGCATGGCTTAGATTAACTATTTCAGCTATTTTTCGTGGCGTTTTTCGGCTTTGGAAATGTTTTATGATCAATTCTCGCTGTTCGATATTAGTTCGGCGACCCCTTCTATGTACATTTTTGTACTAATCACTTGACGATCGAAAACATATTAAAAGTTGCATAAAACGATAGTTGAACTCTAGTTACAGAAATTAGAAAAGCGAAATACCGTTAACTAACGACTAGCTGTCGCCACAACGTAAACAAATGCTTGCATTAAATAAGCTGTGAGCAAAGATTTTGTTATGCGTCTGCATTTTATCCCTTCGTGTGAGTAGGACTGTATTTGCATAAATTCTGCTCAGTTACTTAGATAAGTCAAGCATTTCACTAAATATATACATTCAAAATTTTTCAAAATTGTGAAAATTTTTTACACTATAACAATTTAAATTCTTGAATTCAAACTGCATTAAATAAGCTGTGAGCCACTGTATGTACTGCAAGATGTTGAAAAAAAATATACTAAAAAAATACATACATCTATGGCAAAATATTTTTTTGCCACAAGTAAGATCTGGTCGGGAAACCACCGAATCTTTTTGGGATATACATGTCATTGGGTATCTGAAAATTTTGAGAGAAAGCAGCATGCAGAAGGATATAGCAACAAGTGATAACATGAAAATTATAAAAAGCAAGGAGATCAGGAATATTTGCCGTCTTTCACTGAGTTTTACAGCTCCGGCTCACGCTCAATTCTCACGGGAATCTCTGGATCATTGAGAGACTTGATAAGCAGATGTCGTGAAATTTTCGCTCACGTGAAATGTGATAGGCAGATGTCGCCGCTGTTTTTCATTTAACTCATACGGCGAAAGGCTAAGCAGCGACATCTATTTTTGAAAAAGTAGGTATATTAAAGGCCGCTTTGCCAACCTAAAAAGAAGTAATTAACAAATTATCTGGCTCACAAATTGAACCAGACTTCTATCTGGATTTATCTAGCTCAAATCGTTGTTGTTGCATTTACATGCAAAATTATTTATCTGGCTCAAGATTTTGCCACCGGATGACAGCTATTAGCTGTGTTTTTTTTTTCACGTCTATATACGTTTACGCTTAAACTTTATATGGACTGCTAAGCGACAAACTTTAAATACACCTCTGAAATTGCTACGCATAAAATTAGTACTACTAAATTTCAATACGCATTATACTTAGATGTAAATGAAATATGTGTCCATGTTTCACCCTCTGCACTAATTCCATGTACTCTATGCCGTTCACTATCTATCACAACTGATTCAGCTATCAGACCAATTCTAAATATTCTCGCGGAATTTTGTTCTCGCGGATTTTTTTATTCCCGCGGAAAAATTCCTCCAATTCTGTTCTCCTAGGGAGAACAATAATTGGGGAATAGGAATTTCGAATTTTCGAAGTCAGCTGTTTTGTCAATTGAAATTTCGTTGCACATTTCTTATTTTGTTTAAAAAATTGAAAAGTTTAATTATTGTTGCAAATTTGTTGGAAATTAAGAAATAAAATATAAACAATGCACAGTATTTATTGCATTTCATGTGGTATTCATTGAAATGAATAATGAATTGGTGCCACAGCAACATCAACAGCGGAACATAGGAAGAAGACGGCCGCATAACACAAATCTGCCGGAGTTGCCTGCTTTCATTCAGCAAAGCAATTTTCTGGCGGCCAAGTTGGCCATTTTTTTTAAGTTGAGTTGAATTCGTCCTTCGTCATATGCCAAAATCTATTTAAGCCTTATTAAAAAATCCTTGCGCAATTTCTGGATGGCTGTATCAAATATGTATGTATACCAAGAGCTCTACCGTTGCTTATGATATACTTTTCGACTTAAAATAAAGAATATTGTGGTTGGGTTGTAGTTGTTGCTGTATTAACAGTGAGAATATTGTGGTAGAATTTACGTACATACATATTTTAGCATAAATGTGTACAAATAAGTGTTCTTTCTTAAAACAACCAATTTACTTTAACTATTTTGATGCATTCCCTTTTATTTAACAAGTGAAAAAACTCCTATGAAATGGTAGAGAAATCTCCCTCTCCCTCACATTCATAATACCTACTTTTCTCCCATAACCGGTTTCCGCTTTTTCGAACATTGTTCAGAATAGGAGGAAAAGGAGAAGTGGAAAAACTCACAAGAAATTTTTATTTAGAATACGAGGAATGGGAGAAGGGAAAAAACTCGCACGGAATTTTTGTTTAGAATTGGGCTGTATATGTTATACACAGAAATACAACAGAGGGGTGTGTCGCCGCTTTTAGGTACACCCTGTAGCTGTAGTGTTACGTGGCTGACTGTTTGGGTGGTGAGGAGCGGCGGCAAGCAGGTATGCTTGCGGGCCCAGGCTAGCTCGTCGTCTTGGGCGGGGCATTTCACCACCGTCCTCACCCGCAGCCACATGAACAAAAAGGGTTCATACCTGCATATGTATAGGAAAGGAAAGGAAAATCTGAAAAAGATAAAACAAACGTGAGGGGCAAAGTTAAGAGGGGAAAAAGATGAAGGCCTGTCCTGTCAGGTGGAGTCTACTCTCCCTCTGCAGTGCAACCTGCACCGCACCATGGGCACTGTGCTGACTCCTATCTACTTACAGTGCCCCCAAACCTGACATGAGTCCGTCCGTCCTTCAACAAGTCATTTTCCCTATGTTCACCTTCACTTCCCCCTATCGCGCACAAGCGCAGCACCTACACCAAATATTGTCAACCTAGCCCTGCATAATGAATATATTCAAATTTCATCCAAACATACTAACAATTTTATTCATGAATTCAATTTCCTTAGTCTCTAAAAGAAAACTATGAGTTTATCCGATAGAGAAAAATCTTATATAAAGCTTAAATTAGCTTTCAACTAATAAAGCTGCCGCTTGGTTCTTAGACTACCCTAATGACAATGCATTATTGTACAATTCAATTAGTGAACCAGAAACTCTAACTTCAAATAAATTCAAACTAAGCTAGACTTATTCCGACCCTCCTTAATGCCCTCTCATTAACCAATTTCTTAACAAGTTAGATCCCAATTCTAAAGGGTACAGAAAAAAATAACAAAATCAAAAAAATTCACTATAGAGGTTCAAACCTCTGCCTTTTGTTACTGACCCCCCTAATATCTTACTACTTACAGTCAGTGAATTCAAATCCTACAGATACAGTTCCGAATTCATAAACGCGTAAACAATATAAGCTAAAAAACAAGGAAATGAAAAAGGCAAAACCCTAATCCCTGACCTACCGTAAATCGCAAATAGAAGGAAGAAACAGGGAACTAAAAGCAAATGAGTTTGCAAGCAGATAAGTAAAATATGTATGTTTGTCGTAATTATGTATGGACACATATTCAAACTTTTTTTCTTTCTTTCCTGGTCTTCTGTTTTCTCAAGATCAGTGAATAGATCTCAATACGTGTTCATACATATGCACGCTGACACAAACAGAAAAAAAAAAATTCTTTAATTGCACTCACCGGTCTCTCGTTCTCCAACGGCGCCGCTGCAGTTGAGTAGATACCTGTGCTGAAAGGAACAAAAAAAAAAGGCTCAAACGTACATTTGTCACTCAATTACTCAGCAAGATCACTCGATGGTGATCTTGGCGAATCGTTTAGTTGGTAGTATGAAATCTATGCCCGGGGTTTAACATGTGCTAATTTCCTTTTGATTGTTAGGACAGGGAAAAAATTTATATCTGTGTTCAGTGTCGAAAATTAGTGCTAATTACCAGAGGACCTATTTGCAAGAAGGATTCTCGGAAACAACTCCGTGTGGCAACAAAAAAAAAACAAAAAAACCTAGGTATAAAAAACTAATTACGGAAAGACGAATTCAAAATTTTGGGTTTTTGAGTTAGCCGCTTGGCAAACAAAAATAAAAAACCATGCGCTGAAGAATAAACGTGGGAAGAGTGTCCCGATAAGAAGAGTGATTATAAATTATCGTAATAATCTGTGGGGTAAGACAAAATAACAAGAAACCAAAAGAAACTTTGTAATAATGGATAGGTGGAAAGAAAAAAAAACAAAATTAAACTGAAAGCGAAAGGAACTAAGTAATAGGCAAAAAGGGAGATTGAAATTAAAGTGAAACTAGGGGATATTTAAAGAATGATGTTTGAACCGAATTAGGAATGTTTCCTTATACCCTCACCCTCTCGTATTAAACTATTAATCTACGTATTAAAAAAGGTAATTTTTTACAAATTATAAGACTATAAAAACTATCAAAAAGTGGCTCCAAATCTGAGGTTGCTGCGCCCGGGGTTGTTGAGATGTCGCTGAAATCTCCTCCTTGGTGGGATGCTTTGTATGTTGTAGTTGCTTCTGCTTGGCATCCAGCGGATCAGTATTGGCCGTCGTTAATGCCCTGCACTTACGTGGTAGCTGTGTGTTTCTGGATCCGTGTCAGATGTGTTGTTTTGATGTCTATGTTGCAAAAAAAGTATAGTGTTGTCGACGTGTCGTCTTACCACCGTGTTTTTGTTGTGTTTGACGTATTGTTTGTATAAATTCCTCTATGTTGTTGTTGCCAAGTTGTGCCTTCGTACAACCAACGACAGTCTCCAGTGTGTTGCCGGTGGATCTTGTGAGTGTTGTTGTTGCCCTAACCAAAATTCGTTGTAATTGTTGCTAATGTTTGTTGGCAGTAAGAAGTGTTATTGGAGCGGTTTGCGTCAGTATAACATTGATGTACGCTGCCAAATCAAAGAGTCGTGGTTGTTGCTGTGGTGCGCTGAATAATATAAAAAAGTCGTTGTGGCGGTCGTTGGTTGTTCAGGCTGGGTGCCGCCAAATGGTACGGTTTGTAGTAGTTGTTGCGTGGCCGATATGCCGGAAGTGGCTGTGCCCAGCGGGTCCTACCAACTAGCAGGGTGATCTAGAATTGGGAGAAAAGAATAAAAAACTAAACTTTACTAAGTGAAATATATGTCGAGCTTTAAAAATTCATCAACCATATCTATGCATACATTGCTTGTTTGCATGCTCATATACTCACCTTACATACATATTTTTGTACGTAGGCTTATGTATATGCTTGCAATTTTGATTTGGGCTTGCTTGAAAGGTTGGCTATATGGAAGTCACCTCCCCAGAGCGCATGCCGGATTGGCAAAAAAGGAAACCCAAAACGCACATGACGGAAAGGTTGATCTTACCTGGTGCTATGACTTCGATTCCAGTATCCAAATAAAATCTAGGGGCAGCTGTTTTTCCACTTTGTTCGGCACGAATCGCGAGTACTTTGCGGCGCGCACAACACAATTTAAGGAAGCAATAGGTATATTTACCAGTCAACGGTTTAAACCACGCACTACAAACTTTAACCTTTTTTTTTTTTTTTTGAACTAATTGGCACTTCACCGTGTATCTTTGTTTTCGCACCTCGCTGAGCACAGTTAAAAATCAAACTTTGGCCCGTTGCCTAACGTTCTGCCCTTTTATATCTGCCGCCGTGGTAAGGAAAGTTACCCAAAACGGATAGTTTTAACACATACAAGGTTTTTACTTTCGGCTTTCCCGTACTTTCCTTTATGCGTTCACACAATCATACATTCACACATTTGTGCGTTCACACAAAATAACACCTACACAGATACATTTCGTTCGTGCCCTCACCGCAATGTTGATATACCTTTGGCAACATTGCTGCAGCTAAAAACAACCTGATGCCGAACCGACTGGTCACTTCCGCTGCAACACTGTTGTCATAGCGTAGTGTCGATACGTTCTTCGCAACATTGCGGCTGAGGCACGAACCTAGACACACTACACACGGATACGGACACACGCTACCATTCACTCAAACCAGTATCTATGGTGAAAGGCTGTCGTTACAGTAGCTAGTTGTTCAACCACTGCCGCTAAATGGGTCTCCTAAGCATTATCTAAGCGAGGATGGGCGTTTTTTTTCACGCGCAAACGAAACGTATACGCGTGTAAAGAAACACACGGCTATTGTTTGGTATCGTCATAATATGAATGGTTCCGAGTAAATGCAGGTATTATGGTGATAGCGAAATTAATTAAAGCATTGTCCGTCCAACGCAGGACTGACTACGTTTTCGTGTCACCATAATACGGGTATGTAGTTATATACATATGTTTGATGGTGCAATAATTCTTTTCTTTAGCTCTCAACTGCTAAACCTAGTTAAAAAATATCGGGAGAGATGTCAATAGAAGCGCTTTGAACTCAGAAAAAATTTTTTATCTATGCAGAGATGTTTGCAATTACCCAAAAGATATTAACGAAAACCCGAAAAATTACCCCGGGTTCTTCCGAAACCGGCGGTGTGATCCTAGTATTTTTGGGCCTTCGGCCGCGCTTATAAAAAGTTACCACTGAAAAAGGTGTAATTAAGTTGTGTGTATCCTTTCTTATGCCCTTTAACAAAATTGCTTAGGTGTTCATGTTGCTCGCACATAAACAAACTTCAATTTTCTACCACCTAGCTAGCACCTTCAGTAAAAAACAAAAGATCAAAAGGCATTGTCTGACCAGTTTTACCGTTAATAATATATTAGGGTCAGTAAACAAGCCCTATCGTCTCGCATATGCTCACATATCGAAAACTATTTTCACTATTTATAGTAAATATGAAATTATAAGACGATTATAGGCGCACTTGTAGAGCGGCGAGTTATTGCCAAAATTTTATGAGATCCATCCTGTCATTTTGACCTTGAGTTATAAAGATAGTTCGAAGTTCTGAAAGTGGGCCTAAAATGTTTAATTTTTAATAACATATGTGACATTTTTTTACTTTCAGGTGTCTGCCATTCAACGCTTACTAGATGGAAACACAGCAAAAAACCTAGAGAGAATATTTTCAAGAGAACTGCCCATGCAATTTAATGCGGAGGGGTTAGGTGGAAAGAAAAGGCTTAAAAACTATAGTAAAATATACAACGTTTTCTTAGGTAAGAACCGTAGCTTTCTTTACAATTTTATTTAAGTATTTGCTAATTTTTATTCAGCACATATATAGTAAAAGGAGGAATGTGCCTGCCAAACTTCATCATGATATCTTCAACCACTGCGAAATTACAGCTTGCAAAACTTTTAAATTACCTTCTTTTAAAAGTGGGCGGTGCCACGCCCATTGTCCAAAATTTTACAAATTTTCTATTTTGCGTCATAAGGTCAATGCACCTACCAAGTTTCATCGCTATATCCGTCTTTGGTAATGAATTATCGTACTTTTTCGGTTTTTCGAAATTTTCGATATCGAAAAAGTTGGCGTGGTTGTATTCCGATTTCGTTCATTTTAAATAGCGATCTGAGATGAGCGCACAGGAACATACACACCAAATTTCATCAAGATACCTCAAAATTTACTCAAGTTATCGTGTTTACGGACGGACAGACGGACGGACATGGCTAAATAAATTTTTTTTTTCGCCCAGATCATTTTGATATATAGAAGAAGTCTATATCTATCTCGATTAGTTTATGCCGTTACAAAGTTAATATACTCTGTGAGCTCTGCTCAGCTGAGTATAAAAATGTAAACAAACATCTTGTTCTTCCTTTTTTTCAAGCGTACGTACGCTCCGCGACCAACATTGCTGTACGCTTAGCTACACGAAAATTTCATTCTTTGTCGCTTTCATGCAGCTGACGCCTCGTATGCAGCTCTACATTCAAATACATGTGTCGGCATCAAAGCGTACAAATATCGCCTGCAGCGTCTATGACGCGTAGCCTCGTGTGCACCTTGCCTTAGACATGCTTGGAGCAAAAAACAAAAAGTTAAGAATATAGATTTAAACGAATAAGCACTATATGTAAATATATGTATATATACAAAAATTGTTTTAAGTAAATGAAGTTATATTAAATTATCAAATGAATTGCGATACATATTTTTTGTTAACTTCGAAAATGAATTTATGTTTCTGATTTTAAATTTTGACGTTTAACACAAAAAGAAATAAAAACACTGAAGAAGAAAAAAGAAATGAAATTTAAGGAATAAAAGTTTTTTGTGCATATATGTGTATAAAAATAGTTTTAAGTAAATGAAATGGTGATAATTTATCAAATGAATTGTGATAGTTATTTTTATTAACTTCGAAAAAGCATTTATGTTTTGATTTTAAAGTTCGTCGTTTTACACAAAAAAAATATATATGAAATAAAGAAAAAATTTATTAAATTTAAGCATAATTGAAATTATATGAATTTATCAAATGAATTGTGATACTTATTTTTTATTAACTTCGAAAATGAATTTACGTTTTTGATTTTTAACTTCGTCGTTTTACACCAAAAAAATATATGAAATAAAGAAAAAGAATTAAGTTTAATAGAAAAGAAACTTTTTGTGCATATATGTATAAAAAAAAGTTATAAGTAAATGAATTTATATTAATTTATTAATTAATTATTAATCTTTCTTTTTATGACTATGCCCAAAAAAATATATAAAAAGAAGAATAAATGGAATTATATCTAACCCAATAGGGGCTTTATATAAATATATTTATATAAACATAGTTTTAAGAAAATAGAATTATATTGAATTTTCAAATGGTTGAACAATGAGTTTGTAATATTATGTTTGAATAACTTCGTAAATGCATTTGGATTTTATAATTCCAAATTTAAGATTTTTACATAAAATATAAAGAGTCGCATAATATATATGCAAAATAAAGAAAAAAATAAAAAAAGCTAACATTTAAATGTAGTATATATGGCCATATGCAAAAGAAAAAGCAAAAATAACATATTTATTTGTTTAAATGCCATTGTGAATGAGTTTGTGATATTGTTTTAAGTTTTAATAATTACAAGTCATGAGGAGAAAAAACTAAGCCAAATAAAAGTTATCAGTTAAATTTAGTATTCATATGTCGATAATAAATATTTGCCATTTACACTTTTAAATGACTTTACGACTGAATTTCTGATGTTAGTTTTAAATTGAAGCATTTTATACAAATTACTTATAACAATATATACATACATGTAAATGAAGTGGGGCAATACAACTTTTATATTTTATACTACGAATATTCTTATGTTATTTAGCATTTGCGTGAATAAAGAAACTAATATTATTTTTTTATACATTTTATGTTTTATTTTAGGTGGCTTCTTCTCTAGCGATGGTTTTAAAAGTACTCTTCCATAGCTACTCCAAGGAGTAATGCTTTGAGAGTACTTTCTTAAGTAATCTCCTGTAGGTTCTCCATTAGGTAATCCATCGAGGGTGGTTTAACGAGTACTCTTTTGCCAGTATTCCAAGGAGTAATGTTTTGAGAGCAGTTTCGCAAGTAATCTCTTGTCGGTACTCCATGGAGTAATATTTCAGTAGCAGTTTAGAGAGTACTATTCCGCAGATACTTCATAGAGTAGTCTTTCTGGAGTACTTTGGCATATGATCCTCTGTGGGTGCTCCATGGAGTACTAGAGTGAAAGTACTTTCACGTATGTACTCTATGGAATACTCACAAACAAATCGAGAGTGGGATCACCTACTCCTCTCCTAGGACATCGCAATGTTAATTGGAGCGAATTTTTTTATGAATAAACGAATATATGTGCATGCAACCGAAAATGGTACTTCATTTTGACATAGGATAAGTCTACGTCTTTCACCAACCAAACGTTATGAACCTAGTTTTGGTCACAAAGCTCTTGGTTCTAGCATTATGTTGTTGATCGCAATGAAATAAAGAGCTTAGTGCAGTTAGGTTTTAGTAGTAAATCACAAATGAAACTAGGCAATTTTGTTAGGGTTATTTTTATAGATGCTTACTTTTTCCCTTAACGTTTAAACTTCATATCATAGCCTAGATTTAGTAAGTGTAAGTTTTGATCCCAGGTCTCAGGGGTTCTGCTAGCAACTACGGGAATAATTTTATGCAAAAAATTTCTTCCGAAATCAAATCTCTTTTGCATTTGCTGCTTCTGTCTTCGAGTTAAAACAGTTAAAATATTTCTTGTGCCAAGATACTTAGTTTTCAATTACCTTGCGTGGCTTAACACCACAATAGTCCTGGAGTTCCTTAAACTCATTGATCTGGGTGAGAAAGATTTAAATATCAACGTGCCAAACGAGAAGTAATGCATAGCATTTCTTTGTATACGTTTTTAAAGTGTTAGGCTCACTGCAGAGTGCTCGCTATAAGCTATGCTAGGCGAGAAGCAATTTTTATTTTCATATATGTATTTTACATAGTGTTGTATAACCGATCGATATATCTAGCCGATATTAATATTATTATAGAACAAGAGTTTTTTTGATTAGTCGGTTATTTCATCAACAATTAACGACAATGTGTTTGCCAACACTTTTCTTTTTAATGCCTGGCATAAATTATATCCTAGGTTAAATGTTATTGTTCTGGCACATTTTATTGACTGACCAATTTTTTATGGTGAGAGTTCCATTGAAGTAAATTCAAAATTATATGGGGGTTAACGAAAGTGTGGCGAATTTTTGGGCACTATTGTGAATTTTTTCCTGAGTGAAAAAGAAAGAAAATTACCAATCGTGGCTACTGCCTAAAAAGGACCAAAATTGAAGAAAAGGGACCAGCGGACCAAATGGGGTTGGGGTCCATTTTCGGTCCAAATGGACCAAAGTGGCAATCGTGAAAGCGAAGAAAGCTACCTTTCAAATTTCTCCACAGACACTGGTGAATTTTTCGGTGATGACAGCGTTACCACTTGGGCCAGAATCGCGGATAAAAGAACTGGTAACGATATTCGGTTACATAATATTCTGAGTACTATTTTACCGGTACCGCTCAGAATCGGGGCTTTAAAGTATGTTACCCACGGTTGCCAACTTTTTGGGAAACGAAAACCGGACACTATACTAAGGAAATTATTAAGAAGGGAGATGGGAGAAGGGGTGGATTATTTTTCATCTTTATACATAATGATGGAAAAAAACCTTTATTCAAAGAAAAACAGACCTTTAAACAATTTATTTGAGTAATCAATAAAAACTTAACATCAAAAAGTTCAAGTTTAACAAACAGAAATTAAAAAGAAATAAATTTGTTATTTCATTAATATTAGTATACAAACATTTGTATATAATTTATATAGGTATATTTATGACCATACGGAAAAGGTAAAAACATTTTTCCATTGTACATTAATCTTTATATAACATTGTCTGTATATAAAATAATATATAAAAAAGCTCACTAAATATTACAAAACATAAAAGCCTGTGCAACAAATATTTCCGTATATAGTTTATCATTACTAAAGGCACGGGCTTGAAAATATTATCAAAAATAAAAATATTTAATCCATTTTTTAAAACAAAAATTATTGTAAAGGAAATGCATCAGAAAACAATGAAACTAAAATAACTAAAAATTTAAATTTGGACTACTTAAACGAATACTTTTTTTCTGACTTCACACTTTTTAAAAGTAAAGCTCCTTTCGCAGTTTTAAGGAATTCTGAAAATTCTAAACACTCCATTTTATAATTAAAATGTACAAAAAGAAATGTACAATGAAAATGTACAAAAGACTTCACCATCTCAATGCTCAGTCTATTTCGTTCGTCAGACCATAAATTTTTCATTACGCTGAACACTCGCTCTACGTAAGCATTAGAGACTGGAACTGCATAAACATGCTTAATGATATCTAGCAAATTTAGAGCGTCCGTTTTCGCAAAAAACAACGTCCAAAGCTCACATGAAGGAAAGTCTATGGAATTATTGTTTTCACTTGCACTAGGCTTAGTTTGCATTTGTAATAGTTGCGCCTTTAAAGCTGGAAGAAGGTTTTTCAATAAGCATATTTCCGAGAATAACTCATCTTCATTTACTTCTATTCCTATAAATTTCACAATTGGTATAGCATTTTCAAAAAGTAAGATATGGTGAGCATATCTTATAAAAGGAATCATCGGCGAAATTAAACAATTTTTCAATATAAAAGATTGCCCGTTTATATGCCTCACAAGCTTCTTTTTCAAGTAATGATTGCTCGTCTGTAGTAAGTTTGTTAATATTTTGGTAAATGTAAAATCCGTAAAATCTTTTCTCTAATCTATAATGTAATTCATTTTTTAGCTTAAAAAAAATGGTATAAATTTCTGTAATATTTATATCATTTTTTTCCATGACTTTTATATTCTGATTAAAAAGACTCATAACATTATGTACAAAATAGATATAAGCTTCTTCTAACGTAAACGGTTGAAATAAACTACCTTGGCATAAAAATTTAAAGACAAGAGGATTAACTTCATATTTATCTTGTTCCATAAAATATTTTTTCAACCCAGTACAGTTATGTAACAGTCTGTCAACTGTAATGTACAAAACCTCATAGGTATATGCCTTAGCAAATTCTGATACTCAGTCTCGAGAAAATCGAAAATAATTTTTAATGAAATACTCTTTTTGCGCTGGATGAAAATTCACCAAACACTTTGATAACTAAAGACTCGACATCGTAAGACAATAACTTGATACTGTAGTTTGCAGTATTATGCAAAATGTGCATGAGACAATGTCCAGCAATTAATTGCCGCCGGCTAATAAAATTTTGTAAATGTACAAAAACGGACTTATTTTTGCAATAGTTTACTGAACAATTATCTGCACCATATGCTACTATATTTTGTAAATTTAAATGCAGATCTTCAACGATTTTTTTTAAATTGTTGGCAATTGCACTGGATGATTCATGTGCATCTTCATAAAAGCCAATGAGAGCCATCTGAGATAACTTATGTTTGTCAAAATAACGAATAGCAATCGGAAAAATCTTACAATTTCCTTTATTTGAAGCATCGCATGAAATAGAAAATGGAGAATTTCCCAGTTCTTCGAGCACTGTGGAAAGAGAATGTGGGGCCAGCACATTACTAACAATTGCTGCAGCTTTTGTCCTTCCGCATCGAACCTTCACCGCAACCTTTGGATCTATAAACAGCAGAGGTACCAGTTTATTTCCACAATCTTGAGAAAGATAGCTATGGTGATGTTTTACTCCATGGTAAGTTAACAATAGCTCAGCAAATAAAATTTTGTTTTCTTCATCGCTGCTGTGTTTAACAAAAAAATCGTGTAGCACCGATGATCCTGCAACTGATTTTGAACTTCTCAAATGCGTTTCACTATTTTTGTGCTTTTTGAGTGCCCTTATACCATCAAATTTGATGGAAACTTTGGTTTTACAATATTTGCAATATGCCGTTTTATCGTCTTCTTTTAATAAACTAAAGCTTGAAATCTTCCTTGGAAATCAACTCGTTATTGAAACTACAATAATGCCTTACTATTTTTTTAGACTCTTCACTCATTTTACCAAAATAATTAAAAGAGGTTTTACCAATGTTGAAATTTAAGCAAAATCAAAAAACTGAATAGAGTGAAAAATTTAACCAAATTACAAAGGAGTCAAAAAATTTCTAGCAAATATTATAAGTGCAATTTTTGCAACTGAAAAGCTTAAAACCGGACATTTCGATGTTCGGTCAGGCATCAAAACCGGACACGGGCAATCAGCGCAAAAACCGAACTGTCCGGTCGAAAACTGGACAGTTGGCAACCGCGATGTTACCCCAAGCAGATACTGTGGTGTCATTTGTTTATGATCTTGAAGGCAAACAAAAAGAATTTGGACGTATTTAAAGATATGTATGTGAATTAATTTAGGTATTCTATACAACAGCATGACCTCTAAATACATGTAGGATAATAGTTAAGGCGGCGACTGTAGTTGATAGAACAACGACATCTGTTTGTCAACTTCAGATAACAATAACTGGCAAAGCCTACATGCGTCCCATTAATTACAACACTGATCAGTCACTTGCGCAACCCTTTTGCGTCGCTGCGAAGGTAACCGAAATATTCAAACGTTTTCAGTTGCAATTAGATCCGCGTCACGACAAGTAAAACGCCTCCAATACCGCGCCGGTAGTTCGAAAGGTAACCTAATTACTTAAATTAAAACTTATTCCTAATCAACTTAACTTTATCTTAATTCTAACTTAATCTAAATATAATATAATAAACTGTTTGTGTTTAAATAACAAGTCTCAAGCATTACTGGGAATAAAAGGGGTGTAAAAAGGTAAGAATCCCCACAGTGGTGTCAGAAGTGAAAGAAAATTTGTGAAAAGTGCCAGAAATATGAAATAAATGTTTTGTTAAACTAAAACGTGAAGAAAAAGATTTGTGAAAGCTTTTAGAATATAGAAGAAAGCCTTAAAAAAAAAAAAAAGGTAAAAAGTAATTCTATAAAAAATCAAAGATTCTAAGAAGCATTACAATACTGTGCACAAAAATAGATACACAAATTTTTCAAGTAAATGGAAATGTGAAAATACATAAGATTAAACTATTGAAACTACTAAAAGTAAAGACTAAGAAATTTTTAAAAGGCGTCGGTAAGTGGAGGTGCGGAAATGTATGAAAAATGTGTCATTGTTTGAAATAAAAGCGGAAAAGCTTTGGTGGCGATAACCATCATAAGGGAATAATTGCGAGTGGGCAAAAAATACGTGCATATACAGCTGCAGATTTGATACGCAAATTGCAGCGTGCCTAAGACAGTGGCGTGCAACAGAAAGTTTAAAGTAGTCCTTAGCGGATGTGTGCATGAAGTGCAGTGGACAGTTTTGTCAGTTCCCATTAGAGGGTCATACTGTGAAAAGTGTATACTGTACGGAAAGTACAGTGACATCGACAGTGGCATCAGGTCACGAAGAAGCAAAGTAAGCTTCGGGTTTATGAAACTCTAAACGAGCGTCCATTGTGGCGTGGTTTGCAAAAAGAAAAATCGGGTGCGACAGAAAAAGATAGTTGACGGCGTCGGGCAAGAAGCCATAGCAACGCTCCGAAGAGTGTTAGTGCATAGCAACAAAAAATAAAACGTTACAATTTGGCGTGGCTTCATTTTGATAGAAGTAGCCATAACAAAATTCGCATTAGCAAAGTGAGTGCGAAAAAGAGAGCCAAAAGAAAAACTTAAAAGAAAGCCATTGTAACTAAGTTCTCTCTTATGTAAAAATTTTAAAATTGACTGTACACTGTGTGCAGCAATATAAGCATCGAATTTAAAAAGCATCATCATATGCAACCAAAAACGAAGCTAGCAGCGGGCAGAGGATCATCAAAATTCAGCGTGAAACAGCAGAGGCAGCAAATACAGTTGCGGACAAGAACATATACCCGAAGTTACGTAAGAATAAATAATGCATTATATTACAATGTTAAAATTTTAAAGCAGTTCTTAGTTTTGGAAAAGTTATATAATTTGTTTGTTTTTAAATACTAAATTGTACCAAAAGCGAAGACTAATTTGAATTTATTAAAAATAAAATAAAATAAAATTTTGTAAAGATTTGTAAAAGAAGCGAAAACAGAAGATTTATGTTAAAGGTTAAATAATACAAGAAAAAGAAATAGAATAATCATTCCAGAATTTAAAATTGATTGTATCACTTAGCGAAGCTTTACTGTTCGTTTTTACCGCAGTCGTCTCTGGATATTTATAACTTTTGTTGTTCAAAAATTGCTTTTGTACCAATTAATTAAATAAGTTTCATTAATTCTACACTAATAGTATTTAGTTATAAAGTAGATTAGTAATTTGACTAAACTAATTTTTAAATTTAAAACCAATTTTAAAATTTTTGAATTTTTTTTTTTTTTGACTGCCGGTCGTAATGGAGCGCGAGGAAATTCTTAGTTTAACGGTAGTCGGGCTTAAGGAAAAGTTAGCAGAACTAGGGTGCTCGATCACGGGTCGAAAGACGACTCTGCAAGATAGGCTTTGCGAACATTACGGTTTAGGAGTTATGGATGACGATTCGGATTCGGGCGATGGTGACTCAGCTCATTCATGTGTTAGCACGGCTCCTCAGGTAGTTTTAGGGCGGTCCAATTTTACTTTGCGTGATATTGAAGATTCACTGACCTCATTCAGTGGCAATAGTAACCAATCAATCGAAGAGTGGCTTTTAGAATTTGAAAGCAATGCTACGGCTGTTGGTTGGGACGAACTGCAGAAATACATTTATTCTAAACAGTTGTTAAAGGGAGCAGCCAAGATGTTTATTAGGAGTCAACGTAATGTCGTGAATTGGAGCATGCTTAAAGAAGCACTGCGTCAGGAATTTGGGGTGCATGTTTCCTCTATAGATGTTCATCGGGCATTAAGGAATCGTCGTAAGCGAGCAAATGAAGATTATAGGGAATATTTGTACAGCTTAATGGAAATAGGTGCGCCAATTAGATTAGACGAGAGGAGTCTAATAGAATATTTTATTGAAGGGATCCCTGATTCAAAGATGGGTAAAAGTAACTTATACCAAGCACGCACCCTGCAGGAACTTAAAGAGCAAATACACGTATATGAAAAAATTCAGGTGGGTAAACCGATTTTTAAGGCAGGTGAATACCAACACTCAGGCAGCCACCAGACAACTTCCGACGAAGCCAAAAAGGATAAAAAATGTTTTAAATGTAGCAAGATTGGACATCTCGCTAAGGATTGTCAGAAATCATCGAACAACTGTTTTAAATGTGGTAAGGCTGGACACCGTGCTGCAGCATGCACATCGGTTAACAAAGAAGTTAAACAAGAATCTAAAGTCGAAAAGAACAGGGCTAACATAATGAGTAGTGAATGGTGCCGTAAGGTTTTTGGTAAAGGAAATTGTTCGATTTTGAAAGACATTTCCTACAAAGGGGTCACCTTTGGAGCACTTTTGGATACGGGCAGTGATTTGTCTTTAGTAAGGGAAGATGTATGGAAAAAGTTCGGAAACATTAAACTAGAACTGGATATAAGAAGGTTGATGGGTGTGGGCGAAGGGACAATCGCAACTATAAGAAGTTTTGCGATGGACGTTGAGATCGATGGCTTGAGACTGGATGTTAGCTTCCATGTCGTTAAGAAAGAAGATATTATTTATGGAGCAGTTATAGGAAATAACGTACTAAAATTAGTGGACTTGTTAGTAACTGAAGATGAGGTAGTTTTTCGGAAAAAACAAAGTACTGAGGTAGTAGAAATGGGAGTCTGCAATACAGCTAAAAACGAGCAGAGGCTTGAAGTTCTCCAAGAGTTTGAAAGTCTGGGCATAGCTGAAGATATTAGCGACAGGGAGCTGGCAAACCCTAATCTAGAACATCTCGATAAAAATACGTCAGCGATAGTAGAAAATTTGGTAAATAATTATTCTCCAAAAATGCAACACGAATCACCAGTAGAGATGAAGATTACGTTGGTAGATGATATACCAGTCTATCAGGGACAAAGAAGAATTGCTTATAGTGAGAAATGTGAGGTAGATAACCAAGTACAGGAATGGCTCGAGAAGGGTATAATTCAGCAAAGCACGTCAGAGTATGCGTCCCCAATCGTTTTAGTGAAAAAGAAAGACGGGAGTAAGCGACTTTGCTGTGACTATAGGCGTCTTAACAAAAAGATCATGAGAGATAATTTTTCTATGCCTCTCATAGACGACGTAGTCGATAAATTACAAAATTCGTCAGTTTTTACAACGCTTGACCTGGCTAATGGTTTCTTTCATGTACCTGTTGAGGTTAATTCGCGCAAATACACATCATTTGTGACTCATTGTGGTCAGTACGAGTTTCGATACGTACCTTTCGGTATTTCGAACTCGCCAGCAGTATTTTCGCGGTACATCTTTGCAGTTCTGAGGGATTTGGTTCAAGATGGTACATTAATCACATATATGGATGATATAATCATTCCTTCAAAAAATATAGACGAGGGTATAGAGAAATTGGTAAGGGTATTAAAAAGAGCTGAGACATATAACTTACAAATAAAGTGGAAGAAGTGTCAGTTTCTACAGAGAAAGGTGGAATTTTTGGGCTATGTTATAGAGAACGGGACTATCAAACCTTCGATAGAGAAAACGCGTGCTGTAGATAACTTCCCATTACCTCAAGATCGTAAATCAATTCAGCGATTTTTGGGTTTAACCTCTTATTTTAGACGTTTTATTCCTGGTTACGCAACAATAGCTAAGCCACTATCGGATCTCCTTCGGCAGGATAGAAAAGTTTGCTTGGGCGATTTGGAAGTTTCAGCATTCCAGCAACTTAAAATGTCATTAGCTAATGCACCCGTCCTTAGTTTGTATAACCCGAAATCTCTGACGGAGGTGCATGCAGACGCATCGAAGTATGGGTATGGTGCGGTCCTTTTACAAAAGTGCAGTGACGATCAAGAGTTTCATCCTGTACAATATATGAGCCGTAAAACAAAGCCAGCAGAAGAGCGTTATCATTCCTACGAGCCTGAAGTTCTAGCTATTGTAGAGGCTTTGAAGAAGTGGCGCATATATCTCTTGGGTATGAATTTCAAGATTGTCACAGACTGCAACGCGTTCGCCATGACAATGGGTAAGAAGGATGTACCAGCAAGGATTTCGAGGTGGGCATTATTTTTACAAGATTTCGATTACGAAATTGAGCATAGAGCCGGTTCCAAAATGCGTCACGTGGACGCATTAAGCAGAGTTTCATGTCTAATGTTAGAAGATTCCTTGCAACATAGACTGCGGCAAGCACAGTTAGGTGACGAATGGATTAGGGCCGTGTTAAAGGTCGCAGGGCAAGAGGAGTATGAGGATTTTTACATTAAGCAGGGCATACTTTTTAAGGATCCAGTCAAGGAACTTGTTGTTGTGCCAAGCTCAATGGAAGGTGAGATAATAAGGCTAGCGCATAAGCAAGGGCATTTTGCAGCCAAGCGTACGCAAGAAGCAGTAGAGAAACACTTTTATATTCCAAATTTACCTTCGAAAGCAGCAAAAGTAGTAAAAAGTTGCATAGAATGCATAGTCTCTGAGAGCAAGCGGGGTAAAAAAGAAGGATTTCTTTCACCAATACAGAAGGAAGACATCCCGTTAGGAACTTATCACGTAGACCATGTCGGGCCAATGGAAGCAACAAACAAACGCTATTGCTACATACTTGTAGTGGTAGATGGTTTCTCTAAGTTTGTATGGCTTTACCCAACAAAAACAACAGGAGCCGATGAAGTCCTTGATAGGTTGAAAAAACAAGCAGCGGTTTTTGGTAATCCTAGGCGGATTATTTCAGATAGAGGGGCAGCGTTCACGTCAAATTCATTTAAAAAGTATTGCGGAGAGGAGAATATACAGCACCTTCTAATAGCGACTGGGGTTCCAAGAGGAAACGGTCAAGTAGAACGGATGCATAAAATTGTAGTACCAATGTTAGCCAAAATGTGTGGTGATAGTCCGAGCTACTGGTACAAACATATAGAGAATGTTCAGAAAACGATAAATAACACTGCGCCTAGGAGTACGAAAGTTTCACCATTCAAGCTGTTGACAGGCGTTGAAATGCGTATTCAAGGAATTCCAGATTTGCAGGAAATGTTAGAAGAGGAAGCCATTAAGCAATTTGAGGACGAAAGAGAGGATGTACGTAGGCAAGCCAAAGAGAATATTGAGAAAATTCAGGCTGAGAACCGGAAAACATTTAATCATAACAGACGCGCCGATACAAAGTACCGTATCGATGATTTAGTAGCCATAAAGCGGACGCAGTTTGGAACAGGTCTTAAATTGAGACCAAAGTTTTTAGGTCCTTATAAGGTGACCAAAATTTTACGGCACGGTAGGTACGAGGTCAGTAAAGTTGGTGAACATGAAGGACCGAGATCTACCTCAACTGTGGCTGAGCAGATGAAGAGGTGGGAGCCATCGTCCGAGGCCGAACGATAGTCAGAATAGCCGAGTTGTAGGATAATAGTTAAGGCGGCGACTGTAGTTGATAGAACAACGACATCTGTTTGTCAACTTCAGATAACAATAACTGGCAAAGCCTACATGCGTCCCATAAATTACAACACTGATCAGTCACTTGCGCAACCCTTTTGCGTCGCTGCGAAGGTAACCGAAATATTCAAACGTTTTCAGTTGCAATTAGATCCGCGTCACGACAAGTAAAACGCCTCCAATACCGCGCCGGTAGTTCGAAAGGTAACCTAATTACTTAAATTAAAACTTATTCCTAATCAACTTAACTTTATCTTAATTCTAACTTAATCTAAATATAATATAATAAACTGTTTGTGTTTAAATAACAAGTCTCAAGCATTACTGGGAATAAAAGGGGTGTAAAAAGGTAAGAATCCCCACATACATATGCGTCTTGGAGTCAGAAACGCGAATATGAAAACACATATTTTGAGTCTGTGAAGAGATACTTGCAAAAGAAATTTCAAATTTTTGTGTGGCTGTTGTAATGTTGGTGTACACAGGAAACAATTTTGTGTACAAAGGGATTTTGCACGGATTAAATTTTGATCGCACCCCATTGGGGGACCGGCCAGCGTCTTTTGACACCCTTCCCGATATTATTGGACGTGTATTAAGAGTGTCATGCTTTCGTACAGAATTGCCATCTTTTGTACGACTCAAAATTTTAGTTTTTCGTTTTCGGATTCGCATCTTTTGATACATCTCCCGATATTTTTGGACGTGTATTTGTAGCGTCATGATGTATAGAATTACCTAAATTAATTCACATAAAGTATCTTTAAATATGTTCACATTATTTATGTCTGTCCATGATTCAATTACACAAGGTTTCGGATGTAGCTTTTTTTTAAATGAGACACTCTGCACTCGTGGTTGCTTTTTGGAAGGAGAGGAGAAGGGGGAAAAATTAAATCCCCTTTTTAAAAATGGCACAAATTCGAGAAAAATATATGCAAAATAGTGTGAGGACTACCTTAGAATAAAATATAAATTTTGAGTTTTCAACAGTGAACTAGTAAGCTTAGGCCCACTTGCATAACGGCAAATATCTTTTTAACTCGGATGGACATAGAGAGTAACAAATGGAGCTAATAATGGAATACAGTGAAGCATCAAATCACGTTTAGGAAATTCGCCATAAGAAGATTTTACTTGCAACTTTTTAATCTTGGCATTCCCTTTTGATGATTGATAAAGCTTTGGCCAAGGGATTCTTTAGAGAATGTGGCTGTAGTAAACAACCTGTTAGTCACATTTGACACTGAGATTTGCTATCATCTATCATCATTTTCCGATGGTGTGCATAACGCGTCCTAAATAAATCCTAAAAGGGATATAAGGACTGCGGTGTTGAAACTGAAGTCTTCTCACCAATTTTAGCTGTCGCTGTCAGCCCGTCTTTCAAACTCGGCTAGCATCTTTCAAGCAGAAGTCCTGGGGCCTTATCCTGTAATTCTATTCGAAGAAAAATACGTTTCAAAAGCTCTCAAATCAAATAATAAATAGAGTTACATAATAAGACATTTGGGTATTTATTCAAGCAGTGCTCATGATACTTAACTCCCCATCACTTCGACTAAGACCATCAGCAGCTGCAAGAGGTCGCTTCAGGCCGTAGCAAACTATGCAAACAGACACTTCTGGATGCAGTATAGGCAGAAACGATATAATATAGAGACATTGCATAGACGAAAAATCGTGTGAGGCAAGCTTCACAAAATTCTAGTAGGTCACATTCACCACTTACCACAGCAGAATTTGTTAAACTACCACTGTCTGTATTTGTTATTTAATGATTATTTTTACACTTTTTATTCAGCTAATGTGTTCAGAATTTTAACTTTTACTCACTAAAACTCCAATCAGTGTATTTCTGTGCTTAAATTATGTTAAAAATTGTGTTAAAGTTTTTGGTGTGGTGAAAGTGACCTAATAGAATTTTGTTACGCTCCGGTGCTTTCCAGTTTGCGCATGCAACATCTTTATATTCAAAAATTTTTGGTATAGGTGGTCGAGATGCATAATTCAATTACACAAAGTTTCGGATGCAGCTTTTTTTTAAATGTTACACTCCGCACTCATGGTTATTTTTTAGAAGGAGAGGAGAAGGGGGAAAATTAAATACCCTTTTTAAAATTGGCACAAATATATGCAAAATAGTGTGAGGACTAACTTAGAATAAAATATAAATTTTGAGTTTTAAACAGTGAACTAGTAAGCTTAGGCCCACTTGCATAACGGAAGATAATCTTTTTAACTCAGATGGACATAGAGAGAAACAAATGGAGCTAATAATGGAATACAATGAAGCATCAAATCACGTTTAGGAAATTTGCCACAAGAAGATTTTACTTGCAACTTTTTAATCTTGTCATTCCTTTTGAGACACGATGATTTATAAAGCTTTAGCCAAGGGCTTTTTTAGAGAATGTGGCTGTAGTAAACAACCTGTTAGTCACATTTGACACTGATTTGCTATCATCTACAGTTACATAATAATACATTTGGGTATTTACTCAAGCAGTGCTCATGACACTAAACTCCCCAATCACTTCGTCTAAGAGAGTCAGCAGCTGCAAAAGGACGCTTCAGGCCGTAGCAAACTACGCAACCAGACACTTCTGGATGCAGCATAGGTGGTCGAGATGCATTATTTAAGAAAATAAATCTTTAGGATCATTGCCACAATCACTGGCCGCTGGCCTGCATGAAAAAGAAAGGATATCCCTTTCTACAGCATCGACATAAGCTACGACATTGGCAGTTACACACAGCCGGAACTTCCGAAAATTGCTTAGTACTCCTTTAATGAGATCAGAAAGTTCAAACGGCCGAACCAAATGTTTTGAAAGGAGCACCGAACAACCTTATTGACCAGCACCAAGAAAGTGAACCAAAACAGCGCCTCGTTCTCTACTTGCGGGTCTTTAGCATACGGGCAGTACAGCAACCAGGATTTGCACTAATTTGTGGCATCTGCAAAATAAATACAAAGCTCAATTAATCAGCATTGTTACAAAATTGCGTTTTTATTTGTAATTTACCCAAACCTTAGAGCAAAATTATTCAATTTATCACGATTGTTATCAAGAGAAACTACCAAAACTCAAAAGTGTTCCCACTTAAAATTTTTTTCCTGAAAAGTAAAACTTTCAGTACTGTTTTAAAGTTTTCAGAAAGTCATTATTCAGAAAGGAGTTTGAAAAGAAATAACACTTTTAATTTTTAGGAGCCACTTGGGAGTTTGGCATGTGAAGAGCACAGGGTGGTCTAGGGCTACATGGGTAACCTTTAATAATTAAACCATGATGTTTGCCAACAAGATCATAAACAAATGACACCACAGTATTTTCTGGGGGTGACATACTTTAAGCCAACACTTTCGAGGGTAGAATAAAAAGGCGAGCATTTGCCTCCGTAATAAATAAGCGGAACATAATAACTATATTTCTTTAACATTTTTATAAAAATTAAACAACTTACATTCTCTTCAAATTGCATTGTTTGCTGCTTGCACATCATCGCTTGTAAATTACCATCCTCAAAAATATTGCGTTTACCCCAATAAGCCCGAAGTGTGTTTCGTGAATTATCAGGGGATCATGCCGCACTTATGTAGATAGAAAGCTTCACCGTATTGTTTTGTATGACGCTTTCACAACGTAGTTAACGATGCCTCAATGCTTTGTTTCGCTTTACACTCCAGAAAGTTTTTGCAGCATGATATGGAGGCGACCTGTGTAATTCAGGCTAATATTTATTGCTAGTTTTGGTTTTTTATTAGAAGCATAGCCCCTTTACCAATTTTAAACTCCTCAAAAAAAAAAACGCCACAGGCGAAAATTTGAAATAAAAAATCGCCGGATTTTTTATTCCAAATTTGCTACGGTTTAATTTAGTTTTGATTCTGTGTAGCGAGCGTTACGAATTTTGTAATTGAAATTTAAGTAACTTCCCGCTAAGCTAAAAGCTTGAAACTTGGAATATAGTTCAGAGCCCGATGACAATGTAATAATAAGAAAACAACTCGGATAAGTGGCGCATGAATCGAAATATTCCATAAAATCGTATTTGTGGATCCGATTTGGCTCATATTTGGAACACATAATTCATACATGAATAGAAAGCGACCTATGAAAAAAGCGCCGCTAGGTGGAGCAAATATCGAGATAGTCAAAATAATCGTATTTGGGGTCCGATATGGCTCATATTTGGAACACATATTACATACATGAATAGAAAGCAGCATATGAAATAAAATAATTAATAAAAAAATTTTAGTTAAACGGTTTTATTGAAAACAATACTCACATTAAGTAATAATAATACTAAAAGATAAGAAGTAATTAGGTAGGTCCTAGGTACATCAAAATCCTCATCAATCTAGGGCGTTGGTCAAAGAAATAAATAAAGGCGTTGGGCGCGTGAAATTTGTAAAAACGCGTAGCATAATTTGATTAAGGTTCAGTTGGTCTTTCTTATACATATATGAAAATATCATTTGTAAAGATATGAGCGGTTGACTATCAATAGAAATTTTACGCGACCTACGCTTTTATTTATTTGTTTGATCAACGCCCTAGATTGATGAGGATTGTGATGACTAGTACCTAGGATCTACCTAATTACTTTCTATCTTTTAGTATTAATATTACTTAATGTGAGTATTGTTTTCAATAAAACCGCTTAACTTAAACATTTTTATACTCAGTTGAGCAGAGCTCACAGAGTATATTAAGTTTGATTGGATAACGGTTGGTTGTACATATATAAAGGAATCGAGATAGATATAGACTTCCATATATCAAAATAATCAGGATCGAAAAAAAATTTGATTGAGCCATGTCCGTCCGTCCGTCCGTCCGTCCGTTAACACGATAACTTGAGTAAATTTTGAGGTATCTTCATAAAATTTGGTATGTAGGTTCCTGAGCACTCATCTCAGATCGCTATTTAAAATGAACGATATCGGACTTTAACCACGCCCACTTTTTCGATATCGAAAATTTCGAAAAACCGGAAAAGTGCGATAATTCATTACAAAAGACAGATAAAGCGACGAAACTTGGTAGATGGGTTGGCCTTATGACGCAGAATAGAAAATTAGTAAGATTTTGGACAATGGGCGTGGCACCGCCCACTTTTACAAGAAGGTAATTTAAAAGTTTTGCAAGCTGTAATTTGGCAGTCGTTGAAGATATCATGATGAAATTTGGCAGGAACGTTACTACTATTACTCTATATGTGCTAAATAAAAATTAGCAAAATTGGATGAAGAACACGCCCACTTTTTAAAAAAAAAATTTTTTAAATTCAAATTTTAACAAAAAATTTAATATCTTTACAGTATATAAGTAAATTATGTCAAAATTCAACTCCAGTAATGATATGATGCAATAAAATACAAAAATAAAAGAAAATTTCAAAATGGGCATGGCTCCGCCCATTTTCATTTAGTTTGTCTAGAATACTTTTATTGCCATAAGTCGAACAAAAATTTACCAATCCTTCTCAAATTTGGTAGGAGCATAGATTCTATGACGTTAACTGTTCTCTGTGAAAATGGGCGAAATCGGTGGAAGCCACGCCCAGTTTTTATACACAGTCCACCGTCTGTCCTTCCGCTCGGCCGTTAACACAATAACTTGAGCAAAATCCGATATATCTTTACTAAACTTAGCCCACGTACTTGCCTGAACTCACTTTTTCTTGGTATAAAAAATGGGCGAAATCTGACCATAACCACGCCCACTTTATCGATATCGAAAATTACGAAAAATGAAAAAAATGCCATAATTCTATACCAAATACGAAAAAAGGGATGAAACATGGTAACTGGATTGGTTTATTGACGCAAAATATAACTTTGGAAAAAACTTTGTAAAATGGGTGTAACACCTACCATATTAAGTAGAAGAAAATGAAAAAGTTCTACAAGGCGAAATCAAGAGCCCTTGGAATCTTGGCAGGAATACTGTTAGTGGTATTGCATATATAAATAAATTAGCAGTACCCGACAGATGATTTTCTGGATCACCTGGTCCACATTTTGGTCGATATCGCGAGAACGCCTTCACATATACATCTAAGGGCCACTCGCTTTTAAAACCCTCATTAATACCTTTAATTTGATATCCATATCGTACAAACACATACCAGAGTCACCCCTGTCCCACCATAATGGCGATATCTCGAAATGGCGTCCACCTATAGACCTAATGCCCACTCCCTCTTAAAATGCTCAGTAACACCTTTCGTTTGATACCCATATCGTAAAAACATTCTAGAGTCACCCCTGGCCCACCCTAATGGCGATATCTCGAAAAGGCGTCCACCTATAGACCTAGTGTCCACTCCCTCTTAAAATGCTCAGTAACACCTTTCGTTTGATACCCATATCGTACAAACATTCTGGAGTCACCCCTGGCCCACCCTAATGGCGATATCTCGAAAAGGCGTCCACCTATAGACCTAATGCCCACTCCCTCTTAAAATGCTCAGTAACACCTTTCGTTTGATACCCATATCGTACAAACATTCTAGAGTCACACCTGGCCCACCCTAATGGCGATATTTCGAAAAGGCGTCCACCTATAGAACTAAGGATTACTCCCTTTTAAAATACTCATTACCACCTTTCATTTGATACCCATATCGTACAAACACATTCTAGAGTCACCCTGGCCCACCCTAATGGCGATATCTCGAAAAGACCTAATGTCAACTCCCTCTTAAAATGCTCAGTAACACCTTTCGTTTGATACCCATATCGTACAAACATTCTAGAGTCACCCCTGGCCCACCCTAATGGCGATATCTCGAAAAGGCGTCCACCTATAGACCTAATGTCCACTCCCTCTTAAAATGCTCAGTAACACCTTTCGTTTGATACCCATATCGTACAAACATTCTAGAGTCACCCCTGTCCCACCCTAATGGCGATATCTCAAAAAGGCGTCCACCTATAGACCTAATGCCCACTCCCTCTTAAAATGCTCAGTAACACCTTTCGTTTGATACCCATATCGTACAAACATTCTAGAGTCACACCTGGCCCACCCTAATGGCGATATCTCGAAAAGGCGTCCACCTATAGAACTAAGGATTACTCCCTTTTAAAATACTCATTACCACCTTTCATTTGATACCCATATCGTACAAACACATTCTAGAGTCACCCTGGCCCACCCTAATGGCGATTTCTCGAAAAGGCGTTCACATATAGAACTAAAGCCCATTCCCTTTTAAAATGCTCATTACCACCTTTCATTTGATACCCATATCGTACAAACACATTATAGAATCACCCCTGGTCCACCTTAATGGGGACATCTCGAAAAGGCGTCCACCGATAGACCTAAGGCCCACTCCCTCTTAAAATGCTCAGTAACACCTTTCATTTGATACCCATATCGTACAAACAAATTCTAGAGTCAGCCCTGGTCCACCTTTATGGCAATATCCCTAAATGGCGTTCATCCATAGAACTATGGCCTACTCTCTCTTAAAATACTCTTTAATACCTTTCATTTGATACACATGTTATACAACCACATTCCAGGGTTACCCCAGATTGATTTTCCCTATTTTGCCTCCATAGCTCTCAACTGAGTATGTTATGTTCGGTTACACCCGAACTTAGCCTTCCTTACTTGTTTTTATTATTTTATTGTGAAATACACTCTATTAATTGAAAAAGCTTGTTGTGTTTTCCGCCTTCGCATTTGCTACCGAGGGCATGACTCGTCTTTTGACACAAGTGTATTACAGTCCACCTATATAGTGAATTATTACCTTTTTGCGCACAAGACCTTTCTGCTTTGGCGGCCTTAATCCGCCCTTATAAAAATTTAATTTGGTGGGGTTGCAACACCGGCTAGAAGATCGACTATATCCGCGCAAAATACCTTTCTAAACATTTTTTTGCGTATAACAAAATTATCAAAACTACTACCACATTTTTACAAATCATTTTTCAAATATCTCTTCGCAGAAGCAAAATTTTTATACTCAGCGTGCTTTGCACACAGAGTTTGGTAATAAGCCAAATATTTATTTTATTTTCAAAAATTTATTTTTGTTTATTTTTGAGTTTTAAATATTTTAATACTAATTAGAATTTTCTTGTTTGAAGTTATTCAAATATTTTTAAGTTAACACGAAAACTGAATTAAAAATTATTTTAAAAATTAAAGTAAAGAGTACAAAGTAGTTAAGACTATATTTTCTCCCCATCCAAGAAAATTTAAAACAAACAAATTATTAATTAATATTAAATGTAACCTTTATTTGTTTTTTGTTGTTTAATGTATTTGTATTTAAATTAGTGTTAATAAGTATGTTTGCTGGTTTAATTAAATCAATTGAAATATTTTTAATGTTATTTTTTTATTGAATTGTAAATGTTTTATGTTTCTTAGAGATAACTTTAAAAGGTCCTTCATAAGGTGATTCTAAATTAGGTTTACGAAGAACTTTAACAAAAACATACTCACAATTTTCTAATTTTTTAGGAACGTAAAAGTTTTCTTTGTTATGATGAAAAACTTTAGAACAAACAATCGAAAACTATTCTCTTATTTTATGAAGAGCGTCATTAGAAAAATCATGTTCTTTATTACTATTTGAAATAATTAATTCAGCAGGTATTCTAAGTATTTGGCCATAAACAAGTTCAGCAGATGAACATTTTAAATCTTCTTTATTAGAAGTTCGTAAACCAAGTAGAATGAACTGTAAAATGTCAGACCAATGAACCGAGTCGTTTGATCCTATAATTGCTGCTTTTAAAGTTCGATGAAATCTCTCTATCATGCCATTTGCTTGGGGATGGTAAGGAGATGTATGAATTTTATGAGAACCCAAAAGTTTAGTTAATTCCGTAAAAAATTTTGAGGTGAATTGTGAACCTTGATTTACTGTAATATTCAATGGTATACCAAATCGTGGTATATAATTTTGAATAAAAGTTTTTACTATAGTATTTGTTGAAATATCTTTAAGTGGATAAGCTCCAGGCCAAGGTGAAAATCTGTCACTAATTGTTAAAATATAACAATTTTCATTCGAAACTGGAAGAGGTCCAACAATATCCATATGAATATGTTCAAATCGACCTGATGGTATTTGAATTTTTTGAATAGTATGTCTTGAAATTTTGGATTTTTGACAATTGATACAAGATGAAGTCCAATCGTTAATTTCTTTACGCATGTTAGGCCAATATTTAGGCCATATTAGGCGAAATATTTATTTTGAATTAATTTTCTAGTTGTTCTTATACTTGGATGAGATAATGAGTGAATTTTGTCAAATATAATTCTTCTCATAGAATGTGGAAAATAAGGTCGAAAAGGTTGTAGAGAAACATCACACCATATGTTTAAATTAATAACTGGAATATGAATTTCTTTTAAATTATTTTTAGAATTTTGATCAAAAATGGTTTTTTGTAGAAATGTATTAGTATGTTGCATGGTGCAATTACCAGGTAAAAGCATCAGAGTTGCATTTTACATGTTTTTTCATTCGAGGCTGGCCATAGATTGTCAAACTTTGTTTAGATTTTTTGTTTATTTACATTTGTTGTGAAAACTTTAATATTTTGCAGTTTTTTCAAATAATTTACTAATTAAAACAATAGGATTTCTTTTTACACGGAAATAAGTTTTTGGTAAAACATTTTGTGTGGAAGCTGCAAATAGATTACACAAACAAATCCGAAACAATAACTAAAACAAGGAAGAATTCACTGTTGCTTACCATGTACGCAAATCTTTATAATTGGAATTAACCGATTTTGAGGATAATACTGCATTTTCTGCTCTTCTTTTGGAGCAACTACGTCATTGTTGCTGTAGCGATAAGGACACTCCCCGAAGGCCTTGGAGGAGTGTTATCGATGTTGATGGTCCCTTGCCGGATGCAGATCTGGTAAGCTCCGGTAACAAGCACCATTTAGTACCCGACCATCTCGGGAACGATTTCGTGAGGCCACATGAAACCTAAACGATCCGCCCTGCCACCCCCTATATCCATGAGGAACTTGCGGTCGCCAGAACCTCGGCTGTTAAAGAAACAGGATTCGCTACGGGTTGGTGAGGTTGACATTTATTGTTGTTGTTGTTGTTGTAGCGATTAGTTACTCCCCGAAGGTTTTGGGGAGTGTTATCGATGTGATGGTCCTTTGTCGGATACAGATCCGATACGCTCCGGTAACACAGCACCATTAAGGTGCTGGCCCGACCATCTCGGGAACGATTTATATGGTCACATTAAACCTTCAGGCCATCCCTCCCTCCCCACCCCCAAGTTCCATGAGGAGCTTGGGGTCGCCAGAGCCTCGTCTGTTAGTGAAACGGGATTCGCCGCTCGAAGGTGAGGTTGACAATTGGGTTGAAGAAGCTATATATTGCGCTACACAACCCCTTGAATCCCGTTGACATTTATTCGCATTGGATAGCACTTTGACCCCGAGGAAGATGGATATTTTACTAGGGTATATATCCCTGGGTGGTGCCATCAATTCGATGACCTGCGGAATTGGCAGATGGGATATAGTCAGCAGATACGTAAGGAACATTTTTCTCCCCAAACGGGAAGACGGTTGCTGCGCCACTAATTTGGGAGTACCCAACGCTCACGTAGCGATCTTCCGTACTCCGTTATTAATATTGTTTAACGCATTGACGCAAATGCTTGTTTCTATATTAATTCATTTATTGAATTTAAACTCTTAAAGCTAACAATTGGAACTTAAACGCTGATACTTCACACAGCAAATATGAGGATGTAAAGATAACTAATTCCACAATGGAACGAAAATTGTATGAAATGAATTTGAATAGTGAATTTGAAGGATATAATTCGGGATTTTGATCCGTCTTGCGGTCGCGCAAGGGCTAGGTGTGGTTCGAGAACCAATCCCACGCAAGGGTGGTGATGACCGCGAAAGGGTTAGATTAAGTTAGGGGAGTACCGCAGGGCAATTGCTACTTCGGTTGCTTTTATATTGAAAGATATAACTTACGATTTTGGGATAATACTTCCTTTGCTTTTCTTTTGGAGTTGGATGTGGCGTAGGTGATGAAGTTTGTTCTCGCTCCGGAGTTGATGATCCGATGCAAATTTTCTCAAAAGGTAGATGATGTTGGTTGCTGGTAGATGTTCAGTGTTCCACGAAACAAGAGAGCGAGTTAATGCCTTGAACTTGTATTTATAGCATAGATTAGTGATGGAAAGCAATTCCAACACTGTTGACTGGAAGCACTGGTTGGCAACTCCAGTCTACTCTACCGCCAGGGTTGTATGAACGCAAGTCATAACTAGTGAAATGAACGCAAGTCACTTGGAGAAGTGATCGCAAGTCACAGGTGGGGTTAGGTGACAAAAGGTCAATTAAGGACAGGAATATCATTTGCTATTTAAGTGAACACAACTCACTTAAACATAGCGGCCCCCTTGCACTTGTGCAAGGCTAAACCGTTGAATAATATCTTCAGGTTGAAAGTTAAAGATAATCTGATAGGTACGTATAATTCGATAGTGTGATTGTTGTAGTTTGTACAACTTTG
This sequence comes from Eurosta solidaginis, assembly GCF_040869045.1. NCBI lineage: Eukaryota > Metazoa > Arthropoda > Insecta > Diptera > Tephritidae > Eurosta > Eurosta solidaginis. Next base: position 74,989,961 of record NC_090323.1, on the reverse strand, counting down.
AAGAAATCGATGGTTGAATGATGAATTTCTGATGGCTGAATTTCCATCCCAGCGGATATGATTTTGTGGATGATGATACTTGATTGCCGAAAATAGTTTCTGTAATTAAAGTCACTTTTAGTAATCTTCAAAGACATATTTTTAGGATGATTAATGATGCAGAAATAGAAATGACAACAGAACCGAGAAAGAACTGGTATGCTGGCATCCTGATGCGATGCCGCTTCTGATAGATAGATTTTAATACGATGTTGTTGAGCTCAACAATGAGTTTCGTTAGCTGCGTTATATCCCGATTATTTATTTCCGGGTCTGCGCCACAGCTCGATGATGGATGGTTTTCGAAAGTGGACTGTATATGATAACATTTTATTTAGAGATCAAACGGGATTTTTATCGTACTTCTCGCAAGAGGCTTGACAAAACCAAAATGAAAAAAATGTTGAAAAGATATTTCTCGTTCAAATTGAGACATGCTCAACTCCGAAGAAACTAGAGTGTTGATTCATGTGAGGCCCGTGGTCTGTAGATGGGAGATTTGGGGATTCCAATATTTTGAATTTTTGTAGAAATAACGTTAGATAAATGCATTCTCCATATGTTTGGACGATTTTTCACTCGGGAGAGTAAAATTGTTTTTGAGATGGGAATATTATATAAATGTTTGATGCTGTGAGCCATTAGAAAATCTCCACACAGTTCCAATATATATATATGCACAGTTCCAGCATGTATATGCTGACTATATGCGATATTTCAAAATTAGTTTTTGAGAAGCCATGATGTGAAATGGATGAAAACCCATTATGGGAAAGGGAAATGAAATATATTAGCAATATAAATATTCTAATATAACTTTTTAATGGCGATAGTAATCCTGCGGGGCGAAAGAAATTCGAATACGTGGAAATGATTTGTTTTTTCCTTTCTATATTTCCTCCCGAAGATGCAATAGAAGTGGTGCCCTTGGGTGGTGACCGTTTGGCGATAGATTGCAACTTTCCGCTAATGAATGTTGTTTTTTCTCTAGGGGTAGAGAGTATAAATTTCTTGCTTTATGTTGGAACATTTGCCTGAATTTCAGACTTTTTGGAAGACGATGACTCTTTGCAATTGCTTTTGGTTAGATAGAGGATGGGATGTCTGGTGTGCAGAGAGGATTCGGTTCGCAATAGGTTGGTGGTATTTTTAGAAAGTGTGATTGATGTAGCCTTTGATCCGGGCTTTCTCGTCACTGGAGGATGTAACCCCGAACCCCTGTGTTCGATGCTCACTAGGGCTGTGGGAAGGAGGGTTTTCTCGTTGTTAGTGGAGAAATTAGCCTGAACTTCGGAGTCAGGTTTTTTGGGAGAAGGAAACTCTTCCCAATTGCCGTCGGTTAGGTTGAAGATTGGATGCCTGAACTCTTGGGAATATTCGGTGTATAATAGATTGGTTGCCTTTTTTACGGATGTGCTAGGCGTAGCCTTTGATTCGGGCTGGTTGGTTGAGGGAGGGTGTAACATGGTGTGATGGTTTTTCTTACAGTGCAGACATCGGAAAGCACTGGGACAGTTGATAGATGAATGGTTGTAAGCTAAGCAATTCGTGCAAAATCGGATATCCTTCACAAATTTGGTACGCTCTGGTACGCTTAGTTTTCGGAATTCGGGGCAAGATTTCAAGGGATGACTGTCATTGCACAATCTACAAGTAAACGCAAGTTTTTCTTGAGAGTGATAAGATTGGATTTTAGGCGAGGATTTCGATGGGAACGAAGTGCGTGATTTAGTGCCTTTATATTCATGTAGGCGTTCAACCACTTCGTAACGCTTGTTCAGAAACTGGTTCATCTGGGACCAGTTAGGAAGTTCTTTCCTAGATTCTTGGGACTGTTCCCAAAGAGACAGCTTTTCCTCTGGTAACTTTGAGGAACATAAATAAATTAAAATGGGGTCCCACTCGGAAACAGAAATTCCTTGCGTTTTTAGGATCACAAGACAATCATTGATGGTGTTCTGTATCTTTTGAATTCCTTCGCTACTTTCAGAGGTAGCTTGAGGAATGTTGAAGAGCGATTTCAATTGTTTATCTATTAAGATTCGTTTGTTTTCGAATCGGGCTTTTAGCGCTTCCCATGCTAATGAAATGTTGTCATCGGACAAAGGGTACTGCTTTACGATCGCGCCTGCTTTCCTCGAGCCTTATTTCGCAAGTGATAGAGTTTCTGTACGGGAGTCAGTCTGGGATGGTTGAGATAAACGGACGTGAACATATCACGAAAGGATGGCCACTCCTCATAACTACCGCAAAAGGTTTCTGTATCACACGGTGCCACCTTGAGACATGACACCGAGCTTGGGTCGAAAGGCAGGGACTGACGGGCGGAATTGCCTGGCCCTGTTGGATTCCCATGGGAGGTATTGCCAGACTCTGATGAATTCCCACGGAGGATTTTTAATTGGTCAAATATATGTGATTTACAGATGTAGAAAGAGTCAGCACAAAGCTGAAATTTGTTGTGGGCTTCCTCTTTAAACTCTCCAGAAACTGCGCTGTCCTCAGCTATGCAGACGTTTTCATAGGCGTTTTTTAACAAAGCCCAGCGACCGTTGAGGTCCTCTAACTTGAGCTCTAATAAAGAGTCCGTTTGGTTATCAGGATCTTCCTTTTGAAAATTGGTCCAAAATTTCACTACATTGTTGGAGTCGAAGATAAATTTTGACATGATTTCTGTTGAAGAAGGCATGATTGGAGACGGTTTCAAGGGTCTGATTTGATAAAAAATTACCAGGAAGACAAGCTGGGTGGAGGTTATTTTAGTTCACAATTGGTATTGTGCGCGAAGATTCGGGTTTAGAAACTTCAACACTACAGACGCAAGCCGAGAAACACTTATTTGGAGAGTGGACTTTCCGTCTGTCGCTCAGAGTGATAACGATTTTTTGAAAACGAATGGGCACTTAATCGGTTTGCACTGCTCACGGAGAGATTCACCAAAAGAAACAAATCAATGTTAATTATGGAATGCCCCACTGAAATCGAAAGTATTTCACAAAAGGGAACTTAGCACGGTTTACTAGGGAATTTCCCCCGAATTCACTGAAATATACGTATGATGTTGAATGCTTTGTGATACAAAATGATTGTGTGATGTGTAAATAAACGTGGTATGTGTAGAGTTGATGGATAATGATGGAGATATGTAAATAAGAGTGGTAGCAAACACGTTATATGCAAAATAACGTGGGATCTTCAATATTTGAGAAACCCAAGATAAGCGGTTTTCTCAAAAGATGTTATGGTTGGACGCAAGCAACATAATCACCCCTTTATTTACGTGCTGGAGTGCACAGTTTTTAAAATTGTTGGTGCTTGGAACAGGCATGCTTAACCAACGAACCGATATCATTTCGTTACGATAATTAACGTTATAAACGAAACAAAGCCATTTCGTTTCGTTTATTAACGTTAAGAACGTCAAATTAACGAAATGATTTCGTTTCGTTTTCTGCCATATCAAAATGAAATCAAATCGTTTATGATGATTATTAATTTCAAACTATGCTGGCAAAGCTGATTGATGGCGGAGTCATTAAAGATGAAAGCATTAGCCAAGCTGATTGCAACTTTTCTCATGAATTTTGACAGTACGAACATTTCTCAGAGTATTTTTGACATTACCACCAACGAATTACAAAAACAAATTATATGAATTTGTGTGTGTGTGCGCTCGTTGTTACCACCTTACGGCTTTAAGCTGGAGTCATTGGTGCCGTATGTCGTATCGCTGTATCCGTATCCCTACCGTAATCAGCTGTTTATCGTTACGACGGTAAACCAAAACCGAATTGGTTGGCTACGATACGGTTACGACTTTAGCGGCACCAATAATCGATTGCATTGATTCTCATAAGATTGGTCGAATCAGCTGTTAAAAGGTTACCGATACGGTTACCGATAAAGCACCAATGTCTCCAGCTTTACCATGGCTATAGCATTGCCAGTACAATTCAAACATAAAGTATCACGTTTTTGTTAACGTTCTTAACGTTAACGAAAGCTTTTCGTTTCGGTTAAAAACGAGATACAATTTATCTTGATAATTTCTTTATCGATAATATTTCGAACTGTTTCAACGGAAACGGTGGAAATTTTTTGATAAACGATTAGCTTAACGTTAGTGCATCCCTGGCTTGGAATATGTAAAGCACATTCATACAAACCGGCGTTTATATGTATGTGCACATCCGCGACTAGTAGTGTTGTATGTATGTATATACGTCAGTCCGTTTTTTGGGAAAAAACTCAACTATGAACTTGGTAAAGTTTAGAAAGATTCTGTATATATACATACATAAATATATATATATGTATATATATTGAATTTAACTACTCTTCTTCGGCGCAAGCTAATCAAAAAGGGGACGTAGTTTTTTTGGTGGGTAACTACCGGTAGTGGCTAGTGAAAATAGCGAAATTTATTTTGCACCTTACAAATAATAAAATATTCATATGTACATTCGTATATGTTGGTGAAAAGCCAAAAGGGGAGATAGGCTGCCGTCGCTGCTAGCGCAAGCGCAAGCGACGATCGAAAAAATTGTTGAGAATAAATCACGCTATTCGCAAAATAGCGGACTGGAATTCCGTATGTATATTTATGTATATATAAGCGTATATGAAAATAACGGTTAAATAAACGGGCTTGGTGGCAAATGTATATATTTTTTTTTGGGAAATACTGAGAACTGGTACCTACGTTCTTATCCTCACTGTTCTCAATTTTTTCCTTTCCCGTATGATGTAGCTTCAAAAGCGAAGATTTGGTTTTTCGTATGATGGAGCTTGAAAATTGTAGATTTGGCTTGTATCCAAAAACACAGTATTTGGCGCGCCTGATTTCGCTTTTCTAAGCAGGGGTATGTGCACCACTTGTGGTACTCTTAAAACCCGTAAAACTCATGTGAAAACACTTGAAAATAAACGTGAACACTTTTTTATTATTATTATATATTTTCTTTTTTTTCACCAGCACACGCGAATGGCAAATTTCGAATGAAAATTGACGATGGGGTGATGGCGATATACAAATAGTGTTGTACCTTTTTGTGTTGCCACTGTTTCAAAATTGGCTCGCAAGGACCAAATGTTTAACGCATTGACGCAAATGCTTGTTTCTATATTAATTCATTTATTGAATTTAAACTCTTAAAGCTAACAATTGGAACTTAAACGCTGATACTTCACATAGCAAATATGAGGATGTAAAGATAACTAATTCCACAATGGAACGAAAATTGTATGAAATGAATTTGAATAGTGAATTTGAAGGATATAATTCGGGATTTTGATCCGTCTTGCGGCCGCGCAAGGGCTAGGTGGGGTTCGAGAACCAATCCCACGCAAGGGTGGTGATGACCTCGCAAGGGTTAGATTAAGTTATGGGAGTACCGCAGCGCAAGTGCTGCTTCGGTTGCTTTTATATTGAAAGATATAACTTACGATTTTGGGATAATACTTCCTTTCTTTTCTCCTGGAGTTGGATGTGGCGTAGGTGATGATGTTTTTACTCGCTCCGGAGTTGATGATCCGATGCAAATTTTCTCAAAAGGTAGATGATGTTGGTTGCTGGTAGATGTTCAGTGTTCCACGAAACAAGAGAGCGAGTTAATGCCTTGCACTTGTATTTATAGCATAGATTAGTGATGGAAAGCAATTCCAACACTGTTGACTGGAAGCACTGGTTGGCAACTCCAGTCTACTCTACCGCCAGGGTTGTATGAACGCAAGTCATAACTAGTGAAGTGAACGCAAGTCACTTGGAGAAGTGATCGCAAGTCACAGGTGGGGTTAGGTGACAAAAAGGTCAATTAAGGACAGGAATATCATTTGCTATTTAAGTGAGCACAACTCACTTAAACAAATATTATTATATATTATTTTTATGTATTGTTGTTCTTAATTTTATTATTATTAGTTTTATATTACTATTAGTACATAAAATTTTACATAAAAACAAAACAAAAAATATATTATTCAAGTATATTTTATTATTTTGCAATCAATAAAGGTATGCTTATTTATGTTTGTTGTTTTTTTGCTATAACCGCCAATGAAAAATATTAAAAATACTCGAGGACTGCTTAGAGCTGAACCTTCGATTGGGATAGACTAATTATGACGACCACGAATACCAATCAATTGAGCTTGACAATCTTCAAAAGTTGGGCCCGGTAGATTGTTGATTTAACTCTTTAATGATTGCTAACCTTATGGTTTAATTGTTTGTTCAACAATACGTGCGGTCTGTGGTGCATAAAAACTATGAACATAGCTTATATCTTTCGGTTCCACTTCTATCACATCGCCAACAGTCAAATTAAGAGTCTATAAATTAATGAGTAGAAATTTAATAAAAAGGCTTATTCATCCCGTTGTACAAACGAAATACCTTTCGTAATACTGCATATGCACGTGATTCGGACTGAGTATACAAAAGCCCCGCCTTCTCCAAATTGCTTATTTTAAGCGAAACAACAAGATCATATACATGCACCAGATCACGCTTGTAATAATTTAAAACCTACAAATAAAGATATTCTTAACATCGGGTATTTATAATGACTTTGTGATATAAAATTCACCTTCTCTTATATCCGGAAGCCGCAGCACATTGCATTGTTATTAAACGTAAAACATTTCGTAGAACACCTTTTTTAGCTATCATATCCTCAATATAGGCACTAACCTTTTATATATCTTCGCACATTATAAGTTCTTGTTCAGCGGTAAGATCATCGGAAAATTCAAAGTCGTCCAATTTATTACGGATTAGTTCAGCAATGGTTGTATGAACTGCTACAGATTGATTCTGTACCAATAACGCTGGTAGCTTCTACAAAATGTTTCATATTCTGCAACGATGCATCCTGTGCATTAGCATTCATTTGAACACTAAATTCACTAGCATTTCGAGATAGTATTTGCCCTACCTCATTAAAATTTTTGTCTCGTAGTTCAGCATACAAATTTTCTCCTGAATTCATAAAAAGCGTATTCTTTACAGCACAAATGTTGTGAGTTTTTTTTCGGAAAAAATAAAGTGTCATTTCTCTTCAAACATCAATTTTGACAGAATAAATTGAAAGAAAGATTGACATTTTATGGCCGTTCGGCAACAACAAAGTACACATCAGGGTTGAGTTTTCACTTCTGCTTCTACCTGGTAATTGTACCATGGTTTGTTGTTCTTTATATAAAGTTTCTAAATTTATATCTTCAGTTGAAATTGCATTTATTTCTGGAATACGGGAAAGTGTGTCGGCAACTATGTTGTCTTTTCCACGTACATATTGAATATCATTTGTAAATTGGGCAATATATTCAAGATGACGTAGTTGACTAGGAGATCTATCTACTTTAGAATTTTGAACATGTATTAAAGGTTTATGATCAGTATAAACTGTAAAAGTTCTACCTTCAAGAAAATGTTTAAAATGTTTAATTGAATTATAAATTGCCAAAAGTTCACGATCAAATGTTGAATATTTAGTATCTGTTGTAGTTAATTTTCTTGAAAATAAGCTAAGGGTTCTAGTATATTATTGCTGTTTGTTGAAGAATTGCTCCAATAGCAACATTTGATGCATCTACTGCTAATGATAAAGTACCATTTTTGTCGAAATGTGTAAGTAAAGTATTTTTAGCAAAACGTTTTTTAACATTTTCGAAAGCTGTTTTTTTCATTTGCCCAATTTAATTGTTTGAGTTTGTTTTTAATTGCATGTGTTAACATTTCATGCAGAGGACTAAGTTCTGTTGCTAACATTTTAATATATCTGTGATAATAATTTATCATACCTAAAAATTTTTGTAATTTATTTATAGAAATTGGTTTTTCAAAATTTGTTATGATTTCAATTCTATCTAAAGATGGTTTAATACCTTCGCCTGAAATTTCGTAACTTAAGAAATTTAATTTATTTACACCGATAGTACATTTTGAAGGTTTAATATTTAAATTATATTCTTCAAGTCTTTTGAAAACTGATTTTAAATGATTTATATGTTGATCTTCGTTATCACTGGCAATAAGAATGTCATCAATGTATGTAAATACAAAATCGAAATCAGAAAATACTTCATTAATAAAGCGTTGGAAAGTTTGAGCCTTGTTTCGTAAACCGAATGTCATTCTTACGAATTCAAACATTCCAAAAGGGGTAGTTATTGCAGTTTTATGAATGTCTTCTGCTGCCATTGGAATTTGGTGGTAAGCACGCACAAGATCAATATACCCGTTTTAACTAAGAAATCAAATTCAGCTTTAGCAATTTTAAGTTTGATTGGATCAAGACGTCTGGGTTTCGGAAATGGTAAAATACCTTTTGTTTCTATCCTGTGAACCGTATGGTGTTTAACTTTTTAGTATAATCTGGTTCGCAGGTAATAGATGGAAATTCATTAAGTAATTTTGAAAACTTATTTTCGACAATAGGAATTTTGAGTGAGAAAATATCAGAAAATCCAGAAGATCCAGCAACTTTAATTTCTGTAGTAGAATCCATTATTTCTTTACTTTTAATATTGACAATAATTCCGAATTTTTCTAAAAAGTTTGCTCCTAAAATTGGTGTATCAATATTCGCAATAATGAATGGAAATTCAAAATCTCTTCTTAAACCTAAATCAATTTTAAGTAGTTTTGTACTGAAAGTTTCAATTGAAGAACCGTTTGCTGCAGTCAAAGTAAGGTAAGAATTTATTTTATAAATTTTGAATTTAGAAAAAGGAATAACTGATACAACAGCGCCGGTATCGATAAGAAAATTAAGTTTATTGAATTTATCAAATATAAATAGGCGACGAGTAGGTTTAATAATAGTTTCATTATCCGTCACCGTCATAATGGATTTTTTTAGTTTAAATTTTGTTCGGAATTTGAATTATGATTTTGATTAAAGTTGCATGGGGGCATACATTTAAGGGCGTTATTCTTAAATTTTTTGTGATACCAAAAAATATTTGTTTGTGAATTAAAATTACGATCCTGAAAATTTTCGAGATTTAGATCTATTTCTATCTTTATATCTTGAACGGATTTGTAATTGATTAATATCATTAGAAATTTTATTTAAATTTTGATAAATAGCCGTAGTTAATTTAGATAAATTTTTAACGCATTGTTCTAAAATATTATTATTTATACTCGAAACTATAGGAGATTTGGAAGAATGAGGTTTGTTGATTAAATCAAAAAGTTGCCGGCTAAAATAATTACTTCATCTTTATTTTGATTTTTACTAGAAGTTAAATGGATTTGTATTTCTTGTGGCAATTTACGAATCCATAATTTGAAAAGTAATTCTTGACTTTCAATGGAGTCAGTACCTATAAGTGATTTCATAAATCTGAATAATTCAGATGGTGAACGATCACCAAGTTCAGTTTTTGAAAATAATTGTTCTAATCGTTTCTCTTCACTAAGAGAAAATCTTTCACATAAATTTTTTTTGATTGTGTCATATTTATTGAAAAGAGGAGGAGGGTTAATAACGTCTAAAATTTTAGATATAGTATCTCGTTGAAGAGTAACTAAAACATTTTGAAATTTTAAATTATCATCATTGATATTGTTAATTTCAAATTGTCCTTCAACAGTAGAAACCAGGCATCGGGAGATTCTTGCCAAAATTGTGGTAATTTAATAGATTTAGTAGAAGAAACATTTGTAAAGGTATTTTGTGTTGAAGTATCTTGTGTTATATTAGAGATGTTGTTTTGTGTTGTATTAGTGTTAGAATTTTGAGTTGTATTGTGAGTCATTGTGTTATTTGTATAGAAATTATTATTTTGATTTTCCGAATTTGTAAAATTACGAGTTCGTACTGGTGAACGTAGAACCATATAAAAAAAATTTAAATGAAACATTTGAAAATTAGAAAATATTTAAGAATTTTTTTGGAAAAGGAGTTAAAAATTTAAATAAAATATTTATTTTTATATATTTTGATTTTGGCGACCTTTTTGTTAACTAATCAGTTTTTGCTAGCTGGCTTGAGGTCCGAATTGAAATAAAAACACAATAGTTTTTTATATATTACCATTATATTTCGATTATACACGGTAATCGTCTTCAGGGTGAAAACTACAAAACATAAAAACAACAAAGTAAATAAATAAATAACAAATTTTCTAACATACAAATTTTTAAAAAATTAATCACATACATTTTTTACACGTGTGTATCACTTGACGTGGAGTTCATCACTGATCGTTTGTTTGTCAGCAAATATCTATAGAAGCTAGCGGAGTTATCTACGTCCGTTTTGTAGTTCATTCGTTTGCTGGTTTGTGTGTTAATAATGTGAAGCATTTCCAGAGTAAATCGTTTTCTGCAATGTTGTTCTTGTTGAAGAATATCAGCCCCTTCAAAAAACGCGAGTACTCCATAAATAATGTAAGGAATACTCCTTTGGGAGTATAGGAGTATTCCAAAACTAATCTGTATTCATACAAAAAATGTGCTCCAATTAACATTGCAATGTCCTAGGAGAGGAGTAGATGATCTCACTCTCGCTTTGTTTGTGAGTATTCCATAGATTACATACGTGAGAGTACTTTCCAAAGTACTTTCACTGTAGTACTCTATGGAGCACCCACAGAGGATCATATGCCAAAGTACTAAAGACGAACTGTGTCGGAAAGAATTATCGGAGTGAATTTAATTTAAAATGAAAGTAAATGAAGAGTGGCAATACAACTTTTATATTTTTTACTACGAATATTCTTATCTTATTTAGCATTTGCGTGAATAAAGAAACTAATATAATACGCATACGCATACGTGAATAAAGAAACTAATATAATATGTATACATAAAACCAGTGCGCTTTTGCATTTTATCAGAGTTGCCAAAGTAAAATTTTATTATTAGTTATTTGCGTGCAATATTTTACTTTTGGCAACTCTGTTCGATCGACATCGTGTCGTGATCACGGTCGTTAAAAAACGAGCAATGATCGGCTGATGGTGGTCCGCAAACGCATTGCAAAGGAGTATTGTTAGAGTACTCCAACATGAAGAAAATGGAACACGTAATCCAACAATTTTTGCAGGGGCCTTGTCAAAGTTTAGTGAGTGGGAGTTTTCAGTACAGTGGGTCATAGGTACAGTTTTTTGGTTTGCAGTATGGTGGCAATATTTGTAATCCGATTTGTGTTGCGCTAGTCGATTTTTAAGTGTGCCTTTTGTTGTTCCAACATATACGCTGTGGCATGGTTCGTTATTTTTTCCATTGCAAGGGATTTCGTACACTATATTGCTTTTTTCTGTATGTGGAATTTTTGATTTTGTTTGAGTATATATGTTTTTTAACCCTCCGATGAGTGAGAAGGTCCCTAGGGACCTTTTTGCCTTTTCATACTGAAATTACTCCTACTTCGGCCACTATTTTGCTGATTTCATGGACAAAGACATGTATGAAGAAATTGATATTATTGCAATTGATAATTATGAAGTTGAGGATGATGAAGATCGCACATACCAACCTGCTGAAGAGTCAGATGCCGCAACTGAAGGATACGTCGAGCTAAATGAATATACTGATGAAGACGATGATGAAGAGGAAGAAAATGATGGACAGGAAACGAATGAAAGTTACTATATTGGTAAAGATGGCACCCAATGGAGTAAAAAAGCACCACCAACATCACGCACTCGTAATCATAACGTGGTCCACTTCACAAGAAAGAAACCAGGTCCAACAGGAAATATACACGACCCCTATACAATAATGCGTTCAATCATGACACAGGAAATAATACACTTAGTGCTACGTGAAACAAATCTTAAAGGCAGGGAGGTTACAGCTGCATGGAATTTGGCGAATCCCACGAAGAAAAAGATTGGAAGCCAGTGACAGTAAAAGAGTTTGACGCCTTTGTAGCTATTCTTTTGTATGCTGGACTCACAAGATCAAACCATGAACCAGCTATGGCATTATGGGACGCGACGCGTTGCCCAATATACAAAGCTGCTTTGTCGTACGATCGCTTCATGTGTATAAAGCAATTTATTTATTTTCGATTCGACAATGGAAATACTTGACAACAGCAAGTCATCAACAGCAAAACTGCGGCTATTGACGATATTTGGCAAATGTTGCAACATAACTTGGCAGCAGCTTACCCTCCCCATGAAGCACTAACAGTTGATGAGCAGTTGTTCCCTTACAGGGCCGCACCCGCTTCACACAATATATTCCGTCAAAGCTAGCTAAGTATGGTTTGAAAGTATGGTGGTTATGCGACTCACAGAGTTATTATCCTGCGAAGGATATATTCTGGAAAACTGCCAAACCAACAACGGGAGATAAACCAAGGGCAGAACGTAGTGCAGGATCTTGTGGAAAAATATTTAGATGCTGGCCGTACTATATACGCGGATAATTTCTTTACCACTCTTGATTTGGCGCGTATTTTGATGAGGAGGAAGACCGCATATGTTGGTACAGTGCGCTACAACAAAACATTCATTCCACAGGAGTTCAAGAAGAACCCGAAGCGCACAATCAATAGTACATTATTTGGGTTCAACGAAGGGGATATAGCGTTATGCTCATACGTGCCGAAAAAAAATAAAGTGGTGAACGTGCTCTCCACAATGCACTACACCTGCCGCTTTGACGAGCAAACCGAGAATCGGAAGCTCTATGCCATATTAGATTACAACGCCAACAAATGCGGCGTTGATACCATGGATCAAATGCTAGGCACCTACAGCTGCAAAAGAGCAACACAACGATGGCCGTTGGCCATGTTTTATAATATGCTGGAGATCGCTGCATTGGCTGCTTTTACGATCTACAACGAAATGAAGCCTATAAAAAGGAGTGACAGACGGCGGTCGTTCTTGTTACTGCTAACGAAACAATTAAAAAAAAAAAAATATTGTAAGGCGCGATAACCTCCGAAGAGATCTAAGGCCGAGCTTCTCTTCCAATTTGCGTCGTGCTCCTCTTGATTTTCCCTACAAATTGGCCGGACAGGACCTACATGTTTTATGCCGACTCCGAACGGCATCTGCAAGGCAGATGAGTTTTCACTGAGATCTTTTCATGGCAGAAATACACCCGGAGCGCTTGCCAAACACTGCCGAGGGGCGACCCCGCTTAGAAAAATTTTCTTCTAATTGAAAAACCTTATTTCTAAAATTTTGATGTTGCTTTGCCCGGGGTGCGAACCCAGGGCATACGGTGTGATATGCGGAGCACGCTATCATCACACTACGGTGGCCGCACGACGAACGAAACAATTGGCCACACCAAATATCGAAGAACGTGCCCTGAGCAACCATATAACCTCATATCCAAGGATACGCAATGCGAAGGAAGCATTCGATGTCAGGGTAAGAAAAACATCTTCAAATTCAAGAATAGAATATATATTTATTTGTTTTTTATTTTTCTTTTCATTTCAGGTATTACCAAGACCGATGTAAGGCAATGCACCGTCGTTTGCGGCTATGTCAAGTAGACCTTCATGTCACCTTTGCCGTTCTGAGTACGGGCGGCAGGGGAAAATGCGGGCATACTGCTTCGGCTGCGGCAACGCTGTTTGCGGAGAACATAGCACACTTTTACATCGCTGCAACACTTACGCACAGGGCGGGGGACAAGAAGTACACGCTCAACAACAATAATTTTTAAACTTTTTTATAATAATGTATATTGGAACGATTTTCCGTCATCCCTTGTCAAATTTGGTTTTGAGACAAACCGGTTTCGGCGTTGTGCCATCGTCAGTGTCGATTTTCGTTCTGATCTGTTGTTGTCGTTTGTCCTGTATTTATAGTTCGTAGGTATATGAGCAGGTATTGTCAAATTGATGCTTGTGTATATTCAGTTATTTGTATGTGCTGTGTGTTCATTTAGAACCGAGGGTGGTTTACTAATCGATTTGTGTGGCTGACTGGGGTAGGTAGAAATCTGTGATTTTAGTCGTTTGACCTTCTTTGTCGATTTTTTGTTTTGGTGTGTTAATTGTTTTGTGTTTATTTGTTGTTGTGTGTTTGTCTGCTGTACCTGTGTGATTAAGTTGTTTCCTGTAAACAAGTTTTAAAGGCTCAAATATTGTGTCAGAAATTGTGTTTATCTGTTCGTTTATTATTCTACCGTCGAATGTTTTCTGTTTGTAGATTTCCATGTTTTCGAGTACGTTGAGACGTCGGCCCTTTTCCTGTATGTGAAGAACCCTAACTGTTTTATTGATGTTTGCTGGGGAAGATTCATTCTCGACCATGTGATTCGCGAAGTTAGACTCGGGTATAATGTTTGGATTCCGTATTTTTTTGTTGTAATCTCTAATATGTTCTCTGAACCTTGTTCTTATTTGCCGTCCTGTTTGTCCTATGTAACTATGCTGGCATCCGCAGGTGAGCTTGTATACGCCGTGGCTGCTAAACCGATCCTCTGAGTTAATGTTAGTTCTTAGTTTTCGCCCTAGATTGTTCGATGTTTTGAATGCTGTGTTAATGTTGTATTTTTTGAAAAAGTTTGCCAATTTATATGTTGCTTTTCCAGTATATGTCATAGTCGTCCAGCTATTATTTTCCTTTTCATTATTTCTTTTTGGTTCTCCATTTGTCCTTCTGAGCTTATCTACTAGTGCTTTTTTATATCCGTTGTTCGCAGCGATATTATATATGACCTCAAGTTCTCTCTTATATGCCTCTTGTGTAAGCGGTGTTCTTTCAACCAAACAAGATAAGTCAGTTTTTTATAATAGTCAATTCAAGCAAAAAAAAAATTTTAAAAATTGAAAAAATTATTTTTGTATGTAGAATTTAGTTATAAACAATAAAAAAAAAAAATCAAAAAAAAATTTATTATATGAAAAAAACATTATTTACAAAAAAAGGTTCGTAGAGACCTTTTCACACGGCCGTGAAGTTCAGAATTGTCACTCATCGGAGGGTTAAAGTATTTATCGGCTTATGGGCTATTTTTACTTCATCTTTGTTATAGCAGTCTGATTTGGCCAATCGTTCCGACAGTTTTGGCCCATAAGCTACTGACTTAAATATTTTCTGCGGTTTTTCTTTTTCTCTTTCTTGATTCTTTTCTTCTTGATATTTATTTAACAGGGTTTTAATTATGTTTTCAGGAAAATCATTTCATCTTAATAATAGTTTTATTTCATTTTTAATTTCCTCGTGGTAAGTGTCGTCTGTAGTTTCTAACATTCTTCTTATACAGCCCATTGCTGTATTCATTATCATCGTCTTTGGATGCTTTGAATAAAAGTTGATGATTCATCTTGTTGATTTTGATTTGTTATACCACTTTAACTTCAATTCAGTTTTGCTTCTAATAAGAATTGAGTCAAGATATGGTAGTTTTCCGTCTTCTTCAAGTTCCGTTGTAAAATTTATATATTTGTTGAAAGAGTTTAGTGTGTCCAGCGTACTTTTTACATCATCTTCGTGTATTATAACAAATAGATCGTCGACATATTTTGTGAGTAATCTGGGTACTCTTGCTAATAGTTCTGTAATAGTTTTTCCATCACTATATCGGCAATTACTGGTGATATTGGGGATCACATCGGCAATCCTTTTAGCTGTGTCTACAATATATCATTGAATTTGAAATACCTATTTTCTTCGATGCAAAACGTAAGTATTTCCATAAACAGTTTTTTTGGTATACTTGTGTATTGTTCTATTTTCATCCAATTGTCTCTTATGATCTCAAGGGCTAATTATGTGGGAATGCTGAGAAACAGGGAAATTACGTCGAAAGATATTAGCTTTTCATTGTTAGAAATGTAGGTGTTGTTAATTTTTGTTTTAAACTCAAGTGTATTTTTCATGTGGTATGCCGAGTTGCTGTTGCGTTTTTTAATATATCTGCTATATATTTGCATAGGCTGTATATATAATCAAACAAAGTAAAAAATTCCACATACAGAAAAAATGAATATAGTGTACGAAATCCCTTGTAATGGAAAAAAACAACGAACCATGCCACAGCGTATATATTGGAACAACAAAAGGCAAACTTAAAACTCGACTAGCGCAACACAAATCGGATTACACATATTGCCACCATACTGCAAACCAAAAAACTGCACTTATGACCCACTGTAATGAAAACTCCCACTCACCAAACTTTGACAAAGCTACTATCTTCAACAAGAACAGAAGAACAGAAAACGATTTACAAGCCAACCTAATAAAACCGCACTGCGTTTTTTTAGCGCACGTAAACAACCGGCGTTTTTTGCCCTAACCCAAATAAGCATGCGTTGCGACTATGTAAAGCATGTGTGCAAACGTCAAATCTAAATGCCACGCAGAATAAAAATTGGAAATCGAGTTAGGTTTTCACGCAGCATATTCAATTTGGGTTGCTCTCATACAAGTTGTATGTGCATGAGACATTTTTGACAGAAAATGACTTGCGTGCGTTTATATTAGGTTGGCTTGTTATTCTGGAAATGCTTCACATTATTAACACACCAACCAGCAAACGAATGAACTACAAAACGGACGTAGATAAAGCTGCAGACATTGGTGCGTTATCGGTAACCGTATCGGTAACCTTATAACAGCTGATTCGACCAACCTTATGGGAATCAATTCAATCGATTATTGGTGCCGCTAAGGTCGTAACCGTCTCGTAGCCAACCAATTGGTTTTTGGTTTACCGTCGTAACGATAAACAGCTGATTACGTTAGGGATACGACTACAGCGATACGACATACGGCACCAATGACTCCCGCTTAACTCCGCTAGCTTCTATAGATACAAAGATTTTTGAATATAAAGATGTTGCATGCGCAAACTTCGGTGGAAAGCAGCGGAGCGTAACAAAATTCTAGTAGGTCACTTTCACCACACCAAAAACTTTAACACAATTTTTAACATAATTTAAGCACAGAAATACACTGATTGGAGTTTTAGTGAGTAAAAGTTAAAATTCTGAACACATTAGCTGAATAAAAAGTATACAAATAATTATTAAATAACAAATACAGACAGTGGTAGTTTAACAAATTCTGCTGTGGTAAGTGGGGAATGTGACCTACTAGAATTTTGTGAAGCTTGCCTCACACGATTTTTCGTCTATGCAATGTCTCTATATTATATCGTTTCTGATAGATATTTGTTGACAAACAAACGATCAGTGATGAACTCCACGTCAAACGATACACACGTGTAAAAAATGTATGTGATTAATTTTATAAAAATTTGTATGTTAGAAAATTTGTTATTTATTTATTTTGTTGTTTTTATGTTTTATAGTTTTCACCCTGAAGATGATTACCGTGTGTAATCGAAATATATTGGTAATATATAAAAAAACCCTTGTGTTTTTATTTCAATTCGGACCTCAAGCCAGCTAGCAAAAACTGATTTATTTTTATACTAGCCTTTACCCGCGGCCCCGTCCGCAAGGAGAAATTTAAATATATGGGATATTCGCGTTAGCCTGCTTATCAAGTTACCTGTTTAAAATTTTGTTTTCTGTTTAATGCATCTTATTTTTGTAATTGAGTAAAAACAAGTAAGGAAGGCTAAGTTCGGGTGTAACCGAACATAACATACTCAGTTGAGAGCTATGGAGGCAAAATAAGGAAAATCAATCTGGGGTAACCCTGGAATGTGGTTGTATAACATGTGTATCAAATGAAAGGTATTAAAGAGTATTTTAAGAGAGAGTAGGCCATAGTTCTATGGATGAACGCCATTTAGGGATATTGCCATAAAGGTGGACCAGGGCTGACTCTAGAATTTGTTTGTACGATATGGGTATCAAATGAAAGGTGTTACTGAGCATTTTAAGAGGGAGTGGGCCTTAGGTCTATCGGTGGACGCCTTTTCGAGATGTCCCCATTAAGGTGGACCAGGGGTGATTCTATAATGTGTTTGTACGATATGGGTATCAAATGAAAGGTGGTAATGAGCATTTTAAAAGGGAATGGGCTTTAGTTCTATATGTGAACGCCTTTTCGAGAAATCGCCATTAGGGTGTGCCAGGGTGACTCTAGAATGTGTTTGTACGATATGGGTATCAAATGAAAGGTGGTAATGAGTATTTTAAAAGGGAGTAATCCTTAGTTCTATAGGTGGACGCCTTTTCGAGATATCGCCATTAGGGTGGGCCAGGTGTGACTCTAGAATGTTTGTACGATATGGGTATCAAACGAAAGGTGTTACTGAGCATTTTAAGAGGGAGTGGGCATTAGGTCTATAGGTGGACGCCTTTTTGAGATATCGCCATTAGGGTGGGACAGGGGTGACTCTAGAATGTTTGTACGATATGGGTATCAAACGAAAGGTGTTACTGAGCATTTTAAGAGGGAGTGGACATTAGGTCTATAGGTGGACGCCTTTTCGAGATATCGCCATTAGGGTGGGCCAGGGGTGACTCTAGAATGTTTGTACGATATGGGTATCAAACGAAAGGTGTTACTGAGCATTTTAAGAGGGAGTGGACATTAGGTCTATAGGTGGACGCCTTTTCGAGATATCGCCATTAGGGTGGGCCAGGGTGACTCTAGAATGTGTTTGTACGATATGGGTATCAAATGAAAGGTGGTAATGAGTATTTTAAAAGGGAGTAATCCTTAGTTCTATAGGTGGACGCCTTTTCGAAATATCGCCATTAGGGTGGGCCAGGTGTGACTCTAGAATGTTTGTACGATATGGGTATCAAACGAAAGGTGTTACTGAGCATTTTAAGAGGGAGTGGGCATTAGGTCTATAGGTGGACGCCTTTTCGAGATATCGCCATTAGGGTGGGCCAGGGGTGACTCCAGAATGTTTGTACGATATGGGTATCAAACGAAAGGTGTTACTGAGCATTTTAAGAGGGAGTGGACACTAGGTCTATAGGTGGACGCCTTTTCGAGATATCGCCATTAGGGTGGGCCAGGGGTGACTCTAGAATGTTTTTACGATATGGGTATCAAACGAAAGGTGTTACTGAGCATTTTAAGAGGGAGTGGGCATTAGGTCTATAGGTGGACGCCATTTCGAGATATCGCCATTATGGTGGGACAGGGGTGACTCTGGTATGTGTTTGTACGATATGGATATCAAATTAAAGGTATTAATGAGGGTTTTAAAAGCGAGTGGCCCTTAGATGTATATGTGAAGGCGTTCTCGCGATATCGACCAAAATGTGGACCAGGTGATCCAGAAAATCATCTGTCGGGTACTGCTATTTTTATTTATATATGCAATACCACTAACAGTATTCCTGCCAAGATTCCAAGGGCTCTTGATTTCGCCTTGTAGAACTTTTTCATTTTCTTCTACTTAATATGGTAGGTGTCACACCCATTTTACAAAGTTTTTTCCAAAGTTATATTTTGCGTCAATAAACCAATCCAGTTACCATGTTTCATCCCTTTTTTCGTATTTGGTATAGAATTATGGCATTTTTTTCATTTTTCGTAATTTTCGATATCGATAAAGTGGGCGTGGTTATGGTCAGATTTCACCCATTTTTTATACCAAGAAAAAGTGAGTTCAGGTAAGTACGTGGGCTAAGTTTAGTAAAGATATATCGGATTTTGCTCAAGTTATTGTGTTAACGGCCGAGCGGAAGGACAGACGGTGGACTGTGTATAAAAACTGGGCGTGGCTTCCACCGATTTCGCCCATTTTCACAGAGAACAGTTACCGTCATAGAATCTATGCTCCTACCAAATTTGAGAAGGATTGGTAAATTTTTGTTCGACTTATGGCAATAAAAGTATTCTAGGCAAACTAAATGAAAATGGGCGGAGCCACGCCCATTTTGAAATTTTCTTTTATTTTTGTATTTTATTGCATCATATCATTACTGGAGTTGAATTTTGACATAATTTACTTATATACTGTAAAGATATTAAATTTTTTGTTAAAATTTGAATTTAAAAAATTTTTTTTTTAAAAAGTGGGCGTGTTCTTCATCCAATTTTGCTAATTTTTATTTAGCACATATAGAGTAATAGTAGTAACGTTCCTGCCAAATTTCATCATGATATCTTCAACGACTGCCAAATTACAGCTTGCAAAACTTTTAAATTACCTTCTTGTAAAAGTGGGCGGTGCCACGCCCATTGTCCAAAATCTTACTAATTTTCTATTCTGCGTCATAAGGTCAACCCATCAACCAAGTTTCGTCGCTTTATCTGTCTTTTGTAATGAATTATCGCACTTTTCCGGTTTTTCGAAATTTTCGATATCGAAAAAGTGGGCGTGGTTAAAGTCCGATATCGTTCATTTTAAATAGCGATCTGAGATGAGTGCTCAGGAACCTACATACCAAATTTCATCAAGATACCTCAAAATTTACTCAAGTTATCGTGTTAACGGACGGACGGACGGACGGACATGGCTCAATCAAATTTTTTTTCGATCCTGATTATTTTGATATATGGAAGTCTATATCTATCTCGATTCCTTTATATATGTACAACCAACCGTTATCCAATCAAACTTAATATACTCTGTGAGCTCTGCTCAACTGAGTATAAAAAGAACAAAATGAGCTGATAACCTGATAGGATCCCAAATGATCCCGAAATTATCCAGAAAAGGCTACGAAATGACCCCCACGCTATCGCAGACGGATCCCGAAAACCATCCAGAAATGCCCCGAAAGGGTCTCCAAAAGTTCCGGAAAAGTCCCAAAAAAACCAGAAATGACAACGACACGATTCTAGACGTATCCAGAGAACCACACAGAAATTATCCCTGAAGGTGTTCCAAAATGAGCCCGAAAAGGTTCCGAAATGACCATGACGGGCTCCCATGCGGATCTCAAAAACCATCCAGAAAATATCCAGGAAGGGTCCTAAAAATATCCCGACATACTCCCAGAAAAAGTTCCGAAATGGCTCCGAGGGGATCCACGACGGATCGCGAAAACCATACAGAAATGAACCCGGAAAGGTCCCAAAATGATCCCGAAATAGTCCGAAAATGACCTAAATCGGATCCGCACAGATCCAGAAATTATCCCGGAAGGGTCCAAAAACTATCCCGGAAAAGTAACAAAAAATCCCGAAATGGCTCCTACGGCATCCCGGACGGATCCAGAAATGATCTCCGAAGGGTCCCCAAATGATCCCAAAATGGTCCCGAAATGACCCTGATGGATCAGGCAAACCATCAAGAAATTATGCAGGAAGGGTCCCCAAATGATCCCGCATTAGCCCCGAAAAAGGTCCCGAAATAACCCCGACGGGATCCCGGACAAATCCCGAAAACCATCCAGAAATAATGCCGGAAGGGATCCCAAATGATTCCGACAAAGTCCCGCATTGATTCCGACGGGATCCCGAACGGATACCGGAAAATCATCCAGAAGTGATGCGGAAAGGTCCTCAAATGATCTCCTAATAGTCCCGAAATTACCCTTAAGGGGCCCTGGACGGATCCCGTAAACCATCCAGAAACGATCCGAAGAAGTCCCGAAATGACCCTGACGGGATCTCGAACGCATCCCTAAATGACCCCTGACGGGATCACGGAGAGATCCCGAAATCCATGCAGAAATGATCTTGGGAGGGACCCCAAATGATCCCGAAAAAGTCCCGCAATGAAAACCATCCAGAAGTGATGGCGGAAAGGTCCTCAAATGATCACTACTAGTCCCAAAATGACCCTGACGGCATCCCGGACAGATCCCGAAATCCATCCAGAAATGATCTTGGGAGGGTCCCAAAATGCTCCCGAAATAGTCTCGGAAAAGTCCAGAAATTACCCTGATGGGGATCCCGGATGAATCCTGAAAACCAATCGTAAATGATGCCGAAAAAGTCCCGAAATGACCCCGACGGGATCCCGGCCGATCCGAAAACCATCCAGAAATGATGCCGAGAAGGTTCCTAAATGATCCCGTATTAGTCGCGAAAAAGTCCCGAAATGACCCCGACGGGATCCCGGACGGATCCCGAAAACCATCCAGAAATGATGCCGGAAGAGCCCCCAAATGATCACCGAAAAAGTCCCCAAATGACCCCGACGAGATCCCGGACGGATCCCGAAAACCATCCAGAAATGATGCCGGAAGAGCACCCAAATAATCCCGAAAAAGTCCCCAAATTACCCCGACGAGATCTCGGACGGATCCCGAAAAACCATCCAGAAATGATGCCGGAAGAGCACCCAAATAATCCCCGAAAAAGTCCCCAAATTACCCCGACGAGATCCCGGACGGATCCCGAAAACCATCCAGAAATGATGCCGAAAGGGTCCCCAAATGATCCCGTATTAGTCGCGAAAAGTCCCGAAATGACCCCGACGGAATGCCGGACGAATCCCGAAGACCATCCAGAAATGATGCCTAAAGGGACCCAAAATAACCCCGAAAAAGTCCCGTAATGATCCCGGCAACTATCAAGAATTTAAACTCTCGAAGGTACGCAAATGATCCCGAAAGTACCCCGACGGGATCCCGGACGAATCCCGAAAACCATCCAGAAATGATGCCGGAAGGGTTCCCAAATGATCGCGAAATAATCCCGAAATGATTCCGGAATAGTCCCGAAAATGTCCCAAAATAACCCCGACGGGATCCCGGACGGATCCCGAAAACTATACAGAAATGATCCCGAAAGGGTGCCAAAATGATCCCGAAATAGTCCCGAAAAAAGTCCCGAAATTACCCCGGCGGGATCCCGGACCGATCCCGAAAACCATTCAGAAATGATCCCGGAAGGGTCTCCATATGAGGTGAAGCTAATTATAAAACCATGTTAATAGGGCAGCAGGCGCAGGAGCGAATGAAAAGTTACAGAGAAACATACAGGTAAAGCTAATAAAAGCGTGCTAATAAAAACAATTGAAGGAGGGCGGATGGCGGGGGTAAAAGGAGAGGACCACTGATCGTTCTTCCAAAATGTGTCTAGATCTCGATCTGTATGTGCCAGATACCAAAAAACTAATTGATCTAGGAGAAAAATTTTATATTGAGTTATAACAATTTATAGATTTTACACCAGAGTGGGGTGATAAAGAGGGGAAGGGGCGGAGGGTGTCACTGCTTACTTTGTAAGCCGCTCGACTTAATTGACCCCTTGAGTCTGTGATTATTGGTGAAGGCCAGTATACGTAAAGTTATAATGTGTAAAAATTATTAAAAAGTAATTGCTCGAGAGGAGGTCGTGGGACCCCCACCCCTCTTTCCATGTTCGAAAAAATTTCGCTAGTTGGCTACTGTCTGTGTCCCAAATTTCATCAAAATCCGTGTAGCCATTCTGGCGTGATTCAGTCGCAAAGACGAAAAAATGTAATAATTAAATTATAACTGTTCCTAGGGGGCGGGGACCACGCCCCTTTTCAAAAATATATAGCTAGTAGATCCTTCTAGACTATTGGCTATATATGTGCAAAATTTCATCCAAATCGGTCCAGCCGTTCTTGCGTGATTGAGTCACAAAGACAAACGTCTGGACAAACATCCAAACATCCAAACTTTCCCATTTATAATATACTAGCCTTTACCCGCGGCCCCGTCCGCAATGAGAAATTTAAATATATGGGCTATTCGCGTTAGCCTGCTTATTATCTGTTTAAAATTTTGTTTTCTGTCTAATGCATTTTATTTTTGTAATTGAGTAAAAAAAAGAACTAAATGAGCAGATAACCTGATAGGATCCCAAAATGATCCCGAAATTACACAGAAAAAGTCACGAAACGACCCCTAGAGGATACCCAAATGAACCCGTATTAGCCTTGAAAAGGTCCCGAAATAACCACGAGGGGATCCCGGACAAAGCCCGAAAACCATCCAGAAATGATGCCGGAAGGAATCCCAAATGATACCGAAAATCATCCAGAAGTGATGCCGGAAAGGTCCTCAAATGATCACCTAATAGTCAAGTTCAGAAATGACCCCGACGGGATCCCGGACGGATCCCGAAAACCGTCCAGAAATGATGCCGGAAGGGTCCCCAAATGATCGCGAAATAGTCCCGAAATGATCCCGGAATAGTCCCGAAAATGTCCCATAATAATCCCGACGGAATCCCGGACGGATCCCGAAAACTATACCCAAATGATCCCGGAAGGGTCCCAAAATAATCCCGGAATAGTCCCGAAAAAGTCCAGAAATGACCCCGGCGGGATCGCGGACGGATCCCGAAAACCATCCAGAAATGATCCCGGAAGGGTCTCGATATGACCCAAACGGGATTACAAATAGGGTGAAGATAATTATAAAACCATGTTAATAAGGCAACAGGCGCGTTGGAGCGAATGAAGAGTTACAAAGAAACATACAGGTAAAGCTAATAAAAGCGGGCTAATAAAAACAATTGAAGGAGGGCGGATGGCGGAGGAGGAGGAGAGTACCACTGATCGTTTTTCCAAAAATGTTTAGATCTCGATCTGTATGAGCCAGATACCAAAAATTATTGATTTTAGGACAAAATTTACATTGAGTTATAACAATTTATAGATTTTGCACGAGAAGGGAAAGGAGGGGGGCGGGTGTATCACTGCTCACATTGTAAGCCCTCGACTTATTTCACCCATTGAGTTTGTAATATTGGTGAAGGTCAGTATACGTAAAGTTATAATGTGTAAAAATTGTTAAAAAGTAATTATTCGAAGGGGTCGTGGGACCCCTTCCCCCTTTCCATGTTCGAAAAAAATTTCGCCAGTAGCCTATTATCTCTGTCCCAAATTTCATCAAAATCCGTGAAGCCGTTCTGGCGTGATTCAGTCGCAAAGACAAAAAAATATAATAATTAAATTATAACTGTTCCTAGCGGGCGGAGACCACGCCCCTTTTGAAAAATATATAGCTAGTAGATCCTTCTAGACTATTGGCTATATTCTAGCCAAATTTCATACAAATCCGTCCAGCCGTTCTTGCGTGATTGAGTCACAAAGACAAACGTCTGGACAAACATCCAAACATCCAAACATCCAAACATCTTCACATCCAAACTTTGCCATTTATAATATACTAGCCTTTACCCGCGGCCCCGTCCGCAAGGAGAAAATTAAATATATCGGCAATTCACGTTAGCCTGCTTATCAAGTTAAAATTTTTTTTCTGTCTAATGCATTTTATTTTTGTAATTGAGTAAAAAAAGAACTAAATGAGCTGATAACCTGATAGGATCCCCAAATGTTCCAGAAATTATACAGAAAAAGCCACGTAGTGACCCAAACGCTATCGCGGACGGATACCGAAAACCGTCCAGAAATGCACCGGAAGGGTCTCCAAAAGTTCCCGGAATAGTCCCAAAAAACCCCAAATGCCAACGACACGATTCTAGACTTGTCCAGAGATAATACAGAAAAAGTCTTGGAATGACCCCTAAAGGGTCCCCAAATGATCCCCAAAATACTCTGATGGGTTCCCGTACAGATCCTAAAATCCATCCAGAAGTGATGCCAGAAGGGTCCCAAAATGATCCCGTATTAGCCCCGAAAGTCCCGAAATGACCCGGACGGATCCCGAAAACCATCCAGAAATGGTACCGAAATAGTCCCGAAGACGTCCCGAAATGTCCCTGACGGGATCCCGGACAGATCCTGAAATCCATCCAGGAATGATCTTGGCCCAAAATGATCCCGAAATAGTTTCGGAAAAGTCCACAAATTACCCTGACGGGATCCCGGACGAATCCTGAAAATCATGCTTAAATGATCCCGAAACAGTCCCGAAATGACCCCGACGGGATCTCGGACGGGTCCCCAAAACCATCTAGAAATGATGAAGGAAGGTACCCAAAATGTTTCCGAAATGTTCTGAAATGACCCTGACGGGATTCCGGACGGATTCCGAAAACCATCCAGAAATGATGCCGAAAGGGTCCCAAATGATCCCGTATCAGCTGAGAAAAAGTCCCGAAATGACCCCAACGGGATTCCGGAAGGATCCCGGAAGCCATCCAGAAATGATGCCGGAAGGTACAGCAAATGATCCCGAAATAGTCCCGAAATGACACCGATGGGATCCCTTACGGATCTCGAAAACCATGCAGAAATGATGCCGGAAGGGACCCAAATAATCCCGAAAGAGTCCTGAAAAGACCCTGACGGGATCCCGTACGGATCCCGAAAATCATCCAGAAATGATGCCAGAAGGGACCTCAAATGATCAAGAAAAAGTCGCGAAATGACCCCGACGGAATCTCGAAAACCAAACATAAATGATGGCGGAAGGGACCCCAAATGAACCCGAAAAAGTTCCGAAATGACCCCGACGGGATCCCGGACTGATCCCGAAAACTATCCAGAAATGATGCCGGAAAGGTCCTCAAATGATCCCTTAATAGTCCTAAAATGACCCTGAAGGGATCCCCAACGGATCCCGGAAACTATCCAGAAATAATGCCAGAAAGATACCCAAATGATCCCCAAATAGAGCCGAAATTACCCTGACGGGATTCCGGACGGATCCCGAAAACCATCCAGAAATGATGCCGAAAGGGTCCCCAAATGATCCCGTATTAGTCGAGAAAAAGTCCCGAAATGACCCCGACGGGATCCCGGACGGATCCCGAAAACCATCCAGAAATTATGTCAAACGGACCCCACATGATCCCGAAAAAGTCCCGAAATGACCCTGACGGGATCCCGGACGGACCCCGAGAACCATCCAGAAATGATGCCGGAAGGGTCCACAAATGATCGCGAATTGGTCCCGTAATTATCCCGGAATAGTTCCGAAAATGTCCCAAAATAATCCGACGGGATCCCGGACGGATCCCGAAAACTATACAGAAATGATCCCGGAAGGGTCCCAAAACGATCCCGAAAAAGTTCCGAAATGACCCAGGCGGGATCCCGGACGGATCCCAAAAACCATCCAGAAATGATCCCGGAAGGGTTTCGATATGACCCTAACCATGTTAATAAGGCAGCAGGCGCGTTGGAGCGAATGAAGAGTTACATAGAAACATACAGGTAAAGCTAAAAAAATGATTCCGAAATAGGCCGAAAATGACCCCGATGGAATCCCGCACGGATTCAAATGTGATCCCGGAAGGGTTTCAAAACTATCCCGAAAAAGTAACAAAAAAAATCTCAAAATGAATCTTACGGCATCCTGGACGGATCCAGTAATGATCCCTACATGGTCCCGAAATGACCCTGATGGATCCGGCAAACGATCAAGAATTGATGCCGGAAGGGTCCTCAATTGATCCCGAAATAATACAGATAAAGTCATGGAATAACCCCTAAATGGTCCCCAAATTATCCCGGAATAGTCCCGAAAAAGTCCCGAAATTACCCTGATGGGTTCCCGTACAGATCCCGAAATCCATCCAGAAGTGATGCCGGAAGGGTCCAAAAATGATCCCGTATTGTCCCCGAAAAAGTCCCTAAATGACCCCGACGGGATCCCGGACGGATCCCCAAAACTATCTAGAAATGATGGAGGAAGGTACCCAAAATAATTCCGAAAAAGTCGTGAAATAACCCCGACGGAATTCCGGGCAGATCCCGAAAACCATCCAGAAATGATCTCGAAATAGTTCCGAAGAATTCCCGAAATGTCCCTGACGGGATCTCAAACGGCCCCCTAACTGACCCCGCCGGGATCCCGGACAGATCCCGAAATCCATCCAGGAATCATTTTGGCCCAAAATGATTCCGAAATAGTTTCGGAAAAGCCCTCAAATTACCCTGACGGGATCCCGGACGAATCCTGAAAACCATGCTTAAATGATCCCGAAAAAGTCCCGAAATGACCCTGACGGGATCTCGGACGGATCCCCAAAACTATCTAGAAATGATGAAGGAAGGTACCCAAAATGATTCCGAAAAAGTTCTGAAATAACCCCGACCGGATTCCGGACGGATCCCGAAGACCATCCTGAAATGATGCCGAAAGGTACACCAAATGATCCCGAAATAATCCCGACGGGATCCCCTACGGATCCCGAAAACCATGCAGAAATGATGCCGGAAGGGACCCAAATGATCCCGAAAAGTCCTGAAATGAACCTGACGGGATCCCGAACGGATCCCGAAAAACATCCAGAAATGATGTCGGTAGGTACCCCAAATGATCCCGAAATAGTTCCGAAATGACCCCGTCGGGATCCCGGAAACTATTCAGAACTGATGCCGGAAAGGTCCTCAAAGTCCCGAAATGACCCCGACGGGGTCCCTTACGGATCCCAAAAACCATCCAGAAATGATGCCGAGAGGTACACCAAATGATCCCGAAATAGTCCCGAAATGACCCCGACGGGATCCCGGACTGATCCCGAAAATTATCCAAAAATGATGCTGGAAAGGTCCTCAAATGATCCCTTAATAGTCCCGAAATCACCCTGAAGGGATCCCCGACGGATCCGGGAAACTATCCAGAAATGACGCCGGAAAGGTTCCCAAATGATCCCCAAATAGTGCCGAAATGACCCTGACGGGATCCCGGAAGGATCCCGAAAACCATCCAGAAATGAAGGCGAAAGGGTCCCCAAATGATCCCGTATTAGTGGCGAAAAAGTCTCGAAATGACCTCGACGGGATCCCGGACTGATACAGAAAACCATCTAGAAATGATGCCGGAAGGGAACCCAAATGATACCGAAAAAGTCTCGAAATGACCCCGACGGGATCCCTAACGGATACCGAAAACCATCCAGAAACGATGCCGGAAAAGTCTTAATGATCACCTAATAGTCCCGAAATGACTCTGACGGGATCCCGGACGGATCCCGAAAACCATCCAGAATTGATGCCGAAAAGTCCCCAAATCATCCCGTATTAGTCGAGAAAAAGTCCCGGAATGACGCCGACGGGATCCCGGACTGATACAGAAAACCATCTAGAAATGATGCCGAAAGGGTTCCCAAATGATACCGTATTAGTCGCGAAAAAGTCCCGAAATGACCCCGACGGGATCCCGGACGGATCCCGAAAACCATCCAGAGATGATGCCGGAAGAGCCCCCAAATGATCCCGAAAAGGTCCCCAAATGACCCCGACGAGATCCCGGACGGATACCGAAAACCATCCAGAAATGATGCCGGTAGGTACCCAAAATGATCCCGAAATGACCCCGTCCGGATCCCGGACGGACCCCGAAAACTATCCGGAAATGATGCCGAAAGGGTCCCCAAATGATCCCGTATTAGTCGAGAAAAAGTCCCGGAATGACGCCGACGGGATCCCGGACTTACCCGAAAACCATCCAGAAATTATGCCGGAAGAGCCCCCAAATAATTCCGAAAAAGTCCCCAAATGACCCCGACATACTCCAGAGAAAGTTCCGAAATTGCTCCGAGGGGATCCTCGACGGATCGCGAAAACCAAATGATTCCGGAAGGATCCCAAAATGATCCCGAAATAGTCCGGAAATGACCCAGATGGGATTCAGCACAGATCCAGAAATGATCCCGGAAGGGTCCAAAAACTATTCCGGAAAAGTAACAAAAAATCCCGAAATGGCTCCTACGGCATCCCGGACGGATCCAGAAATGATCTCGGAAGGGTCCCCAAATGATCCCAAAATGGTCCCGAAATGACCCTGATGGATCCGGCAAACCATCAAGAAATTATGCCGGAAGGGTCGCCAAATGATCCCGAAATAATACAGAAAAAGTCACGAAACGACCCATAGAGGATCCCCAAATGATCCCGTATTAGCCCCGAAAAGGTCCCGAAATAACCCCGACGGGATCCCTTACAAATCCCGAAAACCATCCAGAAATGATGCCGGAAGGGATCCCAAATGATTCCGAAAAAGTCCCGCAATGATTCCGACGGGATCCCGAACGGATACCGAAAATCATCCAGAAGTGATGCCGGAAAGGTCCTCAAATAATCACCTAATAGTCCCGAAATGACCCTTAAGGGATCCTAGACGGATCCCGTAAACCATCCAGAAATGATCCCGATATAGTCCCGAAGAAGTCCGGAAATGACCCTAACGGGATCTCGAACGCATCCCTAAATGACCCTGACGGGATCCCGGACAGATCCCGAAATCCATCCAGAAATGATCTTTTGAGGGACCCCAAATGATTCCGAAAAAGTCCCGCAATGATTCCGACGGGATCCTGAACGGATACCGAAAACCATCCAGAAGTGATGCCGGAAAGGTCCTCAAATGATCACCTAATAGTCCCAAAATGACCCTGACGGCATCCCGGAGTGATCCCGAAATCCATCCAGAAATGATCTTGGGAAGGTCCCAAAATGATCATGAAATAGTCTCGGAAAAGTCCAGAAATTACCCTGACGGGTTCCCGGACGAATCCTGAAAACCATCCTTAAATGATCCCGAAAAAGTCCCGAAATGACCCTGACGGGACCCCGAAAGGATCCCGAAACTATCCAGAAATGATGCCGGAAAGGTCCTCAAATAATCTCCTAATAGTTGCGAAAAGACCCTGACGGGATCCTGAACGGATCCCGACAACTATCTAGAAATGATGCCGAAAGGGCCCGAAAATGATCCCGTATTAGTCGAGAAAAAGTCCCGAAATGACCACGAAGGGATGCCGGACGAAACCCAAAAACCATCCAGAAATGATCCCGGAAGGGACCCCAAATGATCCCGCAATTATTCCGACGGGATCCTGAACGGATACCGAAAATCATGCAGAAGTGATGCCGGAAAGGTCCTCAAATGATCACTTAATAGTCCCAAAATGACCGTGACGGCATCCCGGACTAATCCCGAAATCCATCCAGAAATGATCTTGGGAAGGTCCCAAAATGATCCCGAAATAGTCTCGGAAAAGTCCAGAAATTACTCTGACGGGTTCCCGGACGAATCCTGAAAGCCATCCTTAAATGATCCCGAAAAAGTCCCGAAGTGACCCTGACGGGATCCCGAAAGGTTTCCGAAAACTATCCAGAAATGATGCCGGAAAGGTCCCCAAATAATCCCCTAATAGTCCCGAAATGACCGTGACGGAGTCCCGAACGGATCCCGACAACTATGCAGAAATGATGCCGAAAGGGTCCGCAAATTTTCCCGTATTAGTCGAGAAAAAGTCCCGAAATGACCCCGACGGGATCCCGGACGAATCCCAAAAACCATCCAGAAATGATGCCGGTAGGTATCCCAAATGATACCGAAATAGTCCCCAAATGACCTCGTCGGCATTCCGGACGGATCCCGAAAATTAATCAGAAATGATGCCGGAAAGGTCCCCAAATGATCCCCTAATAGTCCCGAAATTACCCTGATGGGATCCCGAACAGATCCCGAAAACCATCCAGAAATGATGCCGAAAGGGTTCCCAAATGATCCCGTATTAGTCGCGAAAAAGTCCCGAAATACCCCGACGGGATCCCGGACGGATCCGAAAAACCATCCAGAAATGATGCCGGAAGAGCCCCCAAATGATCCCGAAAAAGTCCCCAAATGACCCCGACGAGATCCCGGACGGATCCCGAAAACCATCCAGAAATGATGCCGGAAGAGCCCCCAAATTATTCCGAAAAAGTCCCCAAATTACCCTGACGAGATCCCGGACGGATCCCGACAACCATCCAGAAATGATGCCGAAAGGGTCCCCAAATGATCCCGTATTAGTCGCGAAAAAGTCCCGAAATGACCCCGGCGGTCTGCCGGACGAATCCCGAAGACCATCCAGAAATGATGCCTAAAGGGACTCAAAATAACCCCGAAAAAGTCCCGTAATGATCCCGGAAACCATCAAGAATTTATCTCTCGAAGGTACGCAAATGATCCCGAAATTACCCCGACGGGATCCCGGACGGATCCCGAAAACCATCCAGAAATGATGCCGGAAGGGTCACCAAATGAACACGAAATAGTCCCGAAATGATTCCGGAATAGTCCCGAAAATGTCTCAAAATAACCCCGACGGAATCCCGGACGGATCCCTAAAACTATACAGAAATGATCCCGGAAGGGTTCCAAAATGATCCCGAAATAGTCCCGAAATTACCCCGGCGGGATCCTGGACCGATC
Organism: Eurosta solidaginis; assembly: GCF_040869045.1. Classification (NCBI taxonomy): domain Eukaryota; kingdom Metazoa; phylum Arthropoda; class Insecta; order Diptera; family Tephritidae; genus Eurosta; species Eurosta solidaginis. The sequence continues at coordinate 74,958,057 of NC_090323.1, read as the reverse complement.
CCGAAAACCATCCAGAAATTATCCTGGAAGGGCCCTTACGGGATTACAAATAAGGTGAAGCTAATTATAAAACCATATTAATAAGGCAGCAGGCGCATTGGAGCGAATGAAAAGTTACATAGAAACATACAGGTAAAGCTAATAAAAGCGTGCTAATAAAAACAATTGAAGGAGGGCGGATGGCGGGTGTAGAAGGAGAGGACTACTGATCGTTCCTCCAAAATTGTCTAGATCTCGATTTATATGTGCCAGATACCAAAAACTATTGTTTTAGGAGAAAATTTATATTGAGTTATAACAATTTATAGATTTTACACCAGAGGTTGATAAAGGGGGGGGGGGGGGGGGGAGGGGGGGGCGGAGTGTTTCACTGCTTACTTTGTAAGTCCTCGACTTATTTGACCCCTTGAGTCTGTGATATTGGTGAAGGCCAGTATACGTAAAGTTATAATGTGTAAAAATTTTTAAAAAGTAATTGCTCGAAGGGGTCGTGGGACCCCCACCCCTCTTTCCATGTTCGAAAAAAATTTCGCTAGGAGACTACTGTCTGTGTCCCAAATTTCATCAAAATCCGTGTACCCATTCTGGCGTGATTCAGTCGCAAAAACGAAAAAATATACTAATTAAATTATAACTGTTCCTAGGGGGCGGGGACCACGCCCATTTTGAAAAATATATAGCTAGTAGATCCTTCTAGACTATTGGCTATATGTGTGCAAAATTTCATCCAAATCGGTCCAGCCGTTCTTGCGTTATTGAGTCACAAAGACAAACGTCTGGACACACATCCAAACATCCAAACATCTTAACATCCAAACTTTCCCATTTATAATATATATTAGACTAGCCTTTACCCGCGGCCCCGTCCGCAAGGAGAAAATGAAATATGTGGGCTATTCACGTTAGCCTGCTTATAAAGTTATCTGTTTAAAATTTTTTTTCTGTCTAATGCATTTTATTTTTGTAATTGAGTAAAAAAAAGAACTTTATGAGCTGATAACCTGATAGGATCCCAAAATGATAACGAAATTATCCAGAAAAAGCCACTAAATGACCCCGACGCTATCGCGGACGGATCCCGAAAACCATCCAGAAACGCCCCGGAAGTGTTTCCAAAAGTTCCCGAAGTAGTCCCAAAAAAACCCGAAATGACAACGACACGATTCTAGACTTATCCAGATAACCACACAGAAATGATGCCTGAAGGGTACCAAATTGATCCCGAAAAAGTTCCGAAATTACCCTGACGTGCTCCCGGACGGATCTCAGAAACCATCCAGAAAATATCCAGGAAGAGTCCCTAAATTATCCCGACTAACTCCAGAAAAAGTTCCGAAATGGCTCCGAGGGGATCCACGATGGATCGCGAAAACCATACAGAAATGATTCCGGAAGGATTCCAAAATGATCCCGAAATAGTCCGGAATTGACCCAGATGGGATCCCGCACAGATCCAGAAATGATCCCGGAAGGGTGCAAAAACTATCCCGGAAAAGTAACAAAAAATCCCGAAATGGCTCCTACGGCATCCCGGACGGATCCAGAAATGATCTCGGAAGGGTCCCCAAATGATCCCAAAATGGTCCCCAAATGACCCGACGATATCCTGGACGGATCCCGAAAACCATCCAGAAATGATGCCGGAAGAGCCCTCAAATGATCCCGAAAAGTCCCTATATGACCCCGACGAGATCCCGCACGGATCCCGAAAACCATCCAGAAATGATGCCGGAAGGGTCCCCAAATGATCGCGAAATAGTCCCGAAATGATTCCGGAATAGTCCCGAAAATATTCCAAAATAACCCCGACAAGATCCCGGACGGATCCCGTAAACTATACAGAAATGATCCCGAAATAGTCCCGAAAAAGTCCCGAAATTACCCCGGCGTAATCGCGGACCGATCCCGAAAACCATCCAGAAATGATCCCGGAAGGGTCTCGATATGACTCTTACGGGATTACAAATAAGGTGAAGCTAATTATAAAACCATGTTAATAAGGCAGCAGGCGCATTGGAGCGAATAAAAAGTTAGATAGAAACATACAGGTAAAGCTAATAAAAGCGTGCTAATAAAAACAATTGATGGAGGGCGGATGGCGGGAGTAGAGGAGAGGACCACTGATCGTTCCTCCAAAATTGTCTAGATCTCGTTCTGTATGTACCAGATACCAAAAACTATTGATTTAGGAGAAAATTTAGATTGAGTTATAACAATTTATGGATTTTACGCCAGAGGGGGAGATAAAGGGGGCGGGCGGAGGGTGTCACTGCTTACTTTGTAAGCCCTCGACTTATTTGACCCCTTGAGTCTGTGATATTGGTGAAGGCCAGTATACGTAAAGTTATAATGTGTAAAAATTATGAAAAATAATTTCTCGAAGGGTCGTGGGACCCCCACCCCTCTTTCCATGTTCGAAAAAAATTTCGCTAGTAGACTACTGTCTGTGTCCCAAATTTCATCAAAATCCGTGTAGCCATTCTGGCGTGATTCAGTCGCAAAGACGAAAAAATATAATAATTAAATTATAACTGTTCCTAGGGGGCGGGGACCGCGCCCCTTTCGAAAAATATATAGCTAGTAGATCCTTCTAGACTATTGGCTATATGTGTGCAAAATTTCATCCAAATCGGTCCAGCCGTTCTTGCGTTATTGAGTCACAAAGACAAACGTCTGGACAAACATCCAAACATCCAAACATCCAAACATCTAAACATCCAAACATCTTAACATCCAAACTTTCCCATTTATAATATATATTAGACTAGCCTTTACCCGCGGCCCCGTCCGCAAGGAGAAATTTAAATGTATGGACTATTCGCGTTAGCCTGCTTATTATCTGTTTAAAATTTTGTTTTCTGTCTAATGCATTTTATTTTTATAATTGAGTAAAAAAAAGAACTAAATGAGCTGATAACCTGATAGGATCCCAAATGATCCCGAAATTATCTAGAAAAAGCTACGAAATGACCCCCACGCTATCGCGGACGGATTCCGAAAACCATCCAGAAATGCCCCGAAAGGGTCTCCAAAAGTTCCCCGAATAGTCCCAAATAACCCCGAAATGACAGCGACACGAAGCTAGACGTATCCAGAGAACCACACAGAAATGATCCCTGAAGGTGTTCCAAAATGATCCCGAAAAGGTTCAGAAATGACCATTACTGGCTCCCGGGCGGATCTCAAAAACCATCCAGAAAATATCCAGGAAGGGTCCCTAAATTATCCCGACATACTCCAGAAAAAGTTCCGAAATGGCTCCGAGGGGATCCACGACGGATCGCGAAAACCATACAGAAATGAACCCGGAAGGGTCTCAAAATGATCCCGAAATAGTCCGGAAATGACCCAAATGGGATCCCGCACAGATCCAGCCCGGAAAAGTAACAAAAAATTCCGAAATTGCTCCTACGGCATCCCGGACGGATCCAGAAATTATCTCGGAAGGGTCCCCAAATGATCCCAAAATGATACCGAAATGACCCTGATTGATCCGGCAAACCATCAAGAAATTATGCCGGAAGGGTCCGCAAATGATCCCGAAATAATACAGAAAAAGTCACGAAACGACCCCTAGAGGATCCCCAAATGATCCCGTATTAGCCCCGAAAAGGTCCCGAAATAACACCGACGGGATCCCGGACAAATCCCGAAAACTATCCAGAAATATTGCCGGAAGGGATCCCAAATGATTCCGACAAAGTCCCGCATTGATTCCGACGGGATCCCGAACGGATACCGAAAATCATCCAGAAGTGATGCCGGAAAGGTCCTCAAATGATCACCTAATAGTCCCGAAATTACTCTTAAAGGGCCCTGGACGGATCCCGTAAACAATCCAGAAACGATCCCGATATAGTCCCGAAGAAGTCCCGAAATGACCCTGACGGGATCTCGAACGCGTCCCTAAATAACCCTGACGAGATCCCGGACAGATCCCGAAATCCATCCAGAAATGATCTTGGGAGGGACCCCAAATGATCCCGGAAAGGTCCTCAAATGATCACCGAATAGTCCCAAAATGACCCTGACGGCATCCCGAACAGATCCCGAAATCCATCCAGAAATGATCTTGGGAGGGTCCCAAAATGATCCCGAAATAGTCTCGAAAAAGTCCAGAAATTACCCTGATGGGATCCCGGACGAATCCTGAAAACCAATCGTAAATGATGGCGAAAAAGTCCCGAAATCACCCTGATTGGGCCCCGAAAGGATCCCGACAACTATCCAGAAATGATGCCGAAAGGGTCCCCAAATGATCCCGTAATAGTCGAGAAAAATTCCCGAAATGACCCCGACGGGATGCCGGACAAATCCCAAATACCATCCAGAAATGATGCCGGAAGGGACCCAATATGATCCCGAAAAAGTCCCGCAATTATTCCGACGGGATCCTGAACGGATACCGAAAAACATACAGAAGTGATGCCGGCAAGGTCCTAAAAATGATCACCTAATAGTCCCAAAATGACCCTGACGGCATCCCGGACAAATCCCGAAATCCTTCCAGAAATGATCTTGGGAAGGTTCTAAAATGATCCCGAAATAGTCTCGAAAAGTCCAGAAATTACCATGACGGGTTCCCGGACGAATCCTGAAAGCCATCCTTAAATGATCCCGAAAAAGTCCCGAAATGACCCTGACGGGATCCCGAAAGGATTCCGAAAACTATCCAGAAATGATGCCGAAAGGGTCCGCAAATGATCCCGTATTAGTGGAGAAAAAGTCCCGAAATGACCCCGACGGGATCCCGGACGAATCCCAAAAACCATCCAGAAATGATGCCGGTAGGTATCCCAAATGATCCCGAAATAGTCCCGAAATGAACTCGTCGGCATCCCGGACGGATCCCGAAAATTATCCATAAATGATGCCGGAAAGGTCCCCAAATGATGCCCTAATAGTCCCGAAATTACCCTGATGGGATCCCGGCCGGATCCCGAAAACCATCCAGAAATGATGCCGAAAGGGTTCCCAAATGATCCCGTATTAGTCGCGAAAAAGTCCCGAAATGACCCCGACGGGATGCCGGCCGAATCCCGAGGACCATCCAGAAATGATGCCTAAAGGGACCCAAAATAACCCCGAAAAAGTCCCGTAATGATCCCGGAAACCATCAAGAATTTATCTCTCTAAGGTACGCAAATGATCCCGAAAGTTCCCCCAACGGGATCCCGGACGGATCCCGAAAACCATCCAGAAATGATCCCGGAAGGGTCTCGATATGACTCTTACGGGATTACAAATAAGGTGAAGCTAATTATAAAACCATGTTAATAACGCAGCAGGCGCATTGGAGCGAATAAAAAGTTAGATAGAAACATACAGGTAAAGCTAATAAAAGCGTGCTAATAAAAACAATTGATGGAGGGCGGATGGCGGGAGTAGAGGAGAGGACCACTGATCGTTCCTCCAAAATTGTCTAGATCTCGTTCTGTATGTACCAGATACCAAAAACTATTGATTTAGGAGAAAATTTAGATTGAGTTATAACAATTTATGGATTTTACGCCAGAGGGGGAGATAAAGGGGGCGGGCGGAGGGTGTCACTGCTTACTTTGTAAGCCCTCGACTTATTTGACCCTTTGAGTCTGTGATATTGGTGAAGGCCAGTATACGTAAAGTTATAATGTGTAAAAATTATGAAAAATAATTTCTCGAAGGGTCGTGGGACCCCCACCCCTCTTTCCATGTTCGAAAAAAATTTCGCTAGTAGACTACTGTCTGTGTCCCAAATTTCATCAAAATCCGTGTAGCCATTCTGGCGTGATTCAGTCGCAAAGACGAAAAAATATAATAATTAAATTATAACTGTTCCTAGGGGGCGGGGACCGCGCCCCTTTCGAAAAATATATAGCTAGTAGATCCTTCTAGACTATTGGCTATATCTGTGCAAAATTTCATCCAAATCGGTCCAGCCGTTCTTGCGTTATTGAGTCACAAAGACAAACGTCTGGACAAACATCCAAACATCCAAACATCCAAACATCTAAACATCCAAACATCCAAACATCTTAGCATCCAAACTTTCCCATTTATAATATATATTAGACTAGCCTTTACCCGCGGCCCCGTCCGCAAGGAGAAATTTAAATGTATGGACTATTCGCGTTAGCCTGCTTATTATCTGTTTAAAATTTTGTTTTCTGTCTAATGCATTTTATTTTTGTAATTGAGTAAAAAAAAGAACTAAATGAGCTGATAACCTGATAGGATCCCAAATGATCCCGAAATTATCTAGAAAAAGCTACGAAATGACCCCCACGCTATCGCGGACGGATTCCGAAAACCATCCAGAAATGCCCCGAAAGGGTCTCCAAAAGTTCCCCGAATAGTCCCAAAAAACCCCGAAATGACAGCAACACGAAGCTAGACGTATCCAGAGAACCACACAGAAATGATCCCTGAAGGTGTTCCAAAATGATCCCGAAAAGGTTCAGAAATGACCATTACTGGCTCCCGGGCGGATCTCAAAAACCATCCAGAAAATATCCAGGAAGGGTCCCTAAATTATCCCGACATACTCCAGAAAAAGTTCCGAAATGGCTCCGAGGGGATCCACGACGGATCGCGAAAACCATACAGAAATGAACCCGGAAGGGTCTCAAAATGATCCCGAAATAGTCCGGAAATGACCCAAATGGGATCCCGCACAGATCCAGCCCGGAAAAGTAACAAAAAATTCCGAAATTGCTCCTACGGCATCCCGGACGGATCCAGAAATTATCTCGGAAGGGTCCCCAAATGATCCCAAAATGATCCCGAAATGACCCTGATTGATCCGGCAAACCATCAAGAAATTATGCCGGAAGGGTCCGCAAATGATCCCGAAATAATACAGAAAAAGACACGAAACGACCCCTAGAGGATCCCCAAATGATCCCGTATTAGCCCCGAAAAGGTCCCGAAATAACCCCGACGGGATCCCGGACAAATCCCGAAAACTATCCAGAAATATTGCCGGAAGGGATCCCAAATGATTCCGACAAAGTCCCGCATTGATTCCGACGGGATCCCGAACGGATACCGAAAATCATCCAGAAGTGATGCCGGAAAGGACCTCAAATGATCACCTAATAGTCCCGAAATTACTCTTAAAGGGCCCTGGACGGATCCCGTAAACAATCCAGAAACGATCCCGATATAGTCCCGAAGAAGTCCCGAAATGACCCTGACGGGATCTCGAACGCGTCCCTAAATAACCCTGACGAGATCCCGGACAGATCCCGAAATCCATCCAGAAATGATCTTGGGAGGGACCCCAAATGATCCCGAAAAAGTCCCGCAAGGAAAACCATCCAGAAGTGATGCCGGAAAGGTCCTCAAATGATCCCCAAATAGAGCCGAAATTACCCTGACGGGATTCCGGACGAATCCCGAAAACCATCCAGAAATGATGCCGAAAGGGTCCGCAAATGATCCCGTATTAGTCGAGAAAAAGTCCCGAAATGACCCCGACGGGATCCCGGACGAATCCCGAAAACCATCCAGAAATGATCCCGGAAGGGTACAAATAAGGTGAAGATAATTATAAAACCATGTTAATAAGGCAGCAGGCGCATTAGAGCGAATAAAAAGTTACATAGAAACATACAGGTAAAGCTAATAAAAGCGTGCTAATAAAAACAATTGATGGAGGGCGGATGGCGGGAGTAGAGGAGAGGACCACTGATCGTTCCTCCAAAATTGTCTAGATCTCGTTCTGTATGTACCAGATACCAAAAACTTTTGATTTAGGAGAAAATTTATATTGAGTTATAACAATTTATAGATTTTACACCAGAGGGGGAGATAAAGGGGGGCGGCCGGAGGGTGTCACTGCTTACTTTGTAAGCCCTCGACTTATTTGACCCCTTGAGTCTGTGATATTGGTGAAGGCCAGTATACGTAAAGTTATAATGTGTAAAAATTATTGAAACATTATTTCTCGAAGGGGTCGTGGGACCCCCATCCCTCTTTCCATGTTCGAAAAAAATTTCGCTAGTAGACCACTGTCTGTGTCCCAAATTTCATCAAATTCGTGTAGCCATTCTGGCGTGATTCAGTCGCAAAGACGAAAAAATATAATAATTAAATTATAACTGTTCCTAGGGGGCGGAGACCACGCTCCTTTTGAAAAATATATAGCTAGTAGATCCTTCTAGACTATTGGCTATATGTGTGCAAAATTTCATCCAAATCGGTCCAGCCGTTCTTGCGTGATTGAGTCCAAACATCCAAACTTTCCCATTTATAATATACTAGCCTTTACCCGCGGCCTCGTCCGCAAGGAGAAATTTAAATATATGGGCTATTCGCGTTAGCCTGCTTATCAAGTTATCTGTTTAAAATTTTGTTTTCTGTCTAATGCATTTTATTTTTGTAATTGAGTAAAAAAAAAGAACTAAATGAGCTGATAACCTGATAGGATCCCAAATGATCCCGAAATTATCCAGAGAAAGCTACGAAATGACCCCCGCGTTATCGCGGACGGATCCCGAAAACCATCCAGAAATGCCCCGAAAGGGTCTCCAAAAGTTACCGGAATAGTCCCAAAAAAACCAGAAATGACAACGACACGATTTTAGAGGTATCCAGAGAACCACACAGAAATGATCCCTGAAGGTGTTCCAAAAGATCCCGAAAAGGTTCCGAAATGACCATGACTGGCTCCCGGGCGGATCTCAAAAACCATCCAGAAAATATCCAGGAAGGGTCCCTAAATTATCCCGACATACTCCAGAAAAAGTTCCGAAATGGCTCCGAGGGGATCCACGACGGATCGCGAAAACCATACAGAAATGAACCCGGAAGGGTCCCAAAATGATCCCGAAATAGTCCGGAAATGACCCAAATGGGATCCCGCACAGATCCAGAAATGATCCCGGAAGGGTCCAAAAACTATCCCGGAAAAGTAACAAAAAATCCCGAAATGGCTCCTACGGGATCCCGGACGGATCCAGAAATGATCTCGGAAGGGTCCCCAAATGATCCCAAAATGATCCCGAAATGACCCTGATGGATCCGGCTAACCATCAAGAAATTATGCCGGAAGGGTCCGCAAATGATCCCGAAATAATACAGAAAAAGTCACGAAACGACCCCTAGAGGATCCCCAAATGATCCCGTATTAGCCCCGAAAAGGTCCCGAAATAACCCCGACGGGATCCCGGACAAATCCCGAAAACCATCCAGAAATATTGCCGGAAGGGATCCTAAATGATTCCGACAAAGTCCCGCATTGATTCCGACGGGATGTCGAACGGATACCGAAAATCATCCAGAAGTGATGCCGGAAAGGTCCTCAAATGATCACCTAATATTCCCGAAATTACTCTTAAGGGGCCCTGTACGGATCCCGTAAACCATCCAGAAACGATCCCGATATAGTCCCCAAGAAGTCCCGAAATGACCCTGACGGGATCTCGAACGCATCCCTAAATGACCCTGACGAGATCCCGGACAGATCCCGAAATCCATCCAGAAATGATCTTGGGAGGGACCCCAAATGATCCCGAAAAAGTCCCGCAAGGAAAACCATCCAGAAGTGATGCCGGAAAGGTCCTCAAATGATCACCGAATAGTCCCAAAACGACCCTGATGGCATCCCGAACAGATCCCGAAATCCATCCAGAAATGATCTTGGGAGGGTCCCAAAATGATCCCGAAATAGTCTCGGAAAAGTCCAGAAATTACCCTGATGGGATCCCGGACGAATCCTGAAAACCAATCGTAAATGATGCCGAAAAAGTCCCGAAATGACCCTGATGGGACCCCGAAAGGATCCCGACAACTATCCAGAAATGATGCCGAAAGTGTCCCCAAATGATCCCGTATTAGTCGAGAAAAATTCCCGAAATGACCCCGACGGGATGCCGGACAAATCCCAAATACCATCCAGAAATGATGCCGGAAGGGACCCCATATGATCCCGAAAAAGTCCCGCAATTATTCCGACGGGATCCTGAACGGATACCGAAAAACATAAAGAAGTGATGCCGGCAAGGTCCTAAAAATGATCACCTAATAGTCCCAAAATGACCCTGGCGGCATCCCGAAATCCTTCCAGAAATGATCTTGGGAAGGTTCTAAAATAATCCCGAAATAGTCTCGAAAAGTCCAGAAATTACCATGACGGGTTCCCGGACGAATCCTGAAAGCCATCCCCTTAAATGATCCCGAAAAAGTCCCGAAATGACCCTGACGTGATCCCGAAAGGATTCCGAAAACTATCCAGAAATGATGCCGAAAGGGTCCGCAAATGATCCCGTATTAGTCGAGAAAAAGTCCCGAAATGACCCCGACGGGATCCCGGACGAATCCCAAAAACCATCCAGAAATGATGCCGGTAGGTATCCCAAATGATCCCGAAATAGTCCCGAAATGAACTCGTCGGCATCCCGGACGGATCCCGAAAATTATCCATAAATGATGCCGGAAAGGTCCCCAAATGATGCCCTAATAGTCCCAAAATTACCCTGATGGGATCCCGGCCGGATCCCGAAAACCATCCAGAAATGATGCCGAAAGGGTTCCCAAATGATCCCGTATTAGTCGCGAAAAAGTCCCGAAATGACCCCGACGGGATCCCGAAAACTATCCAGAAATGATGCCGGAAGAGCCCCCAAATGATCCCGAAAAGGTCCCCAAATGACCATCCAGAAATGATGCCGGTAGGTACCCCAAATGATCCCGAAATAGTCCCGAAATGACCCCGTCCGGATCCCGGACGGATTCCGAAAACGATGCCGGAAGAGCCCCCAAATGATCCCGAAAAAGTCCCCAAATGACTCCGACGATATCCGGGACGGATCCCGAAAACCATCCAGAAATGATGCCGGAAGGGATCCCAAATGATTCCGAAAAAGTCCCGCAATGATTCCGACGGGATCCCGAACGGATACCGAAAATCATCCAGAAGTGATGCCGGATAGGTCCTCAAAAGATCACCTAATAGTCCCAAAATGACCCTAACGGCATCCCGGACAGATCTCGAAATCCATTCAGAAATGATCTTGGGAAGGTCCCAAAATGATCCCGAAATAGTCCCGAAATGACCGTGACGGGATCCCGAAAGGATTCCGAAAACTATCCAGAAATGATGCCAGAAAGTTCCTCAAATGATCCCCTAATAGTCCCGAAATGACCGTGACGGGATCCCGAACGGATCCCGACAACTATCCAGAAATGATGCCGAAAGGGTCCGCAAATGATCCCGTATTAGTCGAGAAAAAGTCCCGAAATGACCTCGACGGGATCCCGGACGACTCCCAAAAACCATCCAGAAATGATGCCGGTAGGTATCCCAAATAATCCCGAAATAGTCCCGAAATGAACTCGTCGGCATCACGGACGGATCCCGAAAATTATCCAGAAATGATGCCGGAAAAGTCCCAAAATGATCCCCTAATAGTCCCGATATTACCCTGATCGAATCCCGGACGGATCCCGAAAGCCATGCCGAAAGGGTTCCAAATGATCCCGTATTAGTCGCGAAAAAGACCCAAAATGACACCGACGAGATCCCGGACGGATCCCGAAAGCCATCCAGAAATGATGCTGGAAGAGCCCCCAAGTGATCCCGTATTAGTCGCCAAAAAGTCCGAAATGACCCCGACGGGATCCCGGACGGATCCCGAAAACCATCCAGAAATGATGCCGGAAGAGCCCCCAAATGATCCCGAAAAAGTCCCCAAATGACTCCGACGATATCCCGGACGGATTCCGAAAACCATCCAGAAATGATGCCGGAAGAGCCCCCAAATGACCCCGAAAAAGTCCCCAAATTACCCCGACGAGATGCCGGACGGATCCCGAAAGCCATCCAGAAATGATGCTGGAAGAGCCCCCAAATGATCCCGTATTAGTCGCCAAAAAGTCCGAAATGACCCCGACGGGATCCCGGACGGATCCCGAAAACCATCCAGAAATGATGCCGGAAGAGCCCCCAAAGTGATCCCGAAAAAGTCCCCAAATGACTCCGACGAGATCCCGGACGGATCCCGAAAACCATCCAGAAATGATGCCGGAAGAGCCCCCAAATGACCCCGAAAAAGTCCCCAAATTACCCCGACGAGATCCCGGACGGATCCCGAATACCATCCAGAAATGATGCCGAAAGGGTTCCCAAATGATCCCGTATTAGTCGCGAAAAAGTCCCGAAATGACCCCGACGGGATCCCGGACGGATCCCGAAAACCGTCCAGAAATGATTCCAGAAGAGCCCCCAGATGATCCCGAAAAGTCCCCAAATGACCCCGACGAGATCCCGGACGGATCCCGAAAACCATCCAGAAATGATGCCGGAAGAGCCCCCAAATGATCCCGTATTAGTCGCCAAAAAGTCCCGAAATGACCCCGACGGGATCCCGGACGGATCCCGAAAAGCATCCAGAAATAATGCCGGAAGAGCCCCCAAATGATTCCGAAAAAGTCCCCAAATGACTCAGACGAGATCCCGGACGGATCCCGAAAACCATCCAGAAATGATGCCGGAAGAGCCCCCAAATGACCCCGAAAAAGTCCCCAAATTACCCCGACGAGATCCCGGACGGATCCCGAATACCATCCAGAAATGATGCCGAAAGGGTTCCCAAAAGATCCCGTATTAGTCGCGAAAAAGAACCGAAATGACCCCGACGGGATATCGGACGGATCCCGAAAACCATCCAGAAATGATGCCAGAAGAGCCCCCAAATAATCCCGAAAAGTCCCCAAATGACCCCAACGAGATCCCGGACGGATCCCGAAAACCATCCAGAAATGATGCCGGAAGAGCCCCCAAATGATCCCGTATTAGTCGCCAAAAAGTCCCGAAATGACCCCGACGGGATCCCGGACGGATCCCGAAAAGCATCCAGAAATGATGCCGGAAGAGCCCCCAAATGATCCCGAAAAAGTCCCCAAATGACTCCGACGAGATCCCGGACGGATCCCGATAACCATCCAGAAATGATGCCGGAAGGGACCCCAAATGATCCCGAAAAAGTCCCGCAATTATTCCGACGCGATCCTGAACGGATACCGAAAACCATCCAGAAGTGATGCCGGAAAGGTCCTCAAATGATCACCTAATAGTCCCAAAATGACCCTGACGGCGTCCCGGACTGATGCCGAAATCCATCCAGAAATGATCTTGGGAAGGTCCCAAAATGATCCCGAAATAGTCTCGGAAAAGTCAAGAAATTACCCTGACGAGTTCCCGGACGAATCCTGAAAGCCATCCTTAAGTGATCCCGAAAAAGTCCCGAAATGACCCTGACGGGACCCCGAAAGGATCCCGAAAACTATTCAGAAATGATGTCGGAAAGGGCCTCAAATGATCTCCTAATAGTTCCGAAATGACACTGACGGGATCCCAAACGGATCCCGACAACTATCTAGAAATGATGCCGAAAGAGCCCGAAAATGATCCCGTATTAGTCGAGAAAATGTCCCGTAATGACCCCGACGGGATGCCAGATGAATCCCAAAAACCATCCAGAAATGATGCCGGAAGAGACCCCAAATGATCCCGAAAAAGTCCCGCAATTATTCCGACGGGATCCTGAACGGATACCGAAAACCATGCAGAAGTGATGCCGGAAAGGTCCTCAAATGATCACCTAATAGTCCCAAAATGACCCTAACGGCATCCCGGACAGATCTCGAAATCCATTCAGAAATGATCTTGGGTAGGTCCCAAAATGATCCCGAAATAGTCCCGAAATGACCGTGACGGGATCCCGAAAGGATTCCGAAAACTATCCAGAAATGATGCCAGAAAGTTCCTCAAAAGATCCCCTAATAGTCCCGAAATGACCGTGACGGGATCCCGTACGGATCCCGACAACTATCCAGAAATGATGCCGAAAGGGTTCGCAAATGATCCCGTATTAGTCGAGAAAAAGTCCCGAAATGACCTCGACGGAATCCCGGACGACTCCCAAAAACCATCCAGAAATGATGCCGGTAGGTATCCCAAATAATCCCGAAATAGTCCCGAAATGACCTCGTCGGCATCACGGACGGATCCCGAAAATTATCCAGAAATGATGCCGGAAAGGTCCCAAAATGATCCCCTAATAGTCCCGATATTACCCTGATGGAATCCCGGACGGATCCCGAAAACCATGCCGAAAGGGTTCCAAATGATCCCGTATTAGTCGCGAAAAAGACCCAAAATGACCCCGACGGGATCCCGGACGGATCCCGAAAGCCATCCAGAAATGATGCTGGAAGAGCCCCCAAATGATCCTGAAAAGTCCCCAAATGACCCCGACGAGATCCCGGACGGATCCCGAAAACCATCCAGAAATGATGCCGGAAGAGCCCCCAAATGATCCCGTATTAGTCGCCAAAAAGTCCCGAAATGACCCCGACGGGATCCCGGACGGATCCCGAAAACCATCCAGAAATGATGCCGGAAGAGCCCCCAAATGATCCCGAAAAAGTCCCCAAATGACTCCGACGAGATCCCGGACGGATCCCGAAAACCATGCAGAAATGATGCCGGAAGAGCCCCCAAATGATCCCGAAAAGGTACCCAAATGACTCCGACGAGATCCCGGACGGATACCGAAAACCATCCAGAAATGATGCCGGTAGGGACCCCAAATGAGCCCGAAATAGTCCCGAAATGACCCCGTCCGGATCCCGGACGGATTCCGAAAACTATCCAGAAATGATGTCGAAAGGGCCCCCAATGATCCCGTATTAGTCGAGAAAAAGTCCCGAAATGACCCTGACGGAATCCCGGACGGATCCCGAAAACCATTCAGAAATGATGCCGGCAGAGCCCCCAAATGATCCCGAAAAAGTTCCCAAATGACCCCGACATACTCCAGAAAAAGTTCCGAAATGGCTCCGAGGGTATCCACGACGGATCGCGAAAACCATACAGAAATGATTCCGGAAGGATCCCGAAATAGTGCGGAATTGACCCAGATGGGATCCCGCACAGATCCAGAAATGATCCCGGAAGGGTCCAAAAACTATCCCGGAAAAGTTACAAAAAATCCCGAAATGGCTCCTACGGCATCCCGGACGGATCCAGAAATGATCTCGGAAGGGTCCCCAAATGATCCCAAAATGTTCCCGAAATTACCCTGATGGATCCGGCAAACCATCATGAAATTATGCCGAAAGGGTCCCCAAATGATCCCGAAATAAAACAGAAAAAGTCACGAAACGACCCATAGAGGATCCCCAAATGATCCCGTATTAGCCCCGAAAAGGTCCCGAAATAACCCCGACGTGATCCCGGACAAATCTCGAAAACCATCCAGAAATGATGCCGGAAGGGATCCCAAATTATTCCGAAAAAGTCCCGCAATGATTCCGACGGGATCCCGAACGGATACCGAAAATCATCCAGAAGTGATGCCAGATAGGTCCTCAAATGATCCCCTAATAGTCCCGAAATGACCCTTAAGGGATCCTGGACGGATCACGTAAACCATCCAGAAATGATCCCGAAAATGATCCCGTATTAGTCGAGAAAAAGTCCCGAAATGACCCCGACGGGATGCCGGATGAATCCCAAAAACCATCCAGAAATGATGCCGGAAGAGACTCCAAATGATCCCGAAAAAGTCCCGCAATTATTCCGACGGGATCCTGAACGGATACCGAAAACCATGCAGAAGTGATGCCGGAAAGGTCCTCAAATGATCACCTAATAGTCCCAAAATGACCCTAACGGCATCCCGGACAGATATCGAAATCCATCCAGAAATGATCTTGGGAAGGTCCCAAAATGATCCCGAAATAGTCCCGAAATGACCGTGACGGGATCCCGAAAGGATTCCGAAAACTACCCAGAAATGATGCCAGAAAGTTCCTCAAAAGATCCCCTAATAGTCCCGAAATGATCGTGACGGGATCCCGAACGGATCCCGACAACTATCCAGAAATGATGCCGAAAGAGTCCGCAAATGATCCCGTATTAGTCGAGAAAAAGTCCCGAAATGACCTCGACGGGATCCCGGACGACTCCCAAAAACCATCCAGAAATGATGCCGGTAGGTATCCCAAATAATCCCGAAATAGTCCCGAAATGACCTCGTCGGCATCCCGGACGGATCCCGAAAATTATCCAGAAATGATGCCGGAAAGGTCCCAAAATGATCCCCTAATAGTCCCGATATTACCCTGATGGGATCCCGGACGGATCCCGAAAACCATGCCGAAAGGGTTCCAAATGATCCCGTATTAGTCGCGAAAAAGACCCGAAATGACCCCGACGGGATCCCGGACGGATCCCGAAAACCATCCAGAAATGATGCCGAAAGGGTTCCCAAATGATCCCGTATTAGTCGCGAAAAAGTCCCGAAATGACCCCGACGGGATCCCGGACGGATCCCGAAAACCATCCAGAAATGATGCCGGAAGAGCCCACAAATGATCCCGAAAAGTCCCCAAATGACCCCGACGAGATCCCGGACGGATCCCGAAAACCATCCAGAAATGATGCCGGAAGAGCCCCTAAATGATCCCGTATTAGTCGCCAGAAAGTCCCGAAATGACCCCGACGGGATCCCGGACGGATCCCGAAAAGCATCCAGAAATGATGCCGGAAGAGCCCCCAAATGACCCCGAAAAAGTCCCCAAATTACCCCGACGAGATCCCGGACGGATCCCGAAAACCATCCAGAAATGATGCCGAAAGGGCCCCAAATGACCCGTATTAGTCGCGAAAAAGTCCCGAAATGACCCCGACGGGATGCCGGACGAATCCCGAAGACCATCCAGAAATGATGCCTAAAGGGACCCAAAATAACCCCGAAAAAGTTCCGTAATGATCCCGGCAACCATCAAGAATTTATCTCTCGAAGGTACGCAAATGATTCCGAAAGTATCCCGACGGGATCCCGGACGGATCCCGAAAATTATACAGAAATGATCCCGGAAGGGTCCCAAAATGATCCCGAAATAGTCCCGAAAAAGTTCCGAAATTACCCCGGCAGGATCCCGGACCGATCCCGAAAACCATCCAGAAATGATCCCGGAAGGGTCTCCATATGAGGTGAAGCTAATTATAAAACCATGTTAATAAGGCAGCAGGCGCAGGAGCGAATGAAAAGTTACATAGAAACGTACAGGTAAAGTTAATAAAAGCGTGCTAATAAAAACAATTGAAGGAGGGCGGATGGCGGGGGTAAAAGGAGAGGACCACTGATCGTTCCTCCAAAATTGTCTAGATCTCGATCTGTATGTGCCAGATACCAAAAACTATTGATTTAGGAGAAAATTTATATTGAGTTATAACAATTTATAGATTTTACACCAGAGTGGGTGATAAAGGGGGGAAGGGGGCGGAGGGTGTCACTGCTTACTTTGTAAGCCCTCGTCTTATTTGACCCCTTGAGTCTGTGATATTGGTGAAGGCCAGTATACGTAAAGTTATAATGTGTAAAAATTATTAAAAAGTAATTGCTCGAAGAGGTCGTGGGACCCCCACCCCTCTTTCCATGTGCGAAAAAAATTTAGCTAGTAGATTACTGTCTGTGTCCCATATTTCAACCAAATCCGTGTAGCCATTCTGGCGTGATTCAGTCGCAAAGACGAAAAAATATAATAATTAAATTATAACTGTTCCTAGGGGGCGGGGACCACGCCCCTTTTCAAAAATATATAGCTAGTAGATCCTTCTAGACTATTGGCTATATGTGTGGAAAATTTCATCCAAATCGGTCCAGCCGTTCTTGCGTGATTGAGTCACAAAGACAAACGTCTGGACAAACATCCAAACATCCAAACATCCAAACTTTGCCATTTATAATATACTAGCCTTTACCCGCGGCCCCGTCCGCAAGGAGAAAATGAAATATGTGGGCTATTCACGTTAGCCTGCTTATAAAGTTATCTGTTTAAAATTTGTTTTCTGTCTAATGCATTTTATTTTTGTAATTGAGTAAAAAAAGAACTTTATGAGCTGATAACCTGATAGGATCCCAAAGTGATAACCAAATTATCCAGAAAAAGCCACGAAATGACCCCGACGCTATCGCGGACGGATCCCGAAAACCATCCAGAAACGCCCCGGAAGTGTTTCCAAAAGTTCCCGAAGTAGTCCCAAAAAAACCCAAAATGACAACGACACGATTCTAGACTTATCCAGATAACCACACAGAAATGATGCCTGAAGGGTACCAAATTGATCCCGAAATAGTCCCGAAAAAGTTCCGAAATTACCCTGACGGGCTCCCGGACGGATCTCAGAAACCATCCAGAAAATATCCAGGAAGGGTCCCTAAATTATCCCGACTAACTCCAGAAAAAGTTCCGAAATGGCTCCGAGGGGATCCACGATGGATCGCGAAAACCATACAGAAATGATTCCGGAAGGATTCCAAAATGTTCCCGAAATAGTCCGGAATTGACCCAGATGGGATCCCGCACAGATCCAGAAATGATCCCGGAAGGGTGCAAAAACTATCCCGGAAAAGTAACAAAAAATCCCGAAATGGCTCCTACGGCATCCCGGACGGATCCAGAAATGATCTCGGAAGGGTCCCCAAATGATCCCAAAATGGACCCGAAATGACCCTGATGGATCCGGCAAACCATCAAGAAATTATGCCGAAAGGGTTCCAAAATTATCCCGAAATAATACAGAAAAAGTCACGAAACGACCCCTAGAGGATCCCCAAATGATCCCGTATTAGCCCCGAAAAGGTCCCGAAATAACCCCGACGGGATCCCGGACAAATCCCGAAAACCATCCAGAAATGATGCCGGAAGGAATCCCAAATGATTCCGTAAAAGTCCCGCATTGATTCCGACGGGATCCCGAACGGATACCGAAAATCATCCAGAAGTGATGCCGGAAAGGTCCTCAAATGGTCACCTAATAGTCCAGAAATGACCCTTAAGGGGTCATGGACGGATCCCATAAACCATCCAGAAATGATCCCGATATATTCCCGAAGAAGTCCCGAAATGACCCTGACGGGATCTCGAACGCACCCCTAAATGACCCTGACGGGATCCCGGACAGATCCCGAAAGACATCCAGAAATGATCTTGGGAGGGACCCCAAATGATCCCGAAAAAGTCCCGCAATGATTCCGAGGGCATCCTGATCGGATACCGATAACCATCCAGAAGTGATGCCGAAAAGGTCCTCAAATGATCACCTAATACCAAAATGACCCTGACGGCATCCCGGACTGATCCCAAAATCCATCCAGAAATGATCTTGGGAAGGTCCCAAAATTATCCCGAAATAGTCTCGGAAAAGTTCAGAAATTACCCTGACGGGTTCCCGGACGAATCCTGAAAGCCAACTCTAAATGATCCCGAAAAAGTCCCGAAATGACCCTGACTGGACCCCGAAAGGATCCCGAAAACTATCCAGAAATGATGCCGGAAATGTCCTCAAATGATCACCTAATAGTTCCGAAAAGACCCTAACGGGATCCCGAACGGATCCCGACAACTATCTAAAAATGATGCCGAAAGGGCCCGCAAATGATCCCGTGTTAGTCGAGAAAAAGTCCCGAAATGAACCCGACGGGATGCCGGACGAATCCCAAAAACCAGCCAGAAATGATGCCGGAAGGGACACCAAATGATCCCGAAAAAGTCCCGCAATAATTCCGACGGGATCCTGAGCGGATACCGAAAACCATCCAGAAGTGATGCCGAAAAGGTCCTCAAATGATCACCTAATATTCCCAAAATGACCCTGACGGCATCCCGGACAGATCCCGAAATCCATCCAGAAATGATCTTGGGAGGGTCCCAAAATTATCCCGAAATAGTCTGGGAAAAGTCCAGAAATTACCCTGACGGATACCGGACGAATCCTGAAAACCAATCTTAAATGATGCCGAAAAAGTCCCGAAATGACCCTGATGGGACCCGGAAAGGATCCCGAAAACTAACCAGAAATGATGCCGGAGAGGTCCTCAAATGATCTCCCAATAGTTCCGAAAAGACCCTGACGGGATCCCGAACGGATCCCGACAACTATCCAGAAATGATACCGAAAGGGCCCGCAAATGATCCCGTATTAGTCGAGAAAAAGTCCCGAAATGACCCCGACGGGATGCAGGACGAATCCCAAAAACCATCCAGAAATGATTTTGGAAGGGACCCCAATGATCCCCAAAAAGTCCCGCAATTATTCCGACGGGAATCTGAACGGATACCGAAAACCATCCAGAAGTGATGCCGGAACGGTCCTCAAATGCTCACCTAATAGTCCCAAAATGACCCTGAGGGCATCCCGGACAAATCCCGAAATCCATCCAGAAATGATCTTGGGAAGGTCCCAAAATGATCCCGAAATAGTCTCGGAAAAGTCCAGAAATTACCCTGACGGGTTCCCGGACGAATCCTGAAAGCCATCCTTAAATGATCCCGAAAAAGCCCCGAAATGACCCTGACGGGATCCCGAAAGGATTCCACAAACTATCCAGAAATGATGCCGGAAAGGTCCTCAAATGATCCCCTAATAGTTCCGAAATGACCGTGACGGGATCCCGAACGGATCCCGACAACTATCCAGAAATTATACCGAAAGGGTCCGCAAATGATCCCGTATTAGTCGAGAAAAAGTCCCGAAATGACCCCGACGGGATCCCGGACGAATCCCAAAAACCATCCAGAAATGATGCCGGTAGGTATCCCAAATGATCCCGAAATAATACCGAAATGACCTCGTCGGCATCCCGGACGGATACCGAAAATTATCCAGAAATGATGCCGGAAAGGTCCACAAATGATCCCCTAATAGTCCCGAAATTACCCTGATGGGATCCCGGACGGATCCCGAAAACCATCCAGAAATGATGCCGGAAGAGCCCCCAAATGATCCCGAAAAAGTCCCCAAATGACCCCGACGATATCCCGGACGGATCCCGAAAACCATCCAGAAATGATGCCGGAAGATCCCCCAAATGATCCCGAAAAAGTCCCCAAATGACCCCGACGAGATCCCGCACGGATCCCGAAAACCATCCAGAAATGATGCCGGAAGAGCCCCAAATGATCCCGAAAAAGTCCCCAAATGACCCCGACATACTCCAGAAAAGGTTCCGAAATGGCTCCGAGGGAATCAACGACGGATCGCGAAAACCATACAGAAATGATTCCGGAAGGATCCCAAAATGATCCCGAAATAGTCCGGAAATGACCCAGATGGCATCCCGCACAGATCCAGAAATGATCCCGGAAGGGTCCAAAAACTATCCCGGAAAAGGGTCAAAAAATCCCGAAATGGCTCCTACGGCATCCCGGACGGAACCAGAAATGATCTCGGAAGGGTCCCCAAATGATCCCAAAATGGTCCCGAAATGACCCTGATGGATCCGGCAAACCATCAAGAAATTATGCCGGAAGGGTCCCCAAATGATCCCGAAATAAAACAGAAAAAGTTACGAAACGACCCCTAGAGGATCCCCAAATGATCCCGTATTAGCCCCAAAAAAGCCCCAAAATTACCCTGACGGGATCCCGAAAGGATTCCGAAAACAATACAGAAATGATGCCGGAAAGGTCCTCAAATGATCCCCTAATAGTCCCGAAATGACCGTGACGGGATCCCGACAACTATCCAGAAATGATGCCGAAAGGGTCCGCAAATGATCCCGTATTAGTCGAAAAAAAGTCCCGAAAGGACCACGACGGGATCCCGGACGAATCCCAAAAACCATCCAGTAATGATGCCGGTAGGTATCCCAAATGATCCCGAAATAGTCCCGAAAAGACCTCGTCGGCATCCCGGACGGATCCCGAAAATTATCCAGAAATGATGCCGGAAAGGTTCCCAAATGATCCCCTAATAGTCCCGAAATTACCCTAATGGGATCCCGGACGGATCCCGAAAACCATCCAGAAATGATGCCGAAAGGGTTCCCAAATGATCCCGTATTAGTCGCGAAAAAGTCCCGAAATGACCCCGACGGGATCCCGGACGGATCCCGAAAACCATCCAGAAATGATGCCGGAAGAGCCCCCAAATGATCCCGAAAAAGTCCCCAAATGACCCCGACGATATCCCGGACGGATCCCGAAAACCATCCAGAAATGATGCCGGAAGAGCCCTCAAATGATCCCGAAAAAGTCCCCATATGACCCCGACGAGATCCCGCACGGATCCCGAAAACCATCCAGAAATGATGCCGGAAGGGTCCCCAAATGATCGCGAAATAGTCCCGAAATGATTCCGGAATAGTCCCGAAAATGTTCCAAAATAACCCCGACGGGATCCCGGACGGATCCCGTAAACTATACAGAAATGATCCCGGAAGGGTCCCAAAATGATCCCGAAATAGTCCCGAAAAAGTCCCGAAATTACCCCGGCGTAATCCCGGACCGATCCCGAAAACCATCCGGAAATGATCCCGGAAGGGTCTCGATATGACCCTTACGGGATTACAAATAAGATGAAGCTAATATAAAACCATGTTAATAAGGCAGCAGGCGCATTGGAGCGAATAAAAAGTTAGATAGAAACATACAGGTAAAGCTAATAAAAGCGTGCTAATAAAAACAATTGATGGAGGGCGGATGGCGGGAGTAGAGGAGAGGACCACTGATCGTTCCTCCAAAATTGTCTAGATCTCGTTCTGTATGTACCAGATACCAAAAACTATTGATTTAGGAGAAAATTTAGATTGAGTTATAACAATTTATGGATTTTACACCAGAGGAGGAGATAAAGGGGGCGGGCGGAGGGTGTCACTGCTTACTTTGTAAGCCCTCGACTTATTTGACCCCTTGAGTCTGTGATATTGGTGAAAGCCAGTATACGTAAAGTTATAATGTGTAAAAATTATGAAAAATAATTTCTCGAAGGGTCGTGGGACCCCCACCCCTCTTTCCATGTTCGAAAAAAATTTCGCTAGTAGACTACTGTCTGTGTCCTAAATTTCATCAAAATCCGTGTAGCCATTCTGGCGTGATCCAGTCGCAAAGACGAAAAAATATAATAATTAAATTATAACTGTTCCTAGGGGGCGGGGACCACGCCCCTTTTGAAAAATATATAGCTAGTAGATCCTTCTAGACTATTGGCTATATGTGTGCAAAATTTCATCCAAATCGGTCCAGCCGTTCTTGCGTTATTGAGTCACAAAGACAAACGTCTGGACAAACATCCAAACATCCAAACATCCAAACATCCAAACATCCAAACATCCAAACATCCAAACATCTAAACATCCAAACATCTTAACATCCAAACTTTCCCATTTATAATATATATATATAATATTAGATATTAGATAAAAAAAAAAATTAAGTAAATTTAAATAATTTATATAAAATTGTTAAAATATAAAAATAATCTTAAAATAAATTTGAAATTTTAAAAGGTTTAAAATTTTAATTTAAATTATAATTGAAAATTTTAAATTTAATATTAAAATAAACATTATACTAATATAATAATAAAATAATATTAAAATTAATAAGTAGTTGATTGATGATTGTTGAAAAATTTCTTGAAATTAATATTTGTATTTTTTGATGTCGCAATGGTTTTAAAATATGCAATGGCTTTGTTGTTTTCTTTATAAATCTCTTCATTTTCATGATGCCTTCATTTTAAATCTGTTCTTGTGTGTATTGCGTGCAAAATTGTTGTAGTAGCTTTTGTTATTGTGGCTTGGATAACCCAATCGTTGCTTTTAAGAGTATTATGTTGTAAATGTTTTTTATTTTATTTACACACACATTTTTAGAGTTCTTTATTAATTAACGAATCGTAGACAAATTTTATTTTGTATTTTTGTTGCATAAAACGCATAGCATGTTTACTAGTAGGCTGTTATAAGCACTTCATGTTTTTAATTTGTTTTTCCACACTTATTTATTTTTTTTTTTTTTTTACGTTTCGTATATACAATTAACAGCGACTGTATATGAAATTTGCACAGACTGTTGCTTATTAATTGAAGTATATTTAAGTTTCATTTCATTATTTTCTAATGAACAATTTGTTTTGTCTTTGTATAGTTAGAATAATGATTGTTTAATGTTGAATATATACAAATTTTCCTTGAATTTGTAAACATTTAAAGGTTTAGCGCACTTCTAAGCATTTTTATTACTTGTACTGCTTCCGGTCCACAAATGTATTAGGAACACAAGCACAGAAATTACATGCACAAGAATTTCAATAGTTTCATTCATTTCATAATTTTCGACAACTTTTCTTTGATTAAGTTAACTAGGTTTTAAAGTTCGTAATTGTAGGTCCGTTGGTAGAATCGCCAATATATTTGGTAATAAGCCAAATATTTATTTTATTTTTAAAAATTTATTTTTGTTTATTTTTGAGTTTTAAATATTTTAATACAAGTTAGAATTTTCTTGTTTGAAGTTATTCAAAAATTTTTAAGTTAACACGAAAACTGAATTAAAAATTATTTTAAAAATTAAAGTAAATAGTACAAAGTAGTTAACACTATACAGAGTATATTAACTTTGATTGGATAACGGTTGGTTGTACAGTTATATAAGAATCGTGGTAGATATAGACTTCCATATATCAAACTCATCAGTATCGAAAAAAAATTGATTGAGCCATGTCCGTCCGTCCGTCTGTCCGTTAACACGATAACTTGAGTAAATATTGAGGTATCTTGATGAAATATGGTACGTAGGTTCCTGGGCACTCATATCAGATCGGTATTTAAAATGAACGATATCGAACTATAACCACGCCCACTTTTTCGATATCGAAAATTTCGAAAAATCGAAAAAGTGCGATAATTCATTGCCAAAGACGGATAAAGCGATGAAACTTGGTGGGTGAGTTGAACTTATAACGCATAATAGAAAATAAGTAAAATTTTGGACAACGGGCGTGGCACCGCCCACTTTTAAAAGAAGGTAATATAGAAGTTTTGCAAGCTGTAATTTGGGAGTCGTTGAAGATATCATGATGAAATTTGGCAGGAACGTTACTCCTATTACTATATGTATGCCTAATAAAAATTAGCAAAATCGGAGAACGTCCACGCCCACTTAAAAAAAATTTTTTTTAAGTCAAATTTAAAAAAAAAAAAGTTAATATCTTTACAGTATATAAGTATATTATGTGAACATTCAACTCCAGTAATGATATCACGTCCGTTCCAACCTCCCACGCTTATCACCAAAACAAGTAATTTTCCGCGGGTGGCTTGGAATCACATCCATTCCAACCTCCCACACACCGCAATCCTACTGGTTTTGTTAAATATACATGAGCTGCTCGAAACCACGTCCATTCCGACAGCACTAATTACTAATATAATACATAAAAAAATAAATAAATGTAAGGCGCGATAACCTCCGAAGAGATCTAAGGCCGAGCTTCTCTTCCAATTTGCGTCGTGTTCCTCTTGATTTTCCCTACAAATTGGCCGGACGGGACCTACATGTTTTATGCCGAATCCGAACGGCATTTGCAAGACAGATGAGTTTTCACTGAGAGCTTTTCATGGCAGAAATACACCCAGAGCGCTTGCCAAACACTGCCGAGGGGCGACCCCGCTTAGAAAAATTTTCTTCTAATTGAAAAACCTTATTTCTAAAATTTTGATGTTGCTTTGCCCGGGGTGCGAACCCATTGCATACGGTGTGATAGGCAGAGCACGCTACCATCACACCACGGTGGCCGCCGATACATAAGTTATAATATATATGCACGGTAGCGAGAACGAGCCTCACCCAAACAACCTCACGGTCACTCGCCCCGGCACATCCATAAGCTGCCACACCTCGTCGTACAAAAGAGAAGCTGTCGCCCGGAGAGCGATCCCATACGTCAGACGCTGGAACGGAGACCTCGGCCTCTTCGCCCAGCCCCAGGAAAACCTCAAAAAGAAAAAAAACTGCGACTCTGGAACGGAGACCTCGGCCTCTTCGTCCAACAAAAGGAGAAAACAAAACTTGCAAGTCTTGAGCGGAGACCTCGGCCTCTTCGCCCAGCCCTATCGAACTTCTACTTATATTGCGTATGGAATTCATATAGTTAAGGATTGTTAATAAATGGCAAGAAATATTCACTTGTATTTTTTCATAATCGATCATTTTCTTCTTAGTTTAGGTGGAATGCTGTAATCCGCGACGCTGGCGAAATCCTCATCTAGATTAAGTTTAGTTTGTAAGTCTTATATTAATTTTTTCTCGTTTTAGCAGAGATCGTTGGCGGGAAATGATGTTACGTATCGCAAGGGGGCCGGCATGTTTAGGCAGGATGACTTACTAAATTTCAATACGCACTATACTCAGATGTAACTGAAATATGTGTCTATGTTTCACCCTCTACACTCATTCTATGCGTGTCCACTATTCATCGCAATTGATTCAGCTATATGTTATACATTATGGCCACCAGAGGTTTGTGTCTCCGATTTTAGGTACACCCTGTTCTGTAGCTAGTTATTTAACCACTGCCACTAGATGGGTCTCCTAAGCATTATCTAAGCGAGGATAGGCGTTTTTTTTACGCGCAAACGTAAACGTATACGCGTGTAAAAAAAAAAAACATGGCTAATAATACAGCTGATCGACAATTACCCTGCAAAAATCGCGAGTACTCCATGCATGCATGTATGGAGTACTCGCTATGGACCAAGCGAGTGCTTCAAAATTAACCACAATTCATACAAAAAATATGGTCCAATTAACATTGCGATGTCCTAGGACCGGACCATATACTCCAGCTCCGCATTACATCAGAGTAATCCATGGAGTACCCACAGTCCAATAAACATTGTGTAGTGATTACAATCGTTAAAAACGGGGAATGATCGGCTTACAACATGTTCGTGTAGAAACATGAGTTTGTCCATCGCTGCATTACAGTGGAGTAGAATGGTAAGTACTCCAGTGGACCACATGGTCCAACGATTTTTGCAGGGTAAGTCTATCAAGAATACTAGGTGCGTTCATATAACATCGTGTGTAAATGGATGTAATTTTACACCTTATAAATTAATATGTTTTAATGCAATGGTCACCAAAAATTTTAGTAAAAATTTTGTAATATAAAGATATTGCATGCGCGAACTTCGGTGGAAAGCAGCGGAGCGTAACAAAATTCTAGTAGGTCACTTTCACCACACCAAAAACTTTAACACAATTTTTAACATAATTTAAGCACAGAAATACACGGTTTGAAGTTTTAGTGAGTAAAAGTTAAAATTCTGAACACATTAGCTGAATAAAAAGTGTACAAATAATTATTAAATAACAAATACAGACAGTGGTAGTTTAACAAATTCTGCTGTGGTAAGTGGTGAATGTGACCTACTAGAATTTTGTGAAGCTTGCCTCACACTATTTTTCGTCTATGAAATGTCTCTCTATTATATCGTTTCTGCATTTAGTTGAATAATTGTTGGCGCCACCTCACACGTATTTTTATTCTCTTTCGTCTTTATTCGGCTTTATGCTGCAGTTACCCACGAACGTACGTAGAAAAAACGTGTCAGCTGACACGACCTATTTTATGAACGTGCACAGTAAATGAAAACTCAACGACTCTCAACGCACGTACGTACGCAGCCCGGAATGTAGAAATCAAAACAATTTTGATTTTTTCCGTAAGACCGTGGCAGCTGATCGCTCTCTCACTAGAGAGAGTTACCTAGTAAACTTTTGTGCGCTAATTTTTGATCGTTTGCAGTTTTATGCAAAAACACCTAATTAAAGTTTGAAATATTGTGAAAATAATTCGAAATAATTATGTAAAATTGCAGATTATAAATATGTAATCTATTTATACTTATCTAATATTAAATCCAGCCTTTTACAACATCAGAAATTAAAATAGAAAAAGTTGATTATTCCATATGCATACATTCAAACAGGTCGATGGCAAAATTTTTTTCTTTGCCACTACGGGCATAAATTTAGCTCAAATGTGCATACGTACGGCATAGGCATACGTTCGTTACACACGTCGGTGGGCAACTGCAGCTTTAGTTGTCGCTCAACAAGCAGAGTAGCAACATCGGATGAGGCTCGCCTCAACATAGCTGATTTTTTAAAGCTGGAGACATTGGTGCTTTATCGGTAACCGTATCGGTAACCTTATAACAGCTAATTTGACCTACCTTATGAGAATCAATGCAATCGATTATTGGTGCCGCCAAGGTCGTAACCGTATCGTAGCCAACCAATTGGTTTTTGGTTCACCGTCGTAACGATAAACAGCTGATTACGTTAGGGATACGACTACAGCGATACGACAAACGGCACCAATGACTCTAGCTTAAGGCTGTATAACTCTGTAATTTATGTTGCAAAATGACCTATTTGAAAATAAGCTGGCTGAAACATATTGGCATAACCGCTTAAGTGAAATTAACAATTGAAAATCTCAGCCAAGCGATTTGTAAAAAAAGCTAATTGGTCTATTTGTTTCTTATTTGCTCGATATAGGCTGTGGAAATGTTGACAATAGCTGTGTTTCTTTCAAATCTATATACGTTTACGCTTAAACTTTATATGGACTGCTAAGCGACAAATTTTAAATACACTTCTGAAATTGCTACGTATAAAACTAGTACTACTAAATTTCAATACGCATTATACTCAGATGTAACTGAAATATGTATCTATGTTTCACCCTCTGCACTAATTCTATGTATTCTATGCGCGTCCACTATTTGTCACAACTGATTCAGCTATATGTTATACAGAGAAATACAACAGGGGTTGTGTCTCCGCTTTTCGGTACACCCTTTCTGTAGCTAGTTGTTAAACACTGCCGCTAGATAGGTATCCTAAGCATTTTCTAAGCGAGGATAGGTGTTTTTTTCACGCGCAAACGAAACGTATACGTGTGTAAAAAAAAAACACAGGTAATCTATTGTTCATCACTAGGAAATTAGCTACATTCCATCAACTAAGCAGCTCTTTAGCAATACTACTGTTATTATTCGGCTGCTGAAACACACCCATATTAATTGTGCATTAAATCTAAAATATAAAACTCAAAAATGACTCCGGTTGTTATGTCCGCATCATTTATTTGGTTCAAGGTCACAACCAGTAATAGCCAATGCCATAAGCATTTTTTTCTCATCTATATACGTTTACGGTTAAACTTTATATGGACTGCTAAGCGACAAACCTTAAATACACCTCTGAAATTGCTACGAATAAAATTAGTACTACTAAATTTCAATACGCATTATACTCAGATGTAACTGAAATATGTGTCTATGTTTCACCCTCTGCACTAATTCTATGTATTATATGCGCGTTCACTATTTGTCACAACTGATTCAGCTATATGTTATACAGAGAAATACAACAGGGGGTTGTGTCTCCGCTTTTCGGTACACCCTTGCTGTAGCTAGTTGTTAAACACTGCCGCTAGATGGGTATCCTAAGCATTTTCTAAGCGAGGATAGGTGTTTTTTTCCCGCGCAAACGAAACGTATACGTGTGTAAAAAAATCAAAGCTAATCTATTGTTCATCACTAGGAAATTAGCTACATTCCATCAACTAAGCAGCTCTTTAGCAATACTACTGTTATTATTCGGCTGCTGAAATACACCCATATTAATTGTGCATTAAATCTAAAATATAAAACTCAAAAATGACTCCGGTTGTTATGTCCGCATCATTTATTTGGTTCAAGGTCACAACCAGTAATAGCCAATGCCATAAGCATTTTTTTCTCATCTATATACGTTTACGGTTAAACTTTATATGGACTGCTAAGCGACAAACCTTAAATACACCTCTGAAATTGCTACGAATAAAATTAGTACTACTAAATTTCAATACGCATTATGCTCAGATGTAACTGAAATATGTGTCTATGTTTCACCCTCTGCACTAATTCTATGTATTCTATGCGCGTCCACTATTTGTCACAACTGATTCAGCTATATGTTATACAGAGAAATACAACAGGGGTTGTGTCTCCGCTTTTCGGTACACCCTTGCTGTAGCTAGTTGTTAAACACTGCCGCTAGATAGGTATCCTAAGCATTTTCTAAGCGAGGATAGGTGTTTTTTTCACGCGCAAACGAAACGTATACGTGTGTAAAAAAAAACACAGCTAATCTATTGTTCATCACTAGGAAATTAGCTACATTCCATCAACTAAGCAGCTCTTTAGCAATACTACTGTTATTATTCGGCTGCTGAAACACACCCATATTAATTGTGCATTAAATTTAAAATATAAAACTCAAAAATGACTCCGGTTGTTATGTCCGCATCATTTATTTGGTTCAAGGTCACAACCAGTAATAGCCAATGCCATAAGCATTTTTTTCTCATCTATATACGTTTACGGTTAAACTTTATATGGACTGCTAAGCGACAAACCTTAAATACACCTCTGAAATTGCTACGAATAAAATTAGTACTACTAAATTTCAATACGCATTATACTCAGATGTAACTGAAATATGTGTCTATGTTTCACCCTCTGCACTAATTCTATGTATTATATGCGCGTTCACTATTTGTCACAACTGATTCAGCTATATGTTATACAGAGAAATACAACAGGGGGTTGTGTCTCCGCTTTTCGGTACACCCTTGCTGTAGCTAGTTGTTAAACACTGCCGCTAGATGGGTATCCTAAGCATTTTCTAAGCGAGGATAGGTGTGTTTTTCACGCGCAAACGAAACGTATACGTGTGTAAAAAAAAACACAGCTAATCTATTGTTCATCACTAGGAAATTAGCTACATTCCATCAACTAAGCAGCTCTTTAGCAATACTACTGTTATTATTCGGCTGCTGAAACACACCCATATTAATTGTGCATTAAATCTAAAATATAAAACTCAAAAATGACTCCGGTTGTTATGTCCGCATCATTTATTTGGTTCAAGGTCACAACCAGTAATAGCCAATGCCATAAGCATTTTTTTCTCATCTATATACGTTTACGGTTAAACTTTATATGGACTGCTAAGCGACAAACCTTAAATACACCTCTGAAATTGCTACGAATAAAATTAGTACTACTAAATTTCAATACGCATTATACTCAGATGTAACTGAAATATGTGTCTATGTTTCACCCTCTGCACTAATTCTATGTATTATATGCGCGTTCACTATTTGTCACAACTGATTCAGCTATATGTTATACAGAGAAATACAACAGGGGGTTGTGTCTCCGCTTTTCGGTACACCCTTGCTGTAGCTAGTTGTTAAACACTGCCGCTAGATGGGTATCCTAAGCATTTTCTAAGCGAGGATAGGTGTTTTTTTCACGCGCAAACGAAACGTATACGTGTGTAAAAAAAAACACAGCTAATCTATTGTTCATCACTAGGAAATTAGCTACATTCCATCAACTAAGCAGCTCTTTAGCAATACTACTGTTATTATTCGGCTGCTGAAACACACCCATATTAATTGTGCATTAAATCTAAAATATAAAACTCAAAAATGACTCCGGTTGTTATGTCCGCATCATTTATTTGGTTCAAGGTCACAACCAATAATAGCCAATGCCATAAGCATTTTTTTCTCATCTATATACGTTTACGGTTAAACTTTATATGGACTGCTAAGCGGCAAACCTTAAATACACCTCTGAAATTGCTACGAATAAAATTAGTACTACTAAATTTCAATACGCATTATGCTCAGATGTAACTGAAATATGTGTCTATGTTTCACCCTCTGCACTAATTCTATGTATTCTATGCGCGTCCACTATTTATCACAACTGATTCAGCTATATGTTATACAGAGAAATACAACAACAATTGGGTTGTGTCTCCGCTTTTCTGTACACCCTGTTGCTGTAGCTAGTTATTTAACCACAGCCGCTAGATGGATCTCCTAAGCATTATCTAAGCGAAGATAGACGTTTTTCGTGTTTCGGAGGAGTTTTATCACTAACACCGTGACACGAGAACTTTATAAACTAGAATTAAAATCTAATATTAGGGTTAATGATAGTATAGAATACCATTTTAATTTATTATGTATTTATTTTCATATCTACATATATTTTTAAATAAATGCTTCAGCAATTCTTGGTATTATTCTTCTTGCTTAATGTAAAATTGCGTCAGATGTTGGACTTCATTCATTGTCGGTAGATTGGTTAGACTCTTCAATTACATCGGTGAAAGGTACTCCCGCAGAAATAAGGTGATTATGCAGTACGATACATGCATATACATATAAAAATGGTTGATTTTTGTGGACTATAAAAAAGTGAGCGTTCTTTCGACAAGCATCGAAATCTGCTCTTCAGTACACCAATGCATATTTTAATAAACGCTCTCGTTTTTTTTATGCGTTATATTATATAATTCTTCGCAGTTGGACGCAGGTCCCGCTATTGGATTCATGAGCCAAGGCTTAGTAGGAAAACATAAATGCAGGGTAGAATATCCGGAGAAAACTGTTACAAAAAGTGCATACCTGAACGGATATCCGCTGTCTCCCAAGAGCTCTAGGTCGTGAACAGCAAGGAGCCACAAAAGATTTATAGAAGTTACGTGGACGTCTGGTTTTGGGATCTAGCCCAGAACAACCTGTCCGATGCAACTATCCCTTACAAGAGACACACTGACAACAGTACGACCGTCCTAAAAAGATTATTTTCCAGCAGATGCAGCAAAACCATTTCTCAGGACCGGGGTCAGGAGACGGACTCGGATTGGGTTCGATACCTTCCCGGAGCAAGAGAATATGGAGCAGTCCCGCTGCAAAGAGCTGCTGGGAGGATGACAATTTGTGGGAGGAACTGAACAAATTAAATGGGTTACATTGAAAAATACGAGTCATGGGCTGTGCCTCCATATCGAGCGCTTGCACTTAATATGCGATAATCGGCATCACATATTATTTGAAAATTTTTTGAATGACCGCCTTTCTGACAATAGTAACGTGCTCAATTACCTTTTTTGGTGCACATATTTTTATAGGGGTCCTATCTGTTAATCCTATTACTCCCGGAAATCTATGCTTTGCAAAAAACTCCGTTTTAATTGCGTTGAACTCTACACGTTTTCGGAATCTCGCATACTTATGCACATTCTGATTTAATGCCTGACCCACTACAGACACACTTCGACTCACTGAAGTTAGCGACAGTGTAGAGAATTGATCTTGGCCCACCGAACGCTGGAAGCTATCAGTTGCAAAAAAACGCAGTGTGCACAAAACTTTGATGTGGCTTGGTATGGCGTGAACTCTGGAAGATACTTTGAGAAGTGGCTTCAACTCATTTATCAATTCAATGCATAACGCTTTCGGATAGCGATATAGTTCAACGAAGTGCTCCTCAGTTATTTTTGTAAATGGTTTTTCAGAATCTCGGAGATTTCGCCTCAAAAGGCGAGGATATTTCTTACAAAACAAAGCAAGAAAATAAAGGTGTCTCGTCAAATATTGTGTACGTAGCTGGCGAAGTGTAGGGCCTTGTCGGATTTTATTTGCAAAAGTGAAAATTAGATCATTATCCTCTTTACCTGCGCCGTTGTCGTATTTTCCTAGAAGCATTTAGCAGAAACACTGCGGCAGACATTTGTTTTTTCTTGTTTTTTTTTTTTTTGTATTTTTATTTAGTTTTACCTAACAAAAGAAATCTGTCATAATTTATCGTTCAGCAAAGAAAACTTCACTAATCGTAAATTCAAATGTTATTCAGCTAACAGTTTTCACAGCAGTTATAAGAATCGCATTTTCGAACTCAGTGAAGTGAAAAAATGAAAACGGTAAGTGTTAACCAAAGTGATACATTTTTTTTCACTTCACTATAACGCTCAACCGGAATCGACCCCTGATATGCGATTCAGTATGAAAAAAAAAATTATATTTACTGTCAAATTTTTTTTTCAGTTCACGAATATTTTTTTACATTTGAATTTGTCTGTAAAAAATTAAATTTACAACAAAAAAAATCGAAAATGAAAAAAAATCGTTACGCTAAGGCATCGAAGTGCTAAAAAGAAAATTTGGTACAGCATTTGAAGGCAAAAGCAGATTTTGCCAATGAAAGGTGTGAAGAAGTTTTTAAATAAGTTGCAAATTAATATTTTTATTTCCAAACTAAGATTTCTGTCCGTCGATGGTGCCAAGCGAAAGGAGAGCTTGGCAGTCGCTGGCCAATCAATTAAATGCTATAGGTGGTGCTCAATAGAGATATACGCCGCCGATAAACGCCGGCGCCGAATGTCAAAAATATCGGCGGGGCGGCGGCGTTCGGCGCGTTACTAGATATATTTTCCACTCGTTTAAGACTGCCTGGGACATTTTGGTCCGATATATTCGAAATGGGTATCAATATATGCGCCAGTTATAAGAATCCAATTGCGAAATTTAACTCTTTCTAACCGTTCAAAAGTTATTAAAAACAAGTAAAGGTGTCTAAGTTCGGGTGTAACCAAACATAAGCGTGAGCTTAATTTGTACATTTCATTTCAGATAAATTACATTTCTACATAACACGTGGCACCGCCCGTTTAAAAGAAAAATATCTCCGCATTTCCTCTTAAAGTAAAACTTGGTAAGTGAAATATCATTGATTCAAAACTATTTTTTGCTAAGCTATAACTTATTATTCTATTCTACGACCCTCTAAACTTGTTTTTGTTTAACCGATCTCGTCCATTTTTACTAGAAATATTTTCTGCTATAAGGAAAATATGTGTACAGAATTTCATTACGATATGTTAATTTTTCTTCGAGTTATGGCTCCCGAAACATAGAAAATTGCTTGTCATAAAAGTTGCGGTGACACGCCCATTTTCTAAAATATGAAGTTTTTCTTATTTATTGTTATAAATCCACTTGGGAAATTAAACACCATTGATATGAAGCTCTTTTTTGCAAAGATATATCTAATTTTATTCGTCCACAACCCTTTTAAAAATCTATTATATAAAAGTGGGCGAGGTCCTTAACCGATTTCGTTAATTTTTCTTCAAAGCATTCCTTATAGTAAAGGCAACCTCTCTGGCGAATTTTGTTACGAAAGGTTTAACGATTTTTTATTTATGATTAATAATATTTGTAAAATTTATTTTATTACAAGTGGGCGGTGCCACGCCCATTTTAATTTTTTTTTCAAATTTTAGTCAAAAGTCCCAATATCAGTCCACACGTCAAATTTCAACATTCTGGGTGTATTATTTACTAAATAATCAGGTTTTTTGTGTTTTCCAAAATGTTATATATATAAAACGTGGGCGTGGTTATAATCTCATTTCGCTCATTTTCAATACCAATCTATTTTGGGTCCAGATAAGCCCGTGTACCAAATTTGGTGAAGATATCTCAATATTTAATCAAGTTACTGTGTTAACGGACAGGCGGACGGACGGGCGGACATGGCTCAATCAAATTTTTTTCGATACTGATGATTTTGATATATGAAAGTCTATATCTATTTCGATTCATTTATACCTGTAAAACCAACGGTTATCCAATCAAAGTTAATATACTGTCCATGCCGGCTTAACACGGATTTTGCATCACCCAATTCACAAAGTTATTAAAACAAAACACTAAAAGAGAACGAAAATCGACACTGATGATGGCACAACGCCGAAACCGGTTTGTCTCGAAACCAAATTTGACAAGAGATGACGGGAAATCGTTCCAATATATGTAAATCACTAAAAGAAAAGTTATGGGAGAAAGATAACCCTTGCGAAAACGCTGTTAAATATATTAACGCAACCGAAAAATAATAAATTTTAACATCAAATACACCTTTAATGACTTTTTTCCACTTCTTAAAGTAAAGTTTTTGGCCAGCATTTTTTGTAAGGATGAATAAGGTAGTTTTGAAATAGATGTCACATTGTTTGTGGTTCTCAAAACAAGTGAATGATAATTGTAGTAAATGCAGGAGCTCGTCTTTATTTGATAAAATTTAGCTGTATATCACATTCATTGGGGAAGTTATTACTATTTTTTGTACAATAAATAAAACAGTAGCGGCCTTGTTCCGTGACAAAAAAAACACAAAATTTCCTTTCTTCCACAATTAGTGATGAACCGTTTTTTCGTGTTTATTGCCTAGATTAGAGAACAAGAATTACATTGCGAATGGATACCACAATTGCAATTTCGTTTCTACAAAGTTATTTAAGAGATATGTAGTAGTGAAATATGTCTCACCCGTGACAGATATGGGAGGGACCGTTGTTGGAGGTAAGTTAACAGGGCTGATGTGCCTTATAGTGCAAAAAATGTTTCTTATAATTATGTTAACAGAAGTTTTGATCAGAACTATGGGTAAAAGAACATCGGCGGAAAGATTGATAAAGTATAGATAGAAACTAAAAGAATCGCCTGAAGATTTTGCTGACAACTTATTGCTGCAAAGGAAAATATATCAGATAAGGCGTAAAATAAGGAATGAGGATGAAAATAGTTTCAAAAAAATGAAATGGGACAGGCAACAAAAAGAAAGGGAGAGGAAAAAATGGTATAGGGAAAGAAAAATACTTCCCGCGTCAAGTTCAATACAAACAAGTAAGGAAGGCAAAGTTCGGGTGTAACCGAACATTACATACTCAGTTGAGAGCTATGGAGACAAAATAAGGAAAATCACCATGTAAGAAATGAACCTAGGGTAACCCTGGAATGTGGTTGTATGACATGTGTATCAAATGGAAGGTATTAAAGAGTATTTTAAGAGAGAGTAGGCCATAGTTCTATGGATGGACGCCATTTAGGGATATCGCCATAAAGGTGGACCAGGGGTGTCTCTAGAATGTGTTATGGGAATCAAATGAAAGGTGTTACTGGGCATTTTAAGAGGGAGTGGACATTAGGTCTATAGGTGGACGCCTTTTCGAGATATCGGCATTAGGGTGGGCCAGGGGTGACTCTAGAATGTTTGTACGATATGGGTATCAAACGAAAAGTGTTACTGAGCATATTAAGAGGGAGTGGGCATTAGGTCTATAGGTGGATGCCTTTTCGAAATGTCGACATTAGGGTGGGCCAGGGGTGACTCTAGAATGTATTTGTATGATATGGGTATCAAATGAAAGATGGTAATGAGTATTTTAAAAGGGAGTAATCCTTAGTTCTATAGATGGACGCCTTTTCGAGATATCGCCATAAAGGTGGATCAAGGGTGACTCTAGAATGTTTGTACGATATGGGTATCAAACGAAAGGTGTTACTGAGCATTTTAAGAGGGAGTGGGCATGAGGTCTATAGGTGGACGCCTTTTCGAGATATCGTCATTAGGGTGGGCCAGGGGTGACTCTAGAATGTGTTTGTACAATATGGGTATCAAACGAAAGGTGTTACTGAGCATTTTAAGAGGGAGTGGGCATTAGGTCTATAGGTGGACGCCTTTTCGAGATATCGCCATTAGGTTGGGCCAGGGGTGACTCTAGAATGTTTGTACGATATGGGTATCAAACGAAAGGTGTTACTGAGCATTTTAAGAGGGAGTGGGCATTAGGTCTATAGGTGGACGCCTTTTCGAGATATCGCCATTAGGGTGGGCCAGGGGTGACTCTAGAATGTGTTTGTACGATATGGGTATCAAATGAAAGGTGGTAATGAGTATTTTAAAAGGGAGTAATCCTTAGTTCTATAGGTGGATGCCTTTTCGAGATATCGCCATAAAGGTGGACCAAGTGTGACTCTAGAATGTTTGTACGATATGGGTATCAAAAGAAAGGTGTTACTGAGCATTTTAAGAGGGAGTGGGC
This sequence comes from Eurosta solidaginis, assembly GCF_040869045.1. Lineage (NCBI taxonomy): Eukaryota > Metazoa > Arthropoda > Insecta > Diptera > Tephritidae > Eurosta > Eurosta solidaginis. The sequence goes on along the minus strand of NC_090323.1, from coordinate 74,920,470 downwards.
ATTAGGTCTATAGGTGGAAGCCTTTTCGAGATATCGCCATTAGGGTGGGCCAGGGGTGACTCTAGAATGTTTGTACGATATGGGTATCAAACGAAAGGTGTTACTGAGCATTTTAAGAGGGAGTGGGCATTAGGTCTATAGGTGGACGCCTTTTCGAGATATCGCCGTTAGGGTGGGCCAGGAGTGACTCTAGAATGTTTGTACGATATGGGTATCAAACGAAAGGTGTTACTGAGCATTTTAAGAGGGAGTGGACATTAGGTCTATAGGTGGACGCCTTTTCGAGATATCGCCATTAGGGGGGCCAGGGGTGACTCTAGAATGTTTGTACGATATGGGTATCAAACGAAAGGTGTTACTGAGCATTTTAAGAGGGAGTGGGCATTAGGTCTATAGGTGGACGCCTTTTCGAGATATCGCCATTAGGGTGGGCCAGGGGTGACTCTAGAATGTGTTTGTACGATATGGATATCAAATTAAAGGTATTAATGAAGGTTTTAAAAGCGAGTGGCCCTTAGATGTATATGTGAAGGCGTTCTCGCGAAATCGACCAAAATGTGGACCAGGTGATCCAGAAAATCATCTGTCGGGTACTGCTAATTTATTTATATATGCAATACCACTAACAGTATTCCTGCCAAGATTCCAAGGGCTGTTGATTTCGCCTTGTAGAACTTTTTCATTTTCTTCTACTTAATATGGTAGGTGTCACACCCATTTTACAAATTTTTCCAAATTTATATTTTGCGTCAATAAGCCAATCCAGTTACCATGTTTCGTCCCTTTTTTCGTATTTGGTATAGAATTATGGCATTTTTTTCGTAATTTTCGATATCGATAAAGTGGGCGTGGGTTATGATCGGATTTCGGCCATTTTTTATACCAAGATAAACTGAGTTCAGATAAGTACGTGGGCTAAGTTTAGTAAAGATATATCTGTTTTTGCTCAAGTTATTATGTTAATGGCCGAGCGGAAGGACAGACGGTGGACTGTGTATAAAAACTGGGCGCGGCTTCCACCGATTTCGCCCATTTTCACAGAGAACAGTTACCGTCATAGAATCTATGCCCCTACCAAATTTGAGAAGTATTGGTAAATTTTTGTTCGACTTATGGCATTAAAAGTATTCTAGACAAACTAAATGAAAATGGGCGGAGCCCATTATTTTTGTATTTTGTTGCATCATATCATTACTGGAATTGAATTTTGACTTAATTTACTTATATACAGTAAAGATATTAAATTTTTTGTTAAAATTTGAATTAAAAAAAATTTTTTTTTAAAAAGTGGGCGTGTTCTTCATCCAATTTTGCTAATTTTTATTTAGCACATATATAGTAATAGTAGTAACGTTCCTGCCAAATTTCATCATGACGACTGCCAAATTACAGCTTGCAAAACTTTTAAATTACCTTCTTGTAAAAGTGGGCGGTGCCACGCCCATTGTCCAAAATCTTACTAATTTTCTATTTTGCGTCATAACGTCAACCCATCTACCAAGTTTCATCGCTTTAACCGCCTTTGGCAATGAATTATCGCATTTTTTCGGTTTTTCGAAATTTTCGATATCGAAAAAGTGGGCGTGGTTATAGTCCGATATCGTTCATTTTAAATAGCGATCTGAGATGAGTGCCCAGAAATCTACATACCAAATTTCATCAAGATACCTGAAAATTTACTCAAGTTATCGTGTTAACGGACAGACGGACGGACGGACGGACGGACATGGCTCAATCAAATTTTTTTTCGATACTGATGATTTTGATATATGGAAGTATATATCTATCTCGATTACTTTATACCTGTACAACCAACCGTTATCCAATCAAAGTTAATATACTCTGTGAGCTCTGCTCAACTGAGTATAAAAAGCGGTAAGTCGTTTTCATCTTTGGAGTCGTATTCTTGCAATCAGACATAAGGAAAAGCTGTAAATAAGGTAAGGAAAATACTTCCTTCCAGCCCAAATAAGGAAGTAGCAGTCATTGGAAAGCTTGTTATGGGAAATATTGCTGATCGTTGTAACTTATTTCTCCCACCTGAAGGGAAAAGAATGTGTACATAGGCATGCTATTTCTGATGTAATAAAAAAATTAGTAACAAACTTTTATCAGCGTGACGATATTAGCCGCGAAGCCCCTGGGATTAAAGATGTTAAGGTTATAAAGGATATTGAAACAGGGAACAAGTATAAATTCAGAAGCGGCATATGAATATGACGGTTCGAGAAGCTTATTTTCTCTTCCAAAATGACAACCCTGACGCGAATATACACCTTTCTAAATTTTATGGGCTTCGTCCTCAATGTGTACTCTTGACTAATCAAATGCCACATAATCTCTGTGTATGTAAGTTTAGTGTTAAACTATATTTTTTATTAAAAATCTATTTGATATTCAAATTAAATATTTTCATATTTTAACAATTCTAAAATAACTGATTTGAAAATTTTCATTTTGAAATAACATTAAAAGTAAAATAACATCAAAATAATTTACAAAATCAAAGTATATTTTACAAAGTAGATAACCCTGCATATACGGGGAGTGAAACGAAAAATTTATTTTTTAAATGTTATTTTACAGTGTAAGTTACTGTAAGAATTTTGTGTTGTAGTTTGAAAAATGTTGTAGATATATTGTATTTTTTTTTTAATTGTCAGAATTTTGAGAAATGTATTTTTGGTATTGATGTAAGTACTCAATCTTTTGATAATTCGATGTACTTGATAGCTTATTTAATTTTTTATTTTTCGGTAGGTGTTGTTATTGTTTACTAATTGTATTAACATTTTATGCATATTAATTTTAGGTTGTGTTATTGCTATGTTGTAGAGGGTAAAAATAACTTAATAGTTGTTTGTAAAATATTGTCAATTATAATTATGTTTTTGAAGAAATTAGAATGAGGTTGAATGATAATAGAGGGCAACTTTGTGTGCACAATCATTCGAAAATTAAAAACTTGTATTATGCAGAATATATGTTCAATATATAGTTGTACTCTGCATAATGCAAGTCCAAGTTGTTGATAAAGAACGAAAAGTTGATTCCGTTATTCGTTTGAGGTAGATATGAAATTGTCATATGATTTTAATTTCAATGTGAAAGAATTGATATATGTCAATAAAAATTATTTTAAGAAATCTTTTGAGATTTTTTAAAATTGATTATAGTAATTAGTTTGAATTTAAAAATTTAAAGTTATTTCTTTGCTCTTTGGTTTGTTAAATATGAATTTACTTGTATTGTGAAATTTGTATGTCTGTTGTTGTAAAATTTCTTAAATGTGTTAATGATATATGTTTTTGATTATAAACTGGAGAAAGGGTATACATAATTAATATAAATAATAAATTGACTATTGTTTTAAACTAATTAATATAAATTTTTAAATAATGTAACATTATTATTCTAAATGGAATTATTTTGTTTAGATTAAATTTTCATTTCATTATGTAACAAAAGATTGAAGAAACAAACTTCTTTTTATTAATATAAATATTTTGTTGGATACACATTCCCTTAGTTAATTATACATGCATTTTCTTTTGTATGTGATAGTTTGATGTTTATAATGATTTAAATTTCCAATTTGTATGTATATATATATATTTTATTAAATGTTTAGGAATTAAAACACTCACTTATTTGAGGTGCATATGATTATATCTTTAAATTATTAATTTTATTTATATAGTATATGTATTTCTACTAAAATATAATTAGTTATTGTAAAAACTAATATTTTTAGTCATATGTTTTTTTACATTTATAATAATATATCCTCGCTAACAAACACGTGCAGTAGAGCGTGAGGGATGTGATTGTAATCTTGATTTGTTTATAAGTTGACCCGACTGGCATAATGGTAGGTTAAGTGTTCAAAAATACATTTATTTCTCTTGTTTGTATAATTAATTGGAAATGCATTTAAATCTCGATTTGTTGCATTGCTAAATGTTGCTTGCATAGCGCGCCGTTTATCATTTATAATATATATTGCAGTTAGGAAAAAGAAGATACACCCAAAACTTCAATAAAAATTGTCGAAAATAATGAATATTGTAACGCTTTAAATTTAATTATATCGGTACCTTAGAAATTCGCAGTCCTCAAGTCAATATCTTCATTATTATATCAGAAGACACTTGAATCCGTAATAACATCTGTGATATTTTGATGTATAAAATTGATAGTATTTACAAATAAATCACTAATAGACTAAAATAAATTTAGGTCCGTTGGTAGAATCGCCAAAATATTTAGTGTTAAACTATATTTTTATTAAAAATTTATTTTAACAATTCTAAAATAACTGATTTGGATATTTTCATTTTGAAATAACATTAAAAGTAAAATAACATAAAAATAATTTACAAACTTAAAGTATATTTTACAAAGTAAATAACTCTACAGCAAGTACAAAGCTTTCGATGGTGATTCGGAACAAGTTTTGTTTATTTGAATTCAGATTTAAGTTATAATTTTAATTAATATTACTAAATATAGCAATAAAAGAAATATGAGAAAGAAATATTAGAAATGAAATATACTTATGTGTAAATTATACAAATAAAAAAAGAACTACGTAAGTTTAAAAATATATTTATCCGGCTTTTATTTTTTCCACAGGTATTAATGCCATAGGTATGAACAGAAAACTCTGTTGATGTAAAAGTTTATGCTATTATTCTACACCTTTTCCAGTTTAAGTTCAGAAAATTACAATTCAAGTTCAGAATTTCCAATTCAAATTCCGAAATTTACAATTCAAGTTCAGAAATTTACAATTCAAGTTCAAATTTTCCAATTCGAGTTCAGAAAATTACATTTCAAGTTCAGAAATTCCAATTTAAATTCAGAAATTTACAATTCAAATTAAGAAAATTAAAATTCAAGTTCAGAATTTTCATTTCAAAAAATTACATTTCAAGTTCAGAAAATTAGAGTTCGAATTCAGAAATTTATAAGTAGGGTGTTAATTTTCAAAAGTTGTTTTAATTAATTAATTTTATACTTATATGATACTTGCGGAAGCGTTGATGCTTCGTTGACCATGTTGCCAAAATTGTGGCTTGGGTATAGTATACCCCAAGTTTTCTTCAAGGTATGTACATCCCGAACCTTGAAATCAAATGGAGGATAATTCTTTCCAACAAGTGCATGTGACGCTACGGCCAAGAAAGTACTACAGTCGAAACAGCAGTTTGAAAGCAGTGGAAGGGAGAGACCTCCATAGAGTTGCGAAGGTGGAGGAAGACGTGACCTCTTATTGTGCTACCAATCGCCGTCAGTTACCGCGAAACAGGGAAAGCTGGCATGATTTGTTACGAAACTGCCAACATCGCGATTAAGTGCCAATTCATGATGAATGATGATGATGGCGGATAAGTTGAGATATTTTGACATATGGCGTCAAGATCTATGCAGACAGTACGTATACGATACTTCCGGGAGTGCGGACGCTCCATTGACTGTTTAAGTGGTCATATCTTCGTCATCACTGATGTCATACTCAGTGAAGATCAATGGTTGCGACGCTAAGAATATAGCTGGATGGCATTGCAATTACTTCTTATGAGCGAGAGTTGTTTCTTCGCTATCTCGAAAAATTGATTTAAATGAGTTAAGATGTCCAATGCTTCCTTAACACATAGATACCATCTTACATACCTTTATTTCCATTGGGCGAAAAAAAAATATCCGAAAAATTTTCTGAACTTGAACCTTCTGAACTTGAATTGTAATTTTATGAACTTGAATTGCAATTTTCTGAATTTAAATTGTAGTTTTCTGAACTTGAGTTGGAAATTTCTGAACTTGAATTGGAAATTTCTGAACTTGAATTGAAAATTCTGAACTTGAATTGTAAATTTCTTAATTTAAATTGGAAATTCTGAACTTGAATTGTAATTTTCTGAACTTAAACTGGAAAAGGTGTAGAAAGTAGAAAAAAACAGAAATATCTGTTATTTCAATAGATTTCACTGTCGGTGTCATTTCGACAATAAACACTATTAATTTTACAGTTTACGCTGGTTATTTGGAATTAATAGAAATCCCTTTCATATTAACAGTTTTGATTGGTATTCTTAGAGCGACAGTAATAATTGTTAATTTAACAAATATATGGGTAAAGGATAATGGAGCAACTTTTTTTGTTTATTTGACTACTAAAACGGTTAATTACGAATCAACGATTTGTGCGCAGTTGATTCAACATCTTGTTGCGATGGATAAAAATTAACAGAAATTTCGGTTGAATTGACCCGTATTTCGGTTGATTTTACCAGTCGTATTCTTTCAGTGCAGGTAGAGGGTATTATTTCGCCACTTCCCATGGAAAAGGAGCAATGGATGGCGCTGGCCCCGTTGTGAAGAGGTCGGTATGGAATCAAGTACGGCAACGTAAGGCTGATATGAATAATGCTGTAGATTTCATGTCGACTGCTAGAAAGGTTGTAAAGAATATTGGGACTAAGCATTTGTCTGAAGAACAGGTTGAAGCTAGCAGCATCACCGAAGATGGAACAATGTACTCGCTATTAACAAGGTTCAGTCACACCATTTCTTCAAAAGATGTAGTCAAGAGGATCTTTCTATGGGACTTACATTTAAGTCTAAACTTGCTAGTCTTAAAGTTTTTAAACTTAACGTAAATAAAATGTATTCCGACGATGATGAAAGTTAATGGAACGAGTCCGACTCTGAATATTTGGCATGTATTTAAGTATAAATTATGGTAAATAAGCTTTCAAAGTACTTTCAGTTCGAACGTGTCCCGCCCGTGACACTACAATTTTGAATTATTATTATAAAAGCAGAAACTGAACGTAAGCTATTTTTTTGTTATTATATTCCACAAATGTACCAGTGAGCTGCAATTATTCATGTTTTCAGGTTATTAGTTGACTAACCAAAAAATTAGTATTAGTGCGTACACAAACAAAGAATATCAAGCACTTATATCCACTAAAACACATTTACATAGTCACGCTTCGTAAAATGAATAACCGCTCATAAGCCACGAACCAGTTCAGTCCTATTGAGCAAGAAAGTCAACTGTGTTATACGAAAACACTAATTTGAATCAGTATGACTAACATTATAATAAAATGAATATAGTCATATCAGTCTTCTGACGCTAGCAACACAACGATGTACACGAAACTAAACTGAATACAGCGCTAAAGAAAAACCGATAATAAACGAAGTAAACAGTAGCTGTATTTCGTTGCTAACTAGTACAATTAAAACACTAGCTAGCTTACTTAGTCGACCTGATTGATAGTGTTGTATAGTGTTGCATATTCAAAAATAGGGCACTATTGTGAACGAGCGAATGAAATGAACATACGAATGTTCAGATAAACAAAAATAACAGCGTGGCGGCAGGGTGACATACATACAAACAAACACACGCATTACATGCATTTTGTTTCTGTAATTCTCTGGTTGAGTGTCAAAAACATACTGCGCTAGAAGTAGAAATGTCATAGCAGCTGATAAACATCCACCATATGTATGGTTTTGGCATAATGAAACTGTTTAACTAGTTGAAGCGTTTTATTCAAGCTCGCTTGAATAAAAAATACAACTAGTGTATTACACACGAAACCAACATGCTACTGAGTTAAAGCGACTATGATTTCAGTTTATACTCAACAATGTCATATATGTATGGGACATATGTGTTGCGGGGCACTCGTATGTATTTTCTATTTTATGTGCTAGTCACTCATAGTATTTGTCTGTACTTGACTAAGTACACATTTAGACACAATTTTTTGGCTCATGGCTAAGTGCACTAATTTTATTAGTACTCAAAGCAGACCTCTGATATGTACATATGTCAGTGCAAATGGAGATATTTAAATAAAATTAAATACTTGTATAAATTCGCGGAGTTTAACTAATTTTTGTCTCTACCACTCAGCTGAGTAAACAAATTTAAATACACTGGTTTACAGCCAAAATGCACCAGAGACGCCATTATGAAATTCCTATGTAAAATCTCCCCTGATTTCGAAAATCAAGGTTATTTTTAATTCCATGGTAACGTTTTTGAGATATTTACGAATAACGGTTTTTTCAAAAAAAAAAAATTGGGTCCACTTAATCATATATATCTCAAGAACGAATTGAGCAATTCCAAATCGGTTTGAAGCTTTTAAAAGGTAATACAATTTTTTATAAACTGTGCATACATCACTTTTTGCTAGGCCCTGCAAATTCAAAGATAACGAACAATCATTACGGATTTTCCATTTTTTTTTGTAAAAATATAAAAAAAATTTGAACTTTGCGAGGAAGGATCTCGAAAACTTTTTATTTTTTTGCTGATTTATTTTTTTTTCTCTAAGCTCTGTTTTATTACAAAAAAAAAAAATGAGCTTTCATTCAACAAAATAGATGGACTAATACAAAAGTTATAAGCATTCGTACATATTTGTTAATATTCGCTAACCCTGCAAAAATCGCGAGTACTCCATGCATGCATGTGTGGAGTACTCGCTATGGACCAACCGAGTACTCCAAAATTAACCACAATTCATACAAAAAATATGGTCCAATTAGCATTGCGATGTCCTAGGACTGGACCATATACTTCAGCATTACATCAGAGTAATCCATGGACGCTTCCCAAGGCAGTCGGTTCTATGTACCAGAGCGACTCGGGATTTTTCCCGACCAAGGACTGTCATTTCAGTGTGACCCCATCTAATTTGTTTCGTCCCTCCTACAAATTGTCATCCTCCCAGCAGCTCCTTGCAGCAGGACTGCTCCATATTCTCTTACTCCGGGAAGGCATCGAATCCAATCCGGGTCCGTCTCCTGACCCCGGTCCTGAGAAATGGTTTTGCTGCATCTGCCGGAAAAGAATCTTTTTAGGACGGTCATACTCTGTTCAGTGTGTCTCGTGCAAGGGATGGTTGCATCGGACAGGTTGTTCTGGGTTTGATCCCAAAACCCGACGTCCACGTAACTTTTATAAATCTTTTGTGGCTCCTTGCTGTTCACGCCCAAGGGCGTCCCGTAGTCTACGTCTAAGCGCCCCCCCCCCCACTACCTTCCAGCAGCCCCGCTGCTCAGCAAGCCACAACAAGTACCCGCTGCTGCTCGCGCCCCACGGCGCCAACGACTCAAACAGCTGCTACCACTCATAACTACAATCTTCGTTGTAGAGTCGGAAGCAATGCTGAGCAGCAGCCCCTGCCCCCGTCTTCTCCCCCCCCCCCCCCTCTTTTCCGGCAGCAATCGTGTAGGTCAGGGAAACAGACTCTTAGTCCCTACCTCCGTTTGCACCGTTTGCCAGCACAGAATATATATGTTTGCGACATCCGCCCAATGCAGCTCCTGCCTTGGGTGGTGCCACTTCCCTAGATGTTCTGGTATCCGCGACGGCAACCCCCCGACGGGGTTCATCGCGCCATGTTGCCAGGCCGCAAACCCAAATCATCCGGGTACCCCAATGCTTGCCCAAGGACGCCCAGTCCTAGGGCCACAACAGCAATTGCGTCCTGGCCTTCCCCAACCCAGGCGCAGTCACCCGTCACTTACCCCCAGAGTGGCGACGTCTCCCCTTATGCACTTCAGAATTCTGCAGTTAAACTGTGATGGACTAACTGGGAAGATTACGGAGATAGTCGATTTCATGAAGCGGCACAACATCCGCATTGCTGCGATTCAAGAGACTAAACTCACAGCAAGATCTGCATTGCAGACCTGCTCTGGGTATAACGTCCACAGGAAAGACCGCGAAAGCGGAAATGGAGGCGGTCTCGCGTTTATCATACACCACTCTGTGCAATATTGTATATTTGATCCTGGCATCGACCGCAGGGACAATGTCTTAGAACGTCAAGGCCTACCTGTCCGGCCAGGCGATGCAAACCTAGAAATCATCAACATCCCTCCTGCCACCTGTTGCCCCAGTGGGTACCGCCCTAATATCAGGGCCTTACTCACTGGCAACAATCGCATTATCTTAGGCGATTTTAATGCCCATCATGATCTATGGCATTCAAACTTGCGGGCGGACAGTAGGGGTGAGATGTTGGCGGATCAAATAGAAGAAACGACGTTCTGCACAATAAACGGAGACGCCCCCACACGTATGGTAGGAAGCTGTCACAGCTCGCCAGATATCTCAATCGTGAGCGCAGAACTCGTAAACTGCTTCAACTGGCAGCCGATGGTAACATTGGCATCCGACCACCTGCCCATACTTATTTCGCTTGAGCGTAACGCCGACTTCATCGTCACTGAAAAACGCACTTTCATAAACTTCAAAAAAGGAAAGTGGGAAGAATATAAATCCTTTACAGACAGCCGCCTAGCTGCCCTCCCTATCCCGACTGATGTCCGCCAAGGGGAGCGTGCCTTTCGTAAGGTCATTAAATCCGCCTCGGCACATTTCATTCCCGCCGGGAGAATTCCCGAAATCCGGCCCCACTTCCCGGCGGAGGCCGCAAACTTAGCGAGAGAACGTGACCTTATAAGACAGCTTGACCCAGGCGACCCCCAAATAAGGGATATAAACCAACGCATCAGATTGCTTGTAGATGAACACAAGCGGGCGAAATGGGAGGAGCACCTAAGAGGTTGTGACCTCTCTACCGGTGTGGGTAAACTTTGGTCCACCGTAAAGTCCCTATCGAATCCGACTAAGCACAAAGACAAAGTTTCCATCGCCTTTGGCGACAAAGTGCTGTCGGACGCGAAAAAATGCGCGAGCGCTTTCTGCCGACAATATATAATGCATCCTACGGTCGACAAAGATAGACGGAGAGCCAATAGACGCGCACATAAACACAAATTCAGCGCGTCACCAATCACCATCACCGCTAAAGAGGTTGAGGATGCCATTGGTCGTGCTAAACCATCCAAAGCAGTGGGCCCAGACGGCATAGCCATGCCGATGCTTAAAAACCTAGGGAAAGAGGGGTTCAAATATTTAGCACACGTCTTCAATCTGTCTCTTTCCACCTTTGTCATACCTGAGAAATGGAAAATGGCCAAGGTGGTCCCGCTACTAAAGCCTGGGAAACGAGCTAACATAGGTGAGTCATATCGTCCGATATCTCTCCTATCGCCAGTGGCAAAGACGCTTGAAGCCATTCTGCTCCCTTATTTCCAAGCAAATTTGCAGCTAGCCCCTCATCAGCATGGCTTCAGAAAACTCCATAGCACTACCACCGCGCTGAATGCCATTAGCACCCAGATAAATTGCGGTTTAAATCAATACCCCACCATAGAACAGTACTCGTAGCGCTAGACCTATCAAAAGCTTTTGATACGGTCTACCATGGCTCGTTACTGCAGGACCTGGAAGGGTCTGCCCTTCCCCCATGTCTTAAAAGGTGGACCGCAAATTATCTGGGTGGTCGGCAGGCATCGGTGCAATTTAGAAACGAAACATCAAAACCAAAAGAATTAAACAGGGGGTGCCACAGGGTGGTGTCCTATCCCCACTTTTGTTTAATTTCTACATATCTAAGCTACCTTCACCACCGGAAGGAGTCACAATCGTTTCCTACGCCGATGACTGCACAATAATGGCCACAGGCCCAGGCCCAAAGATCGATGCGCTATGCAATAAAATAAACGGCTATCTCCCTGATCTCTCCAGTTTTTTCGCCTCGCGAAACCTGGCATTATCACCGACTAAATCTTCCGCGACCTTATTTACAACATGGACGCCCCAAATGTCGACCATTTTGAACATCCACGTCGATGGCACTACGCTACCGACTGTCCGACACCCCAAAATCTTGGGTGTGACGTTTGATCAGGATCTACATTTTGGTGAGCACTCAGAGAATTCAGAGCCGTAACAAAATCCTCAAATCCCTCGCTGGCAGTACTTGGGGAAAAGATAAGGAAACGCTCATGACTACATACAAAGCAATTAGCCAGCCGATTACGTGCTACGCGTCACCCATATGGTCGCCAAGCCTAAAAATCACCCACTGGAAGAAACTACAGGCCTGCCAAAATACTTCTCTCAGAATCGCCACGGGCTGTCTTCTTATGTCCCCAGAACACCATCTGCATAATGAGGCGAGAATACTCCCCATCAGGGAGAGAAATGAGATGCTGACCAAACAGTTCCTGTTGAATACCCAGAAACCTGGTCATCCCAACAGACATCTGATTGATGAACCAGCACTGCCTAGGGGCTTAAGGAGTCATCTCCGTAAGCATTTTGAGGAATACGGCACCTGAGAACCCAGCCGTATGAAGTGAAGAAACACAAGCAGGTCGTTGGTGAACTCCATAAACAGGCGTCGGACCTTTATGCCGGGAATTGCCCGGTGAATCCAGTACTTAACGAAAATTATCCAAAACTTGCGGAAGAGGAACGCATACTCCCCAGGGAAACGCGTGTCACTCTTGCTCAACTTCGTTCTGGATACTGTAACAGGTTAAACTCTTACCTATCCAGAATCAACCCTGACATACAAAATGTATGCCCCGCTTGCAATGTGTCCCCACATGACACCAACCATCTCTTCAATTGTAATGTGGAACCAACGCCTCTAACACCCCTTTCCTTATGGTCCACCCCTGTTGAAACGGCAAGTTTCCTTGGACTCCCGTTAGAGGATATTGATGACAATTTGTGATCGGTCACGGCTATTAGGTGGGGTGAGCATTGCTACAACAACAACAGCAACAGTAATCCATGGAGTACCCACAGTCCAATAAACATCGTGTGATTACAATCGTTAAAAACGAGCAATGATCGGCTTGCAATGTGTTCGTGTAGAAACATGAGTTGGTCCATGCTGCATTACAGTGGAATATAATGGTAAGTACTCCAGTGGACCACATGATCCAACGATGTTTGCAGGGAACTAACTGATATACGAATACTAACACATATGTACCAGTAGGGTACTTAAGTATTAAATGGATAAATTTACTTGAATGTTTATAACTTTTGTATTAGTCCATCGATTTTTTTGAATGAAAGCTCATTTTTTTGTTATGAAACAGAGCTTAAAGAGAAGACAAAAAATCTGCAAAAACTAACTAACTTATATACGAATACTAACACATATATACCAGTAGGGTACTTAATTATTAAATGGATATATTTACTTGAATGCTTATAACTTTTGTATTAGTCCATCGATTTTGTTGGATGAAAGCTTATTTTTTGTAATAAAACAGAGCGTAAAGAGGGAAAAACAAATCTGCAAAAATTAAAAAGTTTTCGAGATCCTTCCTCGCAAAGTACACATTCTTTTATATTTTTACAAAAAACAAAAAAAAAAAAAAATTGAAAAAATCCGTAATGATTGTTCGTTATCTTTGAATCTACAGGGCCTAGCAAAAAGTATTGTATTCACCGTTTATAGCAAATTTTATTACCTTTAAAAAGTTTCAAACCGTTTTCGAATTGCTAGATTCGTTTTTGAGATATATATGATTAAGTGGGCCCAATTGTTGTTTCTTTTTTTGGAAAACCCGTTATTCGTAAATATCTCAAAAACGTTATCATATAATTAAAAATAACTTTGATTTCCGAAATCAGGGGCGATTTTACATAGGAATTTTATAATGGCGTCTATGGTGCAGAAAAAAACTGGAATTTGTGATCCAGTGATATTGGAAGTTTTCTATGCTCGACTCAAATGAGTGAAGAAAAGCTGTTGTGCACTGAGGCTGATATTTTTTGCATCGCCACCATATATAATACTTCTATATCAATACTGTTATGAATGTTGGCGGCACTAAGGGGTACTGCCATCTCTAGGCCGATGCTAAGCAGTGACGTGAATTCACATCAATAACTCAATCATTATGTCTACACCCACGTGTGCACGCGGCGGAGAAGCAACGCACAAGCACATGCAGATATCTTATCTGAAATGCTCCTAAAGGTATGCAATTGTGATTGTGGAAGTGTCGCTCACATATACAAGCGCATGGGGTATGAGAGAAGCTATAAAAATTATACATCTGTAGTTGTAGCTGAGAAATTTATAACTAAGTAAAATTCTGGAAGCGCCTAGAAGATGCCACGAGGAAATCACAGAGTATAAAAGCATAAGCGGTAAAGCCGCTATGGGCAGTTTCGATTAAGACGCTACCTAGCGAGCAATAGCAGTATTATTTTAAAAATCAGTTTGAGTGTTATTGTGAAGTACTTTAATAAAGGCCATTTTGAATTATTAAATATTGGAGTTATTTATTCAACAGTTCAGTGATCGAACTTAGCAAAAGGGCAAATAAGAGGATTTGAGAGATTACATCCAAGATGGGAGCACCAGAGGAGCGCTTATCATTGCAGGTGGCACAAATGTCTTCGCAGTTAGAGGACAATAGGGATGCCGAGATAGAAGCTTTGAGAGGTCGTATACAGGAGTTGCAAATAAATCGTCCAACAGTTTCAGCGAGTAATCCAAAGGTAAAGACACCATCCTTTGACGGTTCTGTTCCTTTTCAGGTCTTTAAGCTACAGTTTGAGAAGACCGCAGCAGTGAACAACTGGAGTGCTGAGGATAAAGTTGCTGCACTATTCGTGGCATTAAAAGGATCTGCTGCTGAAATCCTACAGACTATTCCCGAGGGAGAGCGGAACAACTACGAAACATTGATGAGCGCTCTAGAGAGGCGATACGGAAGCGAACACAGGAAGCAGATACACCAAATAGAGTTGCAAAACCGCTACCAAAAAGCTAATGGGACTTTGCAGGAGTTTGCGTCAGTTGTCGAAAGGCTTTCACATTTGGCGAATGCCGACGCACTCGTGGAATACACCGAAAGGGTAAAAATTTAGAGCTTTATAAATGGCATACGGGACGTCAAAACGAAGCGAGCCACATACGCAAACCCAAAGCCAACATTTGCAGAAACGGTATCACATGCATTGACTCAGGCAACTGCCTCACTATTGAGTAAACCAGCATACAAAGCTCATCGTGTGGAAGTGGAAAGACCAGATTGGGTAGACACAATTTTGGAAGCACTGAAGGGGTCACAACAGAAGAATGCCGGAGTTATTAAATGTTTCTGGTGCGGCAACCCAGGTCATATTGCACGACATTGCAGCACCGGTCCCAATAGCTCCAACAATGTGGGTGGCCGTAAACGCAGAGCTGAAGGAGATGAGCAAATCTCCAAGTCCACTCAATCGTTAAACTAAAGCGAGTCAGCCGCAAGGGGCGACAGCTGGCTCCCTTAATTGAATGCCCCATAATCTCTGTCTCAAAAATTGGAAGAAGGTCAAACAATCTTATTGTCGGAGGACATGTGGATGAAAAGGAACGTTTACTGACTGTAGATAAGGGGGCATCTCATTCCATCATTCGAGCGGATTTAGTCAACAAGATAATAAGACCATTGCATGGAGCAAGATTGCGTACAGCCACTGGAGAAGACACCACGATTCTAGGAGAAGTATCATGTGAAGTCGCAATTGGGAACGTCACGGTAGTACACAATTTTATAGTGGCAGAGATTGTTGATGAAATCATAATTTCTTAATCGACCAAGGCATCAAGATCGACATGCAAAACAAGACGATGCGATATAAGAACATGGATGTCCCACTTAATTTTTGCTACGAGAGAGGCTACAGTAGTAAACGAGTGCTGGTGGAAGAGAGTCAGCAAATACCACCAAAATGAGAAGCAGTCATCTGGGCAAAGGTTGATGGAGATTGTGGGACAAACAAATTTTGGGTTGTCGAAGCAGCAAACAAATCAGCACTGAACATACTTGTAGGAAAAACCCTGGCTATGACAAAACAAGATGGACGTATTCCGGTAAGAGTACTCAATGAGTTCAAGTCACCACTCAAACTGACCAAAGGAGCTATTTTGGGAAGATGCCAAGAAGCTGAAGTAGTTATTAACTGTGAACAGCTCCAGGAACACGTTTCATCTAGTAATACTGATCTTTCAAATGACATCACGGCATGGACGCAAGGGCTAGAGGAAGCCTATCAGAGTAAGGCAAAACAACTGCTCTTAAAGTAAGCGAACATATTTGACCAGGATGTTTCCAAACCAGGCCGCATCAACGTTGTGAAACATCAAATTGACACTGGAGATGCGAGGCCGATCCGTCAAGCTCCACGTATTGTTCCACTGGCGAAGCGGGAAGTTGTGAGTCAAATCTTACAAGAAATGAGCGACAGCGGCGTCATCGAACCATCAGCTAGTCCATGGAGCTCACCGGTAGTACTTGTAAAGAAGAAGGATGGAAAAATGAGGTTTTTCGTGGTTTACCGGAAGTTGAAAGACGTTACGAAAAAGGATAGCTACCCATTACCAAGAATTGACGACACTCTGGACTCGCTATCTGGTACGAAATGGTTTTCCACACTGGACTTAAAAATTGGCTACTGGCAAGTTGAGGTGAAGGAGGAAGATAAAGAGAAAACAGCCTTCAGTGTCGGTGGTGGTCTTTGGCAATTTACAGTGATGCCTTTTGGACTTTGTAATGCACCAGCTACTTTTGAGAGACTCATGGACCAGGTACTGAAAGGACTACATTGGAAAACATGCTTGGTGTACCTGGATGACATCATCGTATTGGGCAAGTACTTTGATGAACATCTTAAGAACTTGGAGGAAGATTTCCAGAGAATAGCTGGCGCTGGTCTGAAGTTAAGTCCCAAAAAGTGTGCGCTGTTTAAAAAGGAAGTAAATTATTTGGGTCACAAGGTAACGACAGAGGGCATCTGCACTGCGAACGAAAAGCTAGAGGCTGTAAAGGATTTGCCAAGACCACAGAACCTACATGAATTGAGAAGTTTCCTTGGGTTGTGCACATATTACCGCCGATTTGTACCAAATTTTTCCAGCGTAGCCCATAGCCTCCGTGAGCTTACAAGTAAAAATAAAGCTTTTGAATGGAATAAGGAGCAAGAAGTGGCTTTCCAAACATTGAAGGAGCGGTTGTGCACTGCCCCAATGTTAGCATAACCGATTCCAGGAGAAAGATTTATTCTAGATACAGATGCGAGTGGATATGCTATAGGAGGCGTTTTATTACAACTGGTCCATGGACAGGAGAAGGTAGTTGCATATTACAGCCGTTCGATTGGAAAACCAGAGAGCAACTAATGCGTTACGCGAAGAGAGCTGTTGGCATAGGTAGAGTGGATTAAACATTTTCACAAATACCTCTACGGCCAGCGATTCCGTGTCAGGACAGATCAGCGTTGAAATGGCTTCTGCAGTTCCGTAATCCGGAGGACAATTGGCACGGTGGATCGAGCGACTACAAAGCTATGACTTCTATTGAGCATCGAAAAGGTAGTACCCTTGGAAATGCCGATGCAATGTCACGAAGACCATGTGGTTTGGAATTCAAGCACTGTTCAAAGGCCGAGGCTAAAGAAGACATTATAGATGTCCGGCTAATGACTATAACGTGTACGGATGAATAGGACAGGGAACAACTAAGAAAGTGTTAGCTAGAAGATACAGATCTGTCACATGTTATGCAAGGGCTCGAACGAAACGAAAAACCAAGCAGAGAGGAGATGTCAGCAGAGAGTCCTATTGCGAAGTCATATTGGGCACAGTGGAACAGTTTAGTATTGATACTCGGTTGCTTGCATCGTGTATGGGAGAGTGAGGATGGTCAAAGAAAAAATAAACTAATAGTTGTTCCCAAAAGAGGATTCCTGACGTGCTCAGCGAGCTGCATAATGGTCCAAGCGGAGGTCATCTTGGAATCACGAAGACGCTCGAGAAGATTAAACACAGATTCTATTGGGTTGGTTGCCGTCAGCCGGTCACTGAGTTGATTGCGATCTGTGAGGTTTGCAGCAGAGCGAAAGGGCCCAGAACCCGAAGTCATGGCCAGATGAAGCAATATAACTCAGGTGCGCAATTTGAAAGGATCGCTATGGATGTCGCCGGTCCATTTCCTACTAGCAACGGCGGAAACAAATATGTACTGGTAGTTATGGATTATTTCAGCAAATGGCCAGAGGTATACCCAATCCCAAATCAAGAAGCGGAAACAGTAGCAGGAGTGTTTATAAACAATTGGGTTGCAGGGTATGGTGTACCAGTGGAGTTACAAGGCAGGAATTTCGAATCAGCTGTGTTCCAGGAAATGTGTAAATCATTGGGCATTCAAAAAACACGGACAACTGCATTGCATCCTCAATCCGATGGTATGGTAGAACGATTCAATAGAACATTGGAGGAGCACTTAGGGAAAGTAGTAGACAAGTACCATAAAGAGTGGGGTACCCGCACACCATTATTCTTGATGGCTTACCGATCAGCAGTGCATGAGACAACGGGCCAAACCCCTGCAAAAGTAATTTTTGGCAATGACCTTAGATTGCCAGCTGATTTGAAGTTTGGGATAGATGCCAATGCGGAGAGAAATGTCAAGAAATCCACTGGTGATTTGGAAGAAGAGCTAAGAGGAACACATGATCTGATAAGGCAACGAACAACGATTATGAGTGACAAGATGAAAGCCAGATACGATAAAGCAATTAATTCGGAAGCTTTTCAGGAAGGAGATTTGGTGCTGTTATACAACCCACAACGTAACAAAGGTTTGTCCCCGAAATTGCAGTGTTATTGGGAAGGTCCATACAAAGTTGTAAAACGAATCAACAATGTAGTGTACCGCATACAAACCATCGGTAAACCACGAACCAAAATGAAAGTGGTCCATTTGGAAAGGCTGGCAACGTTTAGATCGAGAGATTTGTCTGATCGGGACGATCAGACTTAGGTGGAGTGCAGTGTTACGAATGTTGGCGGCACTAAGGGGTACTGCCATCTCTAGGCCGATGCTAAGCAGTGACGTGAATTCACATCAATAACTCAATCATTATGTCTACACACACGCGTGCACGCGGCGGAGAAGCAACGCACAAGCACATGCAGATATCTTATCTGAAATGTTCCTAAAAGTATGCAATTGTGATTGCGGAAGTGTCGCTCACATATACAAGCGCATGGGGTATGAGAGAAGCTATAAAAATTATACATCTGTAGTTGTAGCTGAGAAATTTATAGCTAACTAAGTAAAATTCTGGAAGCGCCTAGGAAATCACGGAGTATAAAAGCATCAGCGGTAGAGGCGCTATGGGCAGTTTCGATTAAGACGCTATCTAGCGAGCAATAGCAGTATTATTTTAAAAATCAGTTTGAGTGTTACTGTGAAGTACTTTAATAAAGGCCATTTTGCATTATTAAATATTGGAGTTATTTATTCAACAGTTTAGTGAACGAAATTAGCAAAAGGGCAAATAAGAGGATTTGTAGTAAATTCGTTACAATACCTTCCTATCTTCCTAATGTGCAAATTTTCTGTCAATCATTATTTGCTGAAACTGTGCAAATAATGTATGTTCTGCGCATGCGCGGGCTTTGTTAGTGTTAGTGAATTGTAGTAGATTGTGTAAAAAAAGTATTAAAGGGGTAACAACGGGTCACTATCCCCTTTACCCAACTTCTGCATACTAATTGTTATAAAGTCTCAGTTTAGTCGATTAAACAACGAAAAGGCCAACAAATACAATACAAAGCTTGATGTATTTGTTCTTTAAACATGGGCTGCAGCCATACAAAGTACATTATTTAAATAAATAGTAAAAAAAAAAACTAGGCGAAGAATTCATATTTTTGAAATGAAAAAAATTTAAATATCTTCTAATATATAAAATTCTTGTCACGGTGTTAGAGGCTTAACTCCTCCGAAACGGCTGAACCGATTCTCATGAAGTTTTGTGAGCATATTGGGTAGGTCTGAGAATCGGCCAACGTCTACCTTTTTTTCGCTACGTGCCTAGGGTCTTGAGATCAAAACGTGGACCCGGGTACCCCTAGAATTTGTTTATACAATATGGATATCATATGAAAGCTGTTGATGAATGCTATAGTACAGGATAATTTTCATACAACTGGGAGGCTAGGGTCTCGAGATATAGCCCAAAACGTGGACCCGGGTACCCCTAAAATGTGTTTATACAATATGGATATCAAATGAAAGCTGTTGATGAGTGCTATAGTACAGGATAATTTTCATACGCCTGGGTGACTAGGGTCTCGAGATATAGGCCAAAACGTGGGCCCGGGTACCCCTAGAATGTGTTTATACAATATGGATAGCAAATGAAAGCTGTTGATGAGTGATTTAGTAGAGGATAAGTTTCATACCCCTGGGTGACTAGGGTCTGGAGATATAGGCCAAACGTGGGCCCGTGAACGCCTAGACAATGTTTTTACATTGTGGGTATTAAATTGAAGCTGTTGATGTGTGCTTTAGTACAGAGTAAGTTTTATGCCGCTGGGTGACTAGAGTCTCGAGATGTAGGCCAAAACGTGGACCCGGATACACCTAAAATGTGTTTTTACATTATGGGTATCAAATTGAAGCTGTTGATGTATGCTTTAGTACAGAGTAACTTTTACACCGCTGGGTGACTACGGTTTCGATATATATGCCAAAACATGGAACCGGATACACCTAGAATGTGTTTTTATATTATGGGTATCAAATTGAAGCTGTTGATGTGTGCTATAATACAGAGTAAGTTTTACACCGCTGAGTGACTAGGGTCTCGAGATATAGGCCAAAACATGGACCCGGATACCCCTAGAATGTGTGTGTATTATGGATATCAAATGAAAGCTGTTGCTGAGAGCTCTAAAGTTCATTGTGATATTCGATTTAGTCGCATCAACCTGGCAAAACTGATAAATATGCATGCGAAGCCGAAATAAAGACAAGAATTAATAATACCCACATACCTATTTACATACGTCTTATTCGATTTGCCTGAAATTTCGTATATAAATTTGCCTATATTAGTATTTACGATGCTTTTTTCCGGGAAGTATACCAGAGACGGACTGGGACTGGGATTACGACTAGGACTGGGACTGAGACTGAGACTCTGAGTGGGACTGGGACTGAGACTAGGAATGGGACTGGAACAAAATACATACCACCCTCTGGGACTGGCAATAAGAGATGAAGAAGAATGAGAAAAAATTGGGAGAAGAGAAAAGAGAGAAGGAGACTGAGAAAGAGATAGAATGGGACGAAGATGGAGATAGATGAAGCGAAAAAGACGGAGGGAGGAGTGAATAAAAAGATTAGGAAAAAGTAGAGGGGCAGAGTTAGACGGAAAAAGCTTATTAAAATGTATGCAGATAGACAAAATTTAAGGCAGAACAATGTCTCCCGGGTCTGCTAGTACATGT
The DNA here is from genome assembly GCF_040869045.1 of Eurosta solidaginis. NCBI lineage: Eukaryota > Metazoa > Arthropoda > Insecta > Diptera > Tephritidae > Eurosta > Eurosta solidaginis. The sequence continues at coordinate 74,899,261 of NC_090323.1, read as the reverse complement.
ATAAAAATATTCTTGTACATACATCCAAGAAGCATTTCTTTAAACGTTTTTAAAAATAATTTAAAGTGAATTAGCTTGAACAAACGATATATAAACGTTTTCAAAATTTTACTTATAGCGTTTTCTTTTCTGAAATAAATTGTTGCCTAAGTAAATTGTAAAGCCTTAATAGAGTTACACCTACCACAGAAAATTGTCAACATTTATAGTGCATACAAAGAACATTTCAACTCACCATATTGTAACGATTTTACTGCAATCCTCTTATTTGCAATCCTCTGCTAAGTTCGAATCACTAAACTGTTGAATAAATAACTCCAATTTGTAATAATGCAAAATGGCCTTTATTAAAGTACTTCACAATAACACTCAAACTGTACAACGAATAGCTTGCTTAATAACCACACTGATTGATAGCTCAATGAAACTCTACTATTCAAAATAATTCTGCTATAGCTCTCTAGATAGCGCTTAATCGAAATCTCAAATCAAACTGAATTACAGCGCCTCTACATCTATTGCCTTTTATACCCTTTGGTTTCCTCGTTCGCATTTTTCCAGAATGTACTAGCATTGTCCATGAGCTCTCACTTCTCAGCTATAACTAAAATTTCACAATTTTATACATGTTTTAGGCGCTTCCAGAATCTACTAGTCCAGTAGCTCTCAAACTTCTCAGATATATGCATGTGTTTGCGCATTGATTCTCCGCTGCTCCTATTCGTACATGGTACATATGTGTAGACGCAATTATTTATTTGTTTATGTAGATACATAAAGATTGAATTATTGATGTGAATGTTTGTAGTTTACAGTTTCGCGCGCGCATATAGGCGTATAAGTAAATGCATCTGTGTGTGACATCTCTCTGGGCTACCTTATATATGTGTATACTTGATTTGATTATTAACGTAAATACTGCTTGGCATGGCCTTAACATCGCCTTAGTGATGGGATAACTTAGTGATGCTAATATCTGTGACACTGCCCTCCACCTAAGTCTGATCGTCCCGATCAGACAAATCTCTCGATCTAAACGTTGCCAGCCTTTCCAAATGGACCACTTTCATTTTGGTTCGTGTCATTGCCAAAAATTACTTTTGCAGGGGTTTGGCCCGTTGTCTCATGCACTGCTGATCGGTAAGCCATCAAGAATAATGGTATGCGGGTATCCCATTCTTTATGGTACTTGTCTACTACTTTCCTTAAGTGCTCCTCCAATGTTCTATTGAATCGTTCTACCATACCATCGGATTGAGGATGCAATGCAGTTGTCCGTGTTTTTCGAATGCCCAATGACTTACACATTTCCTGGAACACAGCTGATTCGAAATTCCTGCCTTGGTCAGAATGTAACTCCATTGGTACACCATACCTTGCAACCCATTCGTTTTTAACCACTTCTGCTACTGTTTCTGCTTCTTGGTTTGGGATTGGGTATACCTCTGGCCATTTACTGAAATAATCCATAACAACCAGTACGTATTTGTTTCCGCGGTTGCTAGTAGGAAATGGACCTGCGACATCCATGACGATCCTTTCAAATGGCGCACCTGAGTTATATTGCTTCATCTGGCCATGACTTCGTGTTCTGGGCCCTTTCGCTCTGCTGCAAACCTCGCAGTTCGCAATCAACTCAGTTACCGACTGACGGCAACCAACCCAATAGAATCTCTGTTTAATCTTCTCGAGCGTCTTCGTGATTCCAAGATGACCCCCGCTTGGACCATTATGCATCTCGCTGATCACGTCAGGAATCCTCTTTCTGGGAACAACTATCAGTTTATTCTTGTATTTACCATCCTCACTCTCCCATACTCGATGAAGGCAACCGGATATCAATTCTAAACTGTTCCACTGTGCCCAATATGACTTCGCAATGGGACTCTCTGCTGACATCTCTTCTCTGTTTGGTCTTTCATTTCGTTCGAGCCCTTGCATAACACGTGACAGATCTGCATCTTCTAGCTGGCACTTTCTTAGCTGTTCCTTGTCCCATTCATCTGTACATGTTATATTCATTAGCCGGACATCTATAATGTCTTCTTTAGCCTCGGCTTTTGAACAGTGCTTGCATTCCAAACTACATGGGCTTCGTGACATTGCACCAGCATTTCCATGGGTACTACCTTTTCGATGCTCAATGGAAAAGTCGTAGCTTTGTAGTCGCTCGATCCACCGTGCCAATTGTCCTTCCGGATTACGGAACTGCAGAAGCCATTTCAACGCTGCGTGATCTGTCCTGACACGGAATCGCTGGCCGTAGAGGTATTTGTGAAAATGTTTAATGCACTCTACCAATGCCAACAGCTCTCTCCGCGTAACACAGTAGTTCCTCTCTGGTTTTCCAATCGAACGGCTGTAATATGCAACTACCTTCTCCTGTCCATCGACCAGTTGTGATAAAACGCCTCCTATAGCATATCCACTCGCATCTGTATCTAGAATAAATGTTGCTCCTGGAATCGGATATGCTAACATTGGGGCAGTGCATAAATGCTTCTTCAATGTTTGGAAAGCCACTTCTTGCTCCTTCTTCCATTCAAAAGCTTTGTTTTTTCTTGTAAGCTCATGGAGGCTATGGGCTACGCTGGAAAAATTTGGTACAAATCGGCGGCAATATGTGCACAGCCCAAGAAAAATTCTCAATTCATGTAGGTTCTGTGATCTTGGCCAATCCTTTACTGCCTCTATCTTTTCATCCGCTGTACAGACACCTTCTGTAGTTACCTTGTGGCCCAAATAATTTACTTCCTTTTTAAACAGCGTACACTTTTTGGGACTTAACTTCAGACCAGCGCCAGCTATTCTCTGGAAAACTTCCTCCAAGTTCTTAAGATGTTCATCAAAACTCTTGCCCAATACGATGATGTCGTCCAGGTACACCAAGCATGTTTTCCAATATAGTCCTTTCAGTACCTGGTCCATGAGTCTCTCAAAAGTAGCTGGTGCATTACAAAGTCCAAAAGGCATCACTGTAAATTGCCAAAGACCATCACCGACACTGAAGGCTGTTTTCTCTTTATCTTCCTCCTTCACCTCAACTTGCCAGTAGCCGCCTTTCAAGTCCAGTGTGGAAAACCATTTCGTACCAGATAGCGAGTCCAGAGTGTCGTCAATTCTTGGCAACGGGTAGCTATCCTTTTTCGTAACGTCATTCAACTTCCGGTAGTCCACGCAAAACCTCATTTTTCCATCCTTCTTCTTTACAAGTACTAACGGTGAGCTCCATGGACTAGCTGATGGTTCGATGACGCCGCTGTCACTCATTTCTTGTATGATTTGACTCACAACTTCCCGCTTCGCTAGTGGAACACTACGTGGAGCTTGACGGACCGACCTCGCATCTCCAGTGTCAATTTGATGTTTCACAACATTGGTGCGGCCTGGTTTGGAACCATCCTGGTCAAATATGTTCGCGTATTTTATGAGCAGTTGTTTTGCTTTACTCTGATAGGCTTCCTCTAGCCCATGCGTCCATGCCGTGATATCATTTGAAAGATCAGTATTACTAGATGAAACGTGTTCCTGGAGCTGTTCACAGTTAATAACTACTTCGGCCTCTTGGCATCTTCCCAAAATAGCTCCTTTGGTCAAATTGAATGGTGACTTGAACTCATTTAGTACTCTTACCGGAATACGTCCATCTTGTTTTGTCATAGCCAGGGTTTTTCCTACAAGTATGTTCAGTGCTGATTTATTTGCTGCTTCGACAACCCACAATTTGTTTTTCCCACAATCTCCATCAACCTTTGCCCAGATGACTGCTTCTGATTTTGGTGGTATTTGCTGACTCTCTTCCACCAGCACTCGTTTACTACTGTAGCCTCTCTCGTAGCCGAAATTAAGTGGCACATCCATGTTCTTATATCGAATCGTCTTGCTTTGCATATCGATTTTGATGCCTTGGTTGATTAAGAAGTCCACTCCAATTATGATTTCATCAACAATACCTGCCACTATAAAATTGTGTAGTACCGTGACGTTCCCAATTGCTACTTCACATTCTACTTCTCCAATTACCTGGGTGTCTTCTCCAGTGGCTGTACGCAATATTGCTCCATGCAATGGTCTTATCTTCTTGTTGACTAAATCCGCTCGAATGATGGAATGAGATGCACCCGTATCTAGAGTCAGTAAACGTTCCTTTCCATCCACATGCCCTCCGACAGTAAGATTGCTCGACCTTCTTCCAATTTGTGAGATAGAGATTATGGGGCATTCAATTGAGGGAGTCAGCTGTCGCCCCTTGCTGCTGACTCGCTTTAGTTTAACGATTGATTTGTCTTGGAGATTTGCTCATCTCCTTCTTCTCTGCGTTTACGACCACCCACATTGTTGGAACTGTTAGGGTTGGTGTTGCAATAACGCGCAATATGCCCTGGCTTTCCACACTTAAAGCATTTGACTGCATCATTATTCTTCTGCTGCGTACCCTTTAATGCTTCCAAAATTGCGTCTACCCAGTCTGGCATTTCCACTTCCACCCGATGAGTTTTGTACGCTGGCTTACTCAAAAGTGAGGCTGTTTCCTGAGTCAGTGCATGCGATACCGTTTCAGCAAACGTTAGTTTTGGATTCGCATATGTAGCCCGCTTCGTTTCCACATCTCGTATGCCATTTATGAAGCTCTGGATTTTTAGCCTTTCAGTGTATTCCCCGGGTGCGTCTGCATTTGCAAGATGAGCCAATCTGTCAATATCTGAAGCAAACTCCTGCAATGTCTCATTTGCTTTTTGGTAGCGGTGTTGGAACTCAATTTGGAATATCTGTTTCCTATGCTCGCTTCCGTAACGTCTCTCTAAAGCGCTCATCAATGTTTCGTAGTGGTTCCGCTCGTACTCTGGGATGGTCTGTAAGATTTCCGCGGCCGGCCCTTTCAGTGCCACGAACAGAGCTGCAACTTTATCTTCAGCATTCCAATGGTTCACTGCTGCGGTCTTCTCAAACTGTAGCTTAAAGACCTGAAAAGGAACAGAACCGTCAAAGGATGGTGTTTTTACCTTTGGATTACTCGTTGAAACTGCTGGGCGATACGTCCTCTCAAAGCATCCACCTCGGCCTCGATTTTTTCTTCAAACTGTAAAATTTTTGTATCTTGCGCCTCCACCTTCGAGGAAATACGTTCTTCTTGCTCTCCCAGTTGAGCAGAGATCTGCGATGATATCTGTGCTGAAATTTGCGCCGACATTTCGGATATCCGTGCCTCTTGTGCTTCAATCTTTGCTGTTATACGGTTCTCCTGCGATTCCAGCTGAGATGACATTTGCCACGACATTTCGGATATACATGTTTCTTGTGCTTCAATCTTTGATGGCAGTTGAGATGTTATTTCTGTCTTTTGCAATTCCAGTTGGGATGCCATATTTGTGGATATTTGTGATGACATTTCTGTTATACGTGCCTCTTGCGCTTCCATCTTGGATGTTACTGTCGATGTTTGAGCAGTTATTGCAGCCAATATCATGTTCAAGTCTGTGCTGGTAATTGTCTGCGATGTTTCGTTTTGCTCTTCAATTTTTGTTGTCTCTTCGCCATCAAGATGAAAGACATACTCTTCCACATCAATTCCTTCTGCTTCTATTGCCTCTCGTAGCCGTGCCTGAAGTTCAAGTTTAACCCCGCTTGTATTCAATCCACGGCTCTCCAACTCCTTCTTTAGTTGCTGGATCTTCAATTCACTGAACTTCGCCATTTCCTTGTTGTCCTCTGGAATTTATTCAACAATCCCACTTCTGACACCAATTGTAACGATTTTACTGCAATCCTCTTATTTGCAATCCTCTGCTAAGTTCGAATCACTAAACTGTTGAATAAATAACTCCAATTTGTAATAATGCAAAATGGCCTTTATTAAAGTACTTCACAATAACACTCAAACTGTGCAACGAATAGCTTGCTTAATAACCACACTGATTGATAGCTCAATGAAACTCTACTATTCAAAATAATTCTGCTATAGCTCGCTAGATAGCGCTTAATCGAAATCTCAAATCAAACTGAATTACAGCGCCTCTACATCTGTTGCCTTTTATACCCTTTGGCCTTTGGTTTCATCGTTCGCATTTTTCCAGAATGTACTAGCATTTTCCATGAGCTCTCACTTCTCAGCTATAACTAAAATTGCACAATTTTATACATCTTTTAAGCGCTTCCAGAATCTACTAGTCCAGTGGCTCTCAAACTTCTCAGATATATGCATGTGTTTGCGCATTGACTCTCCGCTGCTCGTATTCGTACATGGTACATATGTGTAGACGCAATTATTTATTCGTTTATGTAGATACATAAAGATTGAATTATTGATGTGAATGTTTGTAGTTTACAGTTTCTCGCGCGCACATAGGCGTATAAGTAAATGCATCTGTGTGTGACATCTCTCTGGGATGCCTTATATATGTGTATACTTGATTTGATTATTAACGTAAAGACTGCTTGGCATGGCCTTAGCATCGCCTTAGTGATGGGATAACTTAGTGATGCTAATATCCGTGACAATATTAACTCATATCACAAAGCACACAAGAAAATTGCGCATTGCGCATGTAAACATTAGATAAGCCCTTTTTTATGGGCAATTCTTACGTCATTTTCTTTTAGCTCTTGTTTTTTCTCTCTTTCTTTCATTCGCTCAACCAGCCAACTGTGACGTAGATGCGCAGAACGAAGCAATTTTGGACTCGTGAATGCGCAATCTGGGTAGGTGATTTGTGTATTCATATTAACAGAGTATATGTGGAACTTAAGAGCGAACTGAGAGTTTCACAGAGTTGCACTGCCACACCGCCATTTTATACAGGGTAAAAGTGTAACGCTTTTGTGTTGCGACCAGGCAGCAATTTTCACAAAAGAACGAAATACCCCGTAAAGGCGTTGCCTGTTTTTTAGAATAGAACAACAACCCTTGTGCGGCGTACAAAAAGCGTAACACTATAGCCAGAAAAGAAAACGCTATTAGTTTGAGTTTTTTTATAAAGTAAATTTTTGATGAAATAAATAAAATATGAGTACTGGGCTGGCTGCTATTGGTGTTGAAATATTATCAATTTTGTAAATTTGTTTCTAACAAACTCTTTTTCGTCCGTGCTTTTTTTCGTTTCAAACAACAAACGAATATCCAAATAAAAACTTATTACTTCCTTACACAGCTGTGTCCGGTGATTATTAAAGATGTAATTGCTAAATAAATTTTCGATGGCTATGTGATCGTTCATGATACTATTGGAGAATGGATCATTTGTATTTTGAAACATTTTATTTATTAAACTTAATTTTGCATTTCCAATTGGGCATGCCTTGAGAACTTGTCTTAAAGCTTTCTCTGACACTATACAAATATTACATACGTCCGCAGATGGTGCAACAAACGGACCTATATTTTTGTGCGCTGAAAGTAAAGGCATTTCTTCACCTATCAATTGTCTTTGACATGTGTAACATATCATTTTCTTTTGTACCTTCCAAGCAACATAGCCAGCAATATAACGAAGAACAACATTGTCCACACATACAATCCCACATCGTATTAACATAAACATTCGCTAACTCGAAATCTATTACCTCGCTATTTTTTTTAAGGATACTAGTAGACGCTGATGATCCCTCTAGAATGGATTCGCCGTCGAATGTACAATTCCCACTTTCAGTCGCACTTAACTCGTGCCTTACTAAGACTCGTCTGTATGCCTTTTTAAAGCCGGAGTCATTGGTGCAGTATGTCGTATCGCTGTATCCGTATCCATAACGTAATCAGCTGTTTATCGTTACGACGGTAAACCAAAACCCAATTGGTTGGCTACGATACGGTTACGACCTTAGCGGCAACAATAATCGATTGCATTGATTCTCATAAGATTGGTCGAATCAGCTGTTATAAGGTTACCTATACGGTTACCGATAAAGCACCAATGTCTCCGGCTTAAATTGAACTGCGTTGGGATTGTTGTTGAAAACCCCTCTTGTCCTAACTGCGCCAAAAAAGGTTTCCAGGAAGTCTTGTGAACGCTTATAAGTTAAAAGGTTTGTCATGCCAAAATTTTTAAGCTTCTCAAATAGTGCAAAAATATTTGTTAAAGCAACGATCATACCAACAAATCCTGTTTACCGGCCAGATTGAACCAGAAGGGTGCCATTAGCAATGAAAGGATATATTCCTCGAATCCCTGAGCGTGCGTCTTTAAATTGCAATATGATTTGAAAATTTTATTATACTAATGGAAAACAAAAGCTTACTTTTTCATTTGGAGAACGAAATAGCCTAATGTACAATATTGATAGAAGCAAGACTGCTTATTGAAATATACATAAGTATATTTAAGCCCCTTTTTTACAATTTAAAGACAGCCTTGAGATTTTGTCTCCTTGTCTCGTTGTATATCTGTACTGTAATGTTTGACAGGCTACACAGTTCAGTAGTAGTGATATAGAAGTATTACATATATGATCGCCACTCAACTGTGAGTGAAAGCGGATGCATTAATGCACTACCACAAACTCTGATTGGAATAATCATATGTAAATCCCAATATTTCGCAAATAATCTGAGTAATATGGATGTTGTAATTTCCCATGGAACTAGAATAGTACTTGATAATGTTATCGTGATGCAAAAACGTACGTAATCATATACATACATACATACGTGTGTACATTGATTCAATAAACCTACAAACAATATTGGTAAAGTGCCATAAATGGCACCTAAAACTAAATGCACACCAATTAACAGACTTTCATCAATACATATATGGCTTAGTTAAGCAGACGTGTTGAAGCGTAAACAATTCCTTTGCATTCAAATGGTCCACTTATAATGCACACTTGAGTGCTCCTCCGCATGGAGTATCCATCCAACAGCCCATGATCTAATAGAAATGTCAGAAGTAATTAATAAATATTAATCAATATGATTACAAACACACAATCACACAATTATTATTGATAAACATATGCATGTTTGAACAAGTGTGTTCACACGCATTATACAATATCCATACATATGCTTGTATACATGTGTGTACATATATTAGACTGGAACAGCCCTTAATTTGAAGCTTATATCTCAGTTTTTGTTTGAAATACGTCCTATCTCAGAAATCGGTTGAAAACGCCCTATATCAGAGTTTTTTCATTAACACCATATCGCTCGTCAAAATTTATTGAATTTTTGATCAGGGAGGACGTGTTTGGAACAAGCTCTGAAATAATGGGTTTTGAATAAAATTCTGAAGTAAGGCGCTCTTCAAACAAATTCTGAAATACTGCGCTTTTTTTAAGTTTTCTGAGATAGGTAATTTTCCATGTATGTACTACATGTAGCGTGTTTCACCCGAAAAATTCAAACCTATTCCATTTCATTTGTTTTCTGTAAAATGTAATATGTTCTAGGCTCCCTTTCCAAATATAATGTAAGTTATAAAGATATAGTACGCAGACTGAACGTTTTTGTGCCATGACATCAAAAGTAGATTTTCATAAATACAAAACGGTTTGAAACATCTACATACCTTCAAGGAGTTTTCTCAATATTTCCACATAAGGTCTAAAAATACTACCTGCACTTCGATGGGGATCGCCCTCTATATATATGGATTTTTATAAAAGCTAATAAACCTTTTTTAAGAATTAAGTATGGATACCAGAGCACTTGCTAAATAAAGGCTTTAAAATCCGCATTGAGAAATTAAAATATGAATTGTGGCAAACAAAGAGCAAAATAAACAAACAAATTTTATGAGTTTTAAGCGGGGATTACCCTTATAGCTTTAAATGTATGAAAACATTTATTTGAAGCAATTTATAATTTATTTAATAATTTGGGAAAAATTTGAACAACGTGACATCAGGATGGACAAGGCGACACTGTTTCAATTATACCTTGTAAATCTCTTCAAAGCCTTTTCTCCCGGGAGTGGGATTTGAACCCGCACTCCTACGATGGTTGAAGTGTTACAAACGCATTCAACACGCCCATGCCTTAGTTATTTTCATTTTTCCCAAATTATTAAGCAACTTTTAGTTTAAGACGTTCTAATTAAAATTTTTTCTGTAGTTTTCCACATACATATATATTTCGAAAGGCAACATCAGCGCCGATAGTTTACTCTGTGGAGCTTTCCACTGAAGCACCTTCAGTATTATACGGAAAGTCAGCACTTACTGCTTTAAAAATTGTGCGTCGGACCAGTTTTATTTTTAAATTCTCTTTTTAAAGGCTCTTAACGGGAAAAATCCACAACTTTAGTGACGGGACAGCTAACATCAAATACTTGATACAATGTTTCAAAAACGGTGTCGCCCTTCGGAAGAGAGTTGGCAAGCCTTTTGAGTATACATATTTCTACCGTGAAATGCTTTTTAGCTAATTCATCTGCCTTAGCAGATATCTTTTGGAGTCAACAAGAAACATGTAGGTTTGCCATTTGTAGGAAAAATGAAAAATCAGCCTCAATCTCCTCGGATGTATATTTTATTTTATTATTATACATACATATATAATACAAATCACGACTTTGAAGGGCGTGCTTCATATTTTCAAGATTCTCAAACTATCACATTCGAACTAGCAGAAAAATGTTTATTAATTTATTTTAAAAATACCATTATCATGGAATTCTTACCTTGTTACTAAAGGTTTGTGTATGCTTTCCTGGATTAAGGGAGAGAGAGGGGGAGAGCCGTGAAATATGAAGATGAGGAAAATAAGTAATATTTGGTAGGACTTGGATCAAGGTTAATTTAAAAAATTAAAATGTTATTCCAAAAAGCTTTTCTGTAAGAATTAAGATGATTCTACAAGACAATCGTGCTTGTAAGAAAATAGAAGCTGTGGTTATCCAAAGCATTGTTTATATGTACATATGTAGACCGATTAATAGGCAACGGCATAAGCTTTTGTTGACCGATCATTTAAGCTTGCAATTCGATGCTAATTTTTTAAATTCTTGTAAGTTCAACATTTTGATGTATGGAACAAATGTGCCATTCTAATTATAGTAATACTTCTGATGCAAACAAACGTTTTATGTTGACAGCTGCACGGTGAAGGCACTTCAGTATACTTAAACTATAATTTGTATGTATTGGCATTTAACAAATTAGTCGTTTTTATTCAATTGAGTTCACCTCACGATTTCCGGTAGAAAATTACTTAAATTTTTTAAGAAAATTAAAATTTGATAATTTTGGCGCGTTTACTATCAACGATGGAACAAGATTGCTTAAGTGCCGTGGCACTATTAAGTATGGAATAGAAATTTGAAATGAGATATTGTTTTTAAATTTGCAACATCGGTAAAATTCGAAAAAATTAAAAGCTCACATAAGCAGGAAAACTCTAGACATTGAAAATTTAAATAAATGTAAAAAATAAAAACGAAACTGGAAAAATATGTAATGCTTGGTTTTTACTAGGTCAAATTTGACCACAGAATTGGCCATATCATGAACAACGTCAAATGCGTTTGCCGCCCGTTTTGACTATAAAGGACAATTAAATAAACCAATAAGTGCCCAATATATTAGTATTAATAATAATGATAAGTATCATTAATATATGTATGTATGTACATACATACACAGGTATGTAAAATAAAGGGAATATTACTTTATATAAGATCTGATATTGGCAATGCGGATATTCGTAAGAAATGGTTAAGTGTTTTCGTAAGCAATAAGCTTCCAAATATTTGGCCTGGCTTTTGCAATTTATTTTCGACCCAATCTAAAGTACATACTCATTCGTACATGTATATCTACCTGGTTAGTTGATGGTGCGAAAACGCATTCCGTAATTATGAGTGCTGAAAATGCATGTGAGAATTCCCGTTTGCCACATCCCTCAAACACTTGAATTTGCATGCACATACAAATCAAATGTGTTTCGAAGTCATCAGATTTAAGAAAGAATAGGTTGAGGTTTATAAATTTGTACGTATGTATGTATGTCTGTATGTGCAACAGCCACTTGAGTGCCACTTAACTAAACGACGTCAATTTGCCACCGACATTTCATCAGCCGTCATCTGTCCCCAGACTCGATTGATCTTAAAACGGAAACTGCTGGCTAAAAGGAACTGTGAAGGGTTGAATACCGGGGAAACTAAAGTGTGCTAAATATGAAAAAAGGTAAAGCGACCAACTTTGACTAAACGAACAACAATCAAGTTATGGTTAAGTTGTAATCGAAACGAGCCACTTAGTTTGACTGTATGTTATACCTCTTTTCGTCATTCATTTCTTCAAAAAGTTGAAGGGCTCGTCTCGCAATCCGAAGAAAATTAAGATTTTTAATTTTTTTAACATACACTGAGTGAATGAAATAAAGGGGAAGTTTTTATTATAAATTAATAAATAAGAGTAGGAGCTGTTGCGCTTAAGTGGAATCACAACTATTTCATATACACTGTAAGATTTTTGGAGTTGACTTTATGATTTTCTTATTATTATTTGTAATGAATTTTCAAATAACTTAATGGCGTATGTATGTACATATGTATATGTTATAATTATATATTGACATTAACATATCTTCACACTGTAAACAGTTAGGAACGTCTAGGTTCGGCTGGGGAAGATCATTATATAGCCAGCTGTAAAACACGCTGCAGTTCGCTAAATTAATTTTTATTTCTTTGTAGTGTTTGGTATTTATTCATTTAATTAATCGAAATCATAGGAAGGGAAAGGAAATAAAATTTAAGGAAGGGAAAGGTATATAATGGAATAGAATGGAATAGAATAGAATAGAATAGAATATAATAGAATAGAATAGAATAGAATAGAATAGAATAGAATAGAATAGAATAGAATAGAATAGAAAAGAATATAATAAAATAGAATAGAATATAATAGGATAGAATAGAATATAATAGAATAGAATAGAATAGAATAGAATAGAATAGAATAGAATAGAATAGAATAGAATAAAATAGAATAGAATAGAATTGAATATAATAGAATAGAATAGAATAGAATAGAAAAGAATAGAATAGAATAGAATAGAATAGAATAGAAAAGAATAGAAAAGAATAGAATAAAATAGAATAGAATAGAATAGAATAGAATAGAATAGAATAGAATAGAATAGAATAGAATAGAATAGAATAGAATAGAATAGACTAGAATAGAATAGAATAGAATAGAATAGAATAGAATAGAATAGAATAGAATAGAATAGAATAGAATAGAATAGAATAGAATAGAATAGAATATAATAGAATAGAATAGAATAGCATAGAATAGAATAGAATAGAATAGAAGATAATAGAATAGAATAGAAAAGAATTGAATAGAATAGAAAAGAATTAAATAGAAAAGAATAGAATAGAAAAGAATAGAATAGAATAGAATAGAATAGAATAAAATAGTATAGAATAGAATAAAATAGAATAAAATAGAATAGAATAGAATAAGATAGAATAGAATAGAATAGAATGGAATAGAATAGAATAAAATAGAATATAATAGGATAGAATAGAATAGAATAGAATAGAATAGAATAGAATAGAATAGAATAGAATAGAATAGAATAGAATAGAATAGAATAGAATAGAATAGAATAGAATAGAATAGAATAGAATAGAATGGAATAGAATAGAATAGAAAATAATGGAATAGAATATAATATAATAGAATAAAATGGAATAGAATAGAATAGAATATTCTTTTATTATGCAATTATTGTTCAGGCATTTTTACGACCAAATTAAGGTAAAAGTGAAAAAATATATGGATTTTTTCGAGAAAAGTAAGTTTTAAAGTTTGAATTCAGAACATTTTGCTTTTTACACATTCATTGTTCTGGCAGCGACATACATTTTCTTCCCTGTTTGCAATTTTAAGGTATTTTGACAATTTTTATACTCAGCGTGCTTTGCACACAGAGTATGTTAACTTTGATTGGATAACGGTTGGTTGTACAGGGATAAAGGAATCGAGATAGATATAGACTTCCATATATCAAAATCATCAGTATCGAAAAAAAATTTGAGTGAGCCATGTCCCGTCCGCCCGTCCGTTAACACGATAACTTGAGTAAATATTGAGACATCTTCACCAAATTTGGTATACGAGCTTATCTGGACCCAGAATAGATTGGTATTGAAAATGAGCGAAATCTGATGATAACCACGCCCACTTTTTATATATATATAGTATTTTGGAAACACACAAAAAACCTGATTATTTAGTAAATAATACACCTAGAATGTTGAAATTTGACATGTGGACTGATATTTAGCCCCTTGATAAAAATTTGAAAAAAAAATTTTTTTTTAAATGGGCGTGGCACTGCCTACTTGTGATAAAATCAATTTTGCAATTCGTCGCTGCGCCAACAAATTGAGTTATATGTTTTTTTTCGATTTGTTTTATTACATATTTATTTAGCACTATCTGCTAGCCACATTTCTGCATTTGCCGTTTTCTGATATCTTTCTTTGGTTAGAAGTTATCAAAAACAGATTTATGCTCTCAGTAGTAGAAATGCTCTGTAAAATCAGTTATACATCTACTTGCGTATAATTTTTTTTGATTGCAGGCGAACCTGCTTTTATTTTTTTGTGTAAAAAATTATTTAAAAAAGCTATGTACATATAGTTCAGGTGTTCCGAAGACAATACATAGATATTAACCATGCTATTATTGAAATCCAAGCTTTAAAACAGGTAAAAAAGTCATAGACTTAAAATAACGTTTTAAATTACCATAATTGTACATTTTTGGACATTTGAAATATGGAAAAAATGGGATGCAATCTCAATGAAGAAACCGGCTTATTCGAGGACCTCAACAGTTATAGCGGTCAAAATATGGAAGCAACGGGATGCTTCCTTAATGAAGAGACTGGATTATTTTATATACCAGAGGATAACCCGAAAGATAGCGAAGAAATTGAGTCAGAAGGTAAAATAGGGAAGGGAACCCGAATACAAAAAAAACGGAGATTGAGACTTTTAGGAAAAAAATATGAAGGATGGAAATGTGTAAAAAATGAAAAGAATTTAAACGATGTTGTATTTATTCAAAAAAAAGGGAAGGGAAATCAGGAAACAAACATGTAAGCACCTGGCAAAAAAAACCTAACGAAGTTTTTGTTTGTTCGGCAATGGACGAAGATGCACGTGTTACGTATTTTAATTATTTTTGGAGTTTACCTTCATGGGCTGCAAAGAGGGCATATCTTAATGGATTAGTACGAACTCGCAATATAATCAAGCAAAACCCTTCCCATAAAAAAAAAGACAAATATTTGGATTTGATTGCTTTTTGACAGAATCTAATGGAAACAAGCTTCGTGTAGGTAAAGAGTTTTTTCTAGCTACATTTGATTTAGACAAAAATGTATTTACTACTCATTGGGTGGGAACAAATAATACAGTATCCTTGCCAAAGAAGTCAAGACCTTCATATCATTCATTCTATATCTAATATATAAAATTCTCCTGTCACGGTTTTAGAGGCTTAACTCCTCCGAAACGGCTGAACCGATTCTCATGAAATTTTGTGACCATATTGGGTAGGTCTGAGAATCGGCCAACTTCTACCTTTTTTCGCTACGTGCCTCGGGTCTTGAGATCAAAATGTGGACCCGTGTACCCCTAGAATGTGTTTATACAATATGGATATCAAATGAAAGCTGTTGATAAGTGCTATAGTACAGGATAATTTTCATACAGCTGGGAGGTTAGGGTCTCAAGATGTAGCCCAAAACGTGGACCCGGATACACCTAGAATGTGTTTTTACATTATGGGTATCAAATTGAAGCTGTTGATGAAGCTGACTCCTCCGAAACGGCTGAACCGATTCTCATGAAATTTTGTGACCATATTGGGTAGGTCTGAGAATCGGCCAACTTCTACCTTTTTTCGCTACGTGCCTCGGGTCTTGAGATCAAAATGTGGACCCGTGTACCCTTAGAATGTGTTTATACAATATGGATATCAAATGAAAGCTGTTGATGAGTGCTATAGTACAGGATAATCTTCATACAGCTGGGAGGTTAGGGTCTCAAGATGTAGCCCAAAACGTGGACCCGGATACACCTAGAATGTGTTTTTACATTATGGGTATCAAATTGAAGCTGTTGATGTATGCTTTAGTACAGAGTAAGTTTACACCGCTGGGTGTAAAATAAATAAATGTAAGGCGCGATAACCTCCGAAGAGATCTAAGGCTGAGCTTCTCTCCAATTTGCGTCGTGCTCCTCTTGATTTTCCCTACAAATTGGCCGGACGGGACCTACATGTTTTATGCCGACTCCGAACGGTATCTGCAAGGCAGATGAGTTTTCACTGAGAGCTTTTCATGGCAGAAATACACCCGGAGCGCTTGCCAAACACTGCCGGTGGCGACCCCGCTTAGAAAAATTTTCTTCTAATTTAAAAAGCTTATTTTTAAAATTTAATGTTGCTTTGCCGGGGTGCGAACCCAGGGCATACGGTGTGGTAGGCGGAGCACGCTACCTTCACGGTGGCTGCCGTGTTTTTTATATTATGGGTATCAAATTGAAGCTATTGATATGTTCTATAATACAGGGTAAGTTTTACACCGCTGAGTGACTAGGGTCTCGAGATATAGGCCAAAACATGGACCCGGATATCCCTAGAATGTGTGTGTATTATGGATATCAAATGAAAGCTGTTGCTGAGAGCTCTAAAGTTCATTGTGATATTCGATTTAGTCCGCATCAACCTGGCAAAACTGATAAATATGCATGCGACGCCGAAATAAAGACAAGATTTAATAATACCCACATACCTATTTACATACGTCCAATTCGATTTGCCTAAAATTTCATATATATATTTGCCTATATTAGTATTTCCAATGCTTTTTTCCGGGAAGTATACCACAGACGGACTGGAACTGGGATTAGGACTAGGACTGGGACTGAGACTGAGACTCGGAGTGGGACTGGGACTGAGACTCGGAATAGGACAGGAACAAAATACATACCACCCTCTGGGACTGGCAATAAGCGATGAAGAAGGAGGAGAAAAGAGAGAAGGAGACTGAGAAAGAGATAGAATGAGACGAGGATGGGGATGAAGCGAAAAAGACGGAGGGAGCAGTGAATAAAAAGATAAGGAAAAAGTGTAGAGAGTAGGGCAGAGTTAGACGGAAAAAGCTTATTAAAATGTATGCCGATAGGCCAAATTTAGGCAGAACAACGTCTGCCGGGTCTGCTAGTTTAAATCTAAAACGCATATTCATAAAATATACACTGAATGGTGTAGCAGCAATAAAGAGGTTCATGTTATGCGAAAAAAGTTTTGTGAAGTTCTAAACTCCAAAAAAATATCTATATTCAAGCCCAGGACGGACCAGTGCGACACTTGTGTTGGATATAAAGAGGGCAATGTTACCGTTTCCCATCATGAATTACATATTGCCAAAAAAAATGAAGCTAGGAAGCAAAAAATTTGGCTTTAGAAAAGATGTCAGCTGAAACTTTAGTATTGACAATGGACATGCAGAGTGTGTTGCTCTGTCCGAAACTCCTTGTTTCAGAACAATACTATAAAATGAAGCTAGCAGTACATAACTTTTTGATTTATTTAAAAAATGCCAAAGATGTATATTTGTACGTATGGCATGAATGCGACGGCGGTGTAACAGCTAACAATATAACGAGTTGTATTGTACACTTTTTAAAGGAATATTGCACTTCATATACAAAAGTGATCATGATATCCGATGGATGCATGCACCAGAACAAAAATAGAATACTTAGCAAACCTATCATCAGGAGGTGGCTTGGAAATAGAGCAAATAATTTTAGAAAAAGGGCGTACTATGATGGAGGTTGACAGCGTCCACTCTACATTAGACAGCATGTTTAAGCCACCCATTTATTCACCAATGGACTATGAAAGGCGTATGAGGCCGGCAAGGCCCTTCACAACCTTATATTGTTAATTATTTAGAGTAAACTTTTTTTTAAATTATGAAAAAGTTCCAAGTAAGCTTTCAACTATAAGACCAGGTAAAAAATCTGGGGAAGCCACTGTCAGCGATAACAGAGTATTACTTTATATAAATGGCGAAGTTAAGTTTAAGTTGCGTCATACCGACTGCTGGACATCGTTTTCCCAAAAACCACCTGCTTTGCAGACTCAAGATAAACCTAAGTCGTTGTATGATGGTCCAATAAAAATTTACCAATCTAAATACAGTAGCCTACAATCGTTAAAACAATACATGCGCAAAAACTTCATTCATTTTATGATAGTTTACCTCGATAAAAACTTTGTATTAATATTTTATGCAATTGACTATATTTCGCATCTGTTATTAAACTATAAACCTATGTTAAGACTCGTATGCATATACCTGCATACATATGTATCTAATAAAAACTGAATTGTTTGCTTGTTAAAATTATAACCTTAATATTTTTAATTACATTTACAAGATTTAGCGAAGAATTGTATACACATCTTTCACGATTTCTTACCCCCACTAGCAAATTGAAATAATTTGTAAATAGAGCTATGTGCTGTAAAACGGCGCAAATGCTTCATGCGAAGTGGTTGGTCAAAAAAAGTAAAAAAAAATTGCACAAGTCTATTACATACATATGTGTAGTATCATTAGTTAACAATGCAAACTAGAAAAAATATTCTCTAGGATCACCAGGAAACGGTTTTTTTTGCTCTCCTGAAAAGTTGCTGAAAAACGTATAGCTTTTTTTGTTGGCGCAGCGACGAAATATTATTACTCATAAACCAAGAATTGTTAAACCTAAAATTCGGCAGAGAGGTTACCTTTACTATAAAGAATGCTTTGAAGAAAAATTAACGAAATCGGTTAAGGACCACGCCCACTTTTATATAAAAGATTTTTAAAAGTGTCGTGGACGAATAAAATAAGCTGTATTTTTGCAAAAAAGAGCTTTATATCAATGGTATTTCATTTTCCAAGTGGACTTATAACAATAAATAGGAAAAACTTCAAATTTTAAAAAATGGGCGTAGCACCGCCCCTTTTATGACTAAGCAATTTTTTATGTTTCGGGAGCCATAACTCGAAGAAAAATTAACGGATCGTAATAAAATTGGGTACACAAATTTCCTCTAAAGCAGAAAATATTTCTAGAAAAAATGGACGAGATTGGTTAAAGACCACGCCCACTCTTATATAAAAGATTTTTAAAAGGGTCGTAGACGAAAATAATAAGCTATATCTTAGCGAAAACGAGCTTTGTATCAATATAATTTTACTTTCTAAATTGAATTATAACACTAAATTGGAAAACACTAACATTTTTGAAAATGGGTGTAGCACCGCCCCTTTTATGACTAAGCAATTTTCTCGAAGAAAAATTAACGGATCGTAATAAAATTAGGTACACAAATTTCCTCTATAGCAGAAAATATTTCTAGTAAAAATGGCCGGGATCGGTTAAAGACCACGGCAACTTAGGTGTAAAACAAGTTTAAACAAGTTTAGTAGACTAGAATAATAAGCTATAACTTAGCAAAAAATAGTTTTGAATCAATGATATTTCACTTATCAAGTTTTATTGTAAGAGGAAATGGCTAAACATTTTTTTTGAACGGGCGGTGCCACGTGTTATGTAGAAAAGTAATTTATCTGAAATGAAATGTACAATTGAAGCTCACGCTGAGTATATAATGTTCGGTTACACCCGAACTTAGACACCTTTACTTGTTTTATTTGTAATTCATGAGTTGAAACGATTAAGAAAAATGGGCACTTGCGAAGGCCTCAAGTGCAGCTCAACAATTGTTTTTCGATTTCTAATAAATGTGTTTATATAAGTTGATAAATGTGCCTACGCACATATGTGTATATATATATATATATATATATATATATGCAATGCATGTATGCATACCTTTAATGTTGGGTTTGCTGCATTCGATTTCGATTGTGCTCGAACGGCGTAGAGTCCCACGGTTTTGTTTATAACCACAAGCTCAGTGGGATAGGGTTGGTAGCTGCAGTATGTATGTATATAGTGGCGTTATGGGAAGCACTTTGCTTTTGGAAAAAATGTCCTTAAAGTTAGGGTAATTGAGCGCAAAATTGCGAAATTTAAAGTGAAATACACATCAGCAAAACAAAACAAAAAATCACTTTAAATTAAAAAACTTATAATTTTGTGGCCTTTCATTTATTTAGCATTTACTTCCAGTCTTTATGTTCACTGTCATCCAATGAGCCAAGTACGGTAAAATATTGAAAATAAAATTTAATGAATAGTTACAACAACTGCCCAGCCAGCATTTTTTGAAAATTTTGATCAAAAAATATTTAAATATCATACCCCAAGATGATTAAAACGTTCAAATTTAAAAGCATTTTCTGTTCGAAAATTAACGTATCGTCGGGAGAAAAATGTACCATAAATGTGATTATTCTTGAATAATCATTTATGATTCCTTTTTCGAAACGCTTTTTATTCATATTTGATATCATTGTAAAATTGAGCTTTAATAGTTTTAGAATAATATTTGACTGCTTTACACAGTCATTTTCTAATCATATTCGTGAATATATTTCAATCGTTTTGGTTGAGATTTTTCAATCATTTTTGAATGCCATTATAATGCATTTATTCTTCATATCTCATTCAAAAAAGGATACTACATAATAATCTTATTTCATCAGGGGAAGAAAGCATGAGAAAGTGAGCTATTCGAACCACAGCTAACTCGCAAACAAACTTGACCGATATACACCTGCGACTACAACATCCAACATCAGCATAATCGTCTGCATCTTAAAATACGGATACGATACGGGATGTTGAAGCCGTATCCAGGTATGTCAAGATAGTTTCACTTACCTGGGGTTCAAATAGCGCACAACCTATGTATTGTCCAATCATTATGTATTTTCTGGGAAGCTGAAGGGGAGAAATTGTTGGGGAAATCTTCGTTCACGAGCAGCATTACATTATTTTTGTCTTGAATAATATCTTTTGCATAGATTATAAAATTTTTATATATTTTTTCTTAGCTTCATGATTGAAAAAATATGTGTATGTGAAAAAAATTAAATTTTTAATGAAAAGTAAAATTTCAACAAGTATAAAATTCATTATTCAGTCAACAAATATGTATATTCATAAAAGATTCAGAAAGCTGGATGAAAAATGATTATAAATTTTTGATCACCTAAAGTAAACACATTTGATTCAAATATGATTCCAAAATGTGATTGAAAAACTATATTCAGTTTTTGATCATCAAAGGTAAGCATATTTGATTATTCTTTTTGTTGGTTTTTATGAAATATTAAAATTTAGTCATTAAGAGACTTCAAAAATGATTCCAAAAAGTGAGCGAAAAATGCTTTTTAGCTTTTCATCATCAAAAGTATTCATATTTGATTATTTCTTTTGTTCAATTGTAGGATAACTCATTATTTAGTCAGAAAGAGTAATCAAATTGTATTGATATGTAAAGAAATTCAAAATTGAATCACCTAAATTCTGAGTGGTGTTTGTTCAGTTTATCTCGCAGACTAAACAATTGTTCTGTAATTCGGTTTTCTGTACGTTCCGACTCAACCAAACATTTTATTTGGCGGATGGCAAAAGTTATTAAAGGAAAAACAATTTCTACCTTTTTTCTTTAAATGCTTCTAGCATTTTCGAGAATTTTTAACGAAATGCATGTGTGTAAATAAATGTAACACCATGTTTAAGTTTTACGAGCTTTTTTGGTTTCATTTAATCTTAGGCTGATGTCATTGCGTTGGGTCTCATGTAATACTCAATGAGACAAAGTTGGCCGAAGATGTCTTAAGGCAAATCTCTATGCTAAAAATTTTGCTCATTGAAAATGATTTGACTTTTGAATGTTAAGTGAATTATCAGGAAATAAATTGTATTCCACAATAAAATAAACATAGTTTAAAAAAACTAAAAACCACGCAAATATTATTCCGTTTTAGTATCTACAATCCACTTAGGTTAGGTTAAGTTGCGAGGGCTGAGCTGAACGCTATGGTAACAGCTCACTACTTAGGCTATACGGTCTCAAAGAGGACCCCTACCCTGCCTAAAGCGGGTCTAACCACTTCGTGGAATTTATATACATATTTTGCTAGAGCCTTGACTTCATAACTAGAGACCTCAGCAAGGTCATGTAGAAAAGGTTTACCAAGGATGGGGAACCTACGCCTACTAAGCGCTGGATACTGACAGAGAAGGTGCTGGACACTCTCCTCCTCTTCTGTACATCTACAGCTGCGACAATAGTCGAAGGTCATTACCCCCATTCTAGCACCATGCGTGCTTATTAAACAATGTCCTGTTATAACCCTTATCAGGGACGATAGAACTGATTTGTTTAAAATCAGAAGCGCTCTTGTACAATCCACTTAGATATTTGATATTGATAGGAAAGTATCACAGAGGTTCGTGTCTCCGCTATTAAGCGCAACTCGTTTTGTAGCGAGTTGTTTAACCACTGCAGCGAATCTTCAATAATTGCCGCTAGATGGGTCTAACTCTCCTTTGCGCGCCTAGCCTTGAGAGTTACAAACAAGCATGCATACAAATGAAGTAATATAAGCGTGATTTATTTTCTTTTTTGGCCGTCAGTATATGCTGTTATTTTATATTTTTGAGCTCAAGGCCGAATTAAATAAAACCCTTTTAATTTTTAATTTAATTTGTTTTATTTTAATTAAACGTCAATATTTCGACTTCACTCTGAATTCATCATCATTAATTAAAATGAAACAAATTAAATTAAAAATTAAAAGTGTTTTATTTAATCCGGCCTTGAGCTCAAAAATATAAAATAACGGTAATATAAGCGTGTTAAAATGAGATTAACAGGAAGAGAATAAGGATAAGATTAAGTAATAGTGAGAGTTAGACTTGGATAAGAGGAAGAGGGGGAAAAGCAAGAGGAAAAGCACGATTTCGCTGATATTTTACATTTGCCCTTTTTAAACATGAGCTGTGGGACATACAAAAATTTCATTAACATACCACTGTTAATAAATAATAAATGTAAGACGCGATAGCCTCCGAAGAGATTTTAGGCCGAGCTACCCTTTCAATTTGCGTCGTGCTCCTTTTTAATTTTTCTTATAAATTGGTGGGGCGGGGGCCTAGTTGTTTTCTGCCAACTCCGAACGGCATCTGCAAGCAGGGCCGTAGAGAGAAAATCCGGGCCGGGGACTAAACAATTTAGGGGCCCGATATAAAAAAGCCACCAATGCATTTGATTAATTTAGATTACATCAAACAAAATTTTTGCCTCATCAACTAAATGATTTTTGGTCTAAGAGCTGAAAATAAAATTAGCACAGAATATTTACTATTTATACTGTTTTATTGTAACGTAGTAATAAAATTCTCTTTTAACACCCACATATTGCTTCAAATAATCTTTTCTAGTTATTTGGTAACATTTTAGTACATTTCTGATTAATATAATGATGATTATTAATTTTAATTATTCAACATTGAAGGTTCGGATATCAAAGAGTGGCTTTTCTTGCTTTTTTCGCTGCAAAATTATTTATAATAATATCAAAATTTAACTGTCCTTGCAAAAACAGATTCAACACAAAGCGTGGCAAGTCCTGAAACTCGCTCTTGAGATGAACACAATATATGAAACTTTTTGACGCTGAAGGAACGTTCTGCACTTTCTACAGTGTCAGGTATAGTGGGAAAGATGCGTAAAGCAACACAAATGTTGGGGAAAATTGTATACAGGTTTTGAACATAGATGTCATTTAGCAATTCCAATGGTGACAGACCTTTGCTTTGTTATTGTGTTTCAAGTGAATTATTTCGCATTCTAAGCTTTGAGAAATGTCCGACTTGTATTTTTCTACAATTTTTGCTGCGCTCGCCCGAACCGTAGTTTCATCCATGTCTTCAAATTGCCACAAAAAGGAAAACGTCTCGCGCAAATTTCTCATAGCTGCAAATCGTTCAGTAATGCCAGTGATTACCGAATCAACGATCACCAGGAATGTATTGTTTTTAAAATGAGACTCTGGATCATCCATAATCATATCATTTCCATTATCTTCAAAACGTCTTTTGGGTTTTCTTTTTTCGAATGTCCGAAAACTTTGGCGAGATGTTTAATTGAATAGCAACTGTTTTGCATTCGTTTAAAATTGTTTCCCATTGGTTCCTGATCAACTTCAAATCAGCTAATAAGGAATCTAGATGTCGGATCTCAACACCTATGGTGGCGTCTCTAGCTTGGAGGACCACGTTTCTTTCATTAATGGTAGTCAGTATTATGAACCAAATTGAGGACAGAAAGATACATTCTAACTTGCGGATGTACTTGAGAATGCCGGTAACATCGCCGTATGCTTGTGCAAATTTGGCTTTTGGCTGAAAGACTATGAAGAGAGCTCGGTACATTTTTTTGAGGATGTCCCATCGTTGTGGAATGCTGCTGAAATAGTAAAACATTTTTGTACAACTCCGAAGAAAGTAATTGCAGCCATACAACATTCTGCAGAATCAACACTACATAAATTGAGACTGTGTGCACAAGGCGAGTAATCACCATTCAAGTCTTTGTCGAGAATGTGACGTAATACTCCGTTGTAAGCTCCTTTCATATTGGCGCCGTTATCGTACCCTTGTGCAAGACAATTTTCAATCAAGTATGGCAAATTAGATCAGCGATTTTCTGACCAGTTTTTTGGTTACAATTCACGAAAGCCAAAAACTGTTCTTGAATTGTAAAATTTGTTGCTTTCGAAAATGGAGTTAGCGAAAAATGAACGTAGTCAACATGACTAGCATCAGCATAGCATCAACGATAATAGTAAAATACCTGGCTTTCTTGCCTTGATCTAATATAGTTTCCCTCACGTGCTTTGCACAAATTTATATAAACTCGTTCTGAATGTCTGGGGAGAGATAGTGAACTTGAAAACGTTTGAGCTGCTGTTGTGAAATCCTAACTTTCTCCAAATTATCTCTAAGTATCGGCTCATAATGGCTTATGAGATCTTAGATGCCCAAAAAATGTACATCGTTTCGTTCACCAAGATATATACCTTCGCCTTGAAAGTTAGACCTCTTTCATCCAAAAATAAAACAGTGTCCAAAATTCTATATAAAATTTCTTTACACTTTTGAGTTTCAGTGATTAGCTGTTCATTGATAAGTGGATCAATTGTAGCCTCCTTTTGAATTAGATTTTGTAAAGATCGCCATTGAGTATAACATTTAATGTGATCTTGAGTATTTTCGTGTGATGGCAGTTTATCGTATAGCTTCTTGCTACCTGCAATTTCGAATATCCGCACAACAAATTTTAGGTCGATTTAAAGTATTGGTGCTTAACAGACGGCATGGTAGGCAATAAAAAGCATTGCTACTGGCACTCCACACTCACCAGTCACGATCCACTTTCTCTCCATTTGACAAGATTCTCTTTAACAACGAGGTAGGAAATGCTCGTCATGATAATGACGTCGAAAAATAATAGGGCATTTTTGATGACCTCGACGAATTATTTCGTTGACTTCTTCAGATCGCAAAAACTCATTATTCACGGTGCCGATATCGAAGTCGTTTAAATAATCTGGTCTTAATATGGAGTTGGTGGTATTGTTGGAAGACTTTTTGAAGATGGACCTTCATCAGTGTCACCACGAAAACTTTACGATTTCGGATTCATGTAAACATACATTTTTGTTTGATGTTTTTATTGTCTCCTCAGGACAAGGAAAACAAAATTATTATCAATACTCGTTGCTTTTGAAATTCGGCTTAAAATTTGCACATGGAACAATTAAAGACTCTCCTAAATTAAAAAAAAAAATAAAATTCTTAGTACCCCTAAAACGCGGGCCCCCTGAGAAACACATTTTTGTTTGTTGTTTGTATTGCCTCCTAAAGCCCAGGCAAAACAAACATTATCAATATTCGTTGCTTTTGAAACTCTGCTTAAAATTTACACACGGAACTACTTAAGGTTCTCCTGAATTAATAAAAATGTCATAGTATCTCTAAATCGCGGGCCCCCTGAGAAACACATTTTTGTTTGACGTTTGTAGCGTCTCCTCAAGCTCAGGCAAAAAAACATTATCAATATTCGCTGCTTTTGAAATTCGGCTTAAAATTTGCACATGGAAACCCTAAAGACTCTCCTAAATTAAAAAAAAATGTCTTAGTACCTCTAAATCGCGGGCCCCTGAGAAACACATTTTTGTTTGATGTTTTTATTATCTCCTCACTGTTCGAAGGCCCAGGCAAAAAATCATTATCAATATTCGTTGCTTTTGAAATTCGGCTTAAAATTTGCACATGGAAACCCTAAGGACTCTCCCAAATTAAAAAAAAAATGTCTTAGTACCTCTAAATTGCGGGCCCCGTGAGAAACACATTTTTGTTTGATGTTTTTATTATCTCCTCACTGTTCGAAGGCCCAGGCAAAAAATCATTATCAATATTCGTTGCTTTTGAAATTCGGTTTGAAATTTGCACATGGAAACCCTAAAGACTCTCCTGAATTAAAAAAAATGTCTTAGTACCTCTAAATCGCGGGCCCCCTGGGAAACACCGGGCCCGGGGGAAATGTCAACATACACATGGAAAGATTATGTACGAAATATAATTTATATTAATAAAGTGTTTCAAATACTACAACAACAAAAATACAATATCACCTGAAATGTTTAAAACAATTATTCTGTTAAAAAAATATCAGTTGTGTGGGATAAATATTATATATACGACCGATCATAACGAACTTTTGAGACAACAATGTATGCCTTATATGTATGCAAACACCCTGTGAACTTCAAGCTTGTAGTGGTTAAAATTAGGAAGAAATAACGTTAAACCTTTTATCTGAATAATCGGTTGTATTAGTTAATCAACTCAAAATAAAATTATAATAAAATTTAAGTTATTAACAGAATAATTTAATTCAGATTAAAAAGCGTGGGGTGCATTTGACTACATTTCATATCTTTCCTCTCAGATAGTTGTCATTAGAATGATTTTAACATTATATATCAAGCACCCCACGCTTTTTACTGTGAATTAAATTATTCTGTTAATAACTTAAATTTTATTATAATTTTATTTTGAGGTGATTAACTATAAATGATTGTTTGACCTTCTACTACTGTTATATAAACTCTTTTTAATTGAAAATTATTTTTTATTTTTTAGTTCGGTAAGCTATAAAAGCGTGTTTTTTAAACTATTATTTATTTTAATTTTTTAGTTCAAGTAATTTTAAAAGTTTTAGTCGAGAGTGATGAAACCTCGAAACGCCAGCGGTCCATGGATGAATCCAACCCCATGGCACCGAAAAGGGCCAAGACGCAGGGAGGCTGGACGCGGTCTTTCGCCGAAATCGCCAAGGGTCGGCAGATCATTGGCATTATAGACGAGAGCAGCGAAGATGGCAGGATCCCGAAACAACAGTGGAAGTGGATCGAGGCCGCGCTCGCTACGGTGGCCGTTAAGGTTACGAAAGACAACCCTGGTCCACCGCCATCTTACACGCATGCAGGGTGGTTCCAGGGCAATGTGAAGCTAATTGCCTGTGACGACGCCGGGTCGGTAAACCTCTATAGGGCCGCCGTCACGCTGATGGGGGTGGTATATACGGGCGCGCGCCTCAAGGTAGTGGAAGCAATTATGGAGTGACCATATAGTGGAGCGATCCAAGAAGGCAGCAGCAGAGCTGTTCACCTGTAAGAGGGCAATTGGCACTTCCTGGGTATTCTCCCCTAAGGTGACCTACTGGATTGACACAGCCATTGTGCGCCCGATTCTTCTTTATGGTGCTTTGGTCTGGTGGCCTGCACTAGCTAAAATTACCTATCTTAAAATGCTTCAAAAGGTGCAACGGAGTTCGGAGCTCTGCATTACCGGGGCTCTCGGCTCCACTCAAGATTCCGTTACATACATACATGGATACATAGATAGATACAGTCCAAGCTAATAAAAGCGTGTTAAAAAGGGCTCCAGTATGGTCTTTCGTAGATGTGCCTTGCATCCACTTCTATCATTAATAAAGGAATGCGTTTTTCGCATTATGTGCAAGGTTTCAAATCTATGGTCATTTAGGGTGGTCACAAGTTCAACTGACCTTATGCCCGTTAACCTTATGTCACCCCACCACCACATTATTGCATTGTCATCGAGCCTTGATACGTGTGCAAGCTTTCAATCAAACTTATGGCGATTCAAAGTGGTAATAACGCCAATTGACCTTATGGCCGTTGACCTTATGTCACCACACCATCACATTAATGCATTGTCATCGAGCCTTGATACGTGTGCAAAGTTTCAATCAAACTTATGACCATTCAAAGTGGTAATAACGCCAATTGACCTTATGGCCCTTGACCTTATGTCACCGCACCATCACATTAATGCATTGTCATCGAGCCTTGATACGTGTGCAAAGTTTCAGTCAAACTTATGGCCATTCAAAGTGGTAATAAGGCCAATTGACCTTATGGCCGTTGACCTTATGTCACCGCACCATCACATTAATGCATTTTCATCGAGCCTTGATACGTGGGCAAAGTTTCAATCAAACTTATGGCCATTCAAAGTGGTAATAAGGCCAATTGACCTTATGGCCGTTGACCTTATGTCACCACACCACCACTTTAATGCATTGTCATCGGTCCTTAATACGTATGCAAAGTTTCAAATTAATCAGACTTCTAGAAATCGGTGAAAATTAAGCTCAAAGATTCCGTTACATACAGGCCAAGCTAATAAAAGCGTGTTAATGAGGAAGAAATTCCACTAAACCTCTTATCTGAACAATCGGTTGTATCGGATATATAATATATATAAGGCCGATCTAAATAATTTTTCCAGGCAATAATATATGCCGTAT
This sequence comes from Eurosta solidaginis, assembly GCF_040869045.1. Taxonomy (NCBI): domain Eukaryota; kingdom Metazoa; phylum Arthropoda; class Insecta; order Diptera; family Tephritidae; genus Eurosta; species Eurosta solidaginis. The sequence continues at coordinate 74,870,413 of NC_090323.1, read as the reverse complement.
TTGTGGTTAAAATGGGGAAGAAATTACGTTCAACCTTTTATCTGAATAATCGGTTGAATGGTGTGTATATATATCATACACATGACCGATTTTAAAATTTTTTTAGACAACAATGTATGCCTTATATGTAAACATCCTGTGACATTTCAACTTCTAGCAGTTAAAATGAGGAATAACTTAGAAAAACCCTTTTGTTCGAAAATCGGTTGTATGCTATAGTGGTCCGATCAGGTCAGCTCCGACAAATGACTAGTCGGGTACCCAAATATACCAGCTCACCAAATTTCATCAAGATATCGCGACAGTTGAGGAACTAGTTTGCATTCAAACAGAAATATGAACATTTTATTATACTTATTTTATCATATACATATCGTTAGCTTAATGTGAAAATGTGCTAAGTCACTTTTTTTGAAAAATTTTATTTTAATGCAGTTTTAAAACTGAATTCAAAATACATCGATAACAAGAAACAAATATTTTAATTTTTAATTTTTATGTGCTTTTTGCAATAATGTGTAAATGTGCTAAGTCGTCGACTGTTCAAAAAAATGTGCTAAGTCAACCAGTCAATAATATCAAGCTGAATTACTAGTCATTTCTTTGTGCACGCATTTTATTTACTTATTTAATTCATTCAGTCTAAAAGTACATGCTTTGTTCTTGTTGTTGTATTAACGATAAAGACACTCCCTGAAGGCTTTGGGTCAATGTTGATGGTCCTTTGCCGCATATAGATCCGGTACGTTCCGGTAACAAAGCACTATTAAGGTACTAGTCCGACCATCTCGACCTTCAGGCCATCCCGTCCTCCCCACCCCCTAGTTCCATGAGGCAATTGGGGTCGCCAGAGCTTCGGCTGTCAATGAAACAGAATTCGCCACATGTAGGTAAGGTTGGAAATTGGGTTGAAGAAGCCATATATTGCGCTGGGAACCCCTTGAGAGGGCTGCCTACACAATCCCTTGAAATTTGATTCACCCAATTGAGACATACCTTTGGTGGTTGATAAATGCTTTGCGGTGACCATAATCTACTTCAATTCTTACATGTCGATAACTCCATGCTTTGTTACAGACTAGTTAAAAATAGAAAACAATTCAAGCTTAAACTTATATAAGCTGTTATTAAAATTAAGAACACCACTGAATCGATTTGCTTGATGTATAGTCCTAGTTATAAGTTCATTCATAGCATAATTCGTTTTATTAGTTATTTAGATAAATAATCTATTAGGCCGAAGACCACGTATTGGAATATATGGAATGAACAAATTAGATAAATCAGAGCAATTCGTGCTAACGTTTATTACATTATAGATAAGCATGAGTGAGATTCAAGTTGTTCTGTCATGCAAAGCCTGAATACCAAGCAATTTGCACCTGCTGGTATATGATGGAAGGCCGTCTAGCCAATGAAGCATACGTAAAGCATATTTTTGTAAAAAAATGTTGAACTCTCTCAATTTTATAGGAGTTATATTCATAGAATTCCATATTATTGAGCAATATTCAAGACGACTTCTGACCAAGGCTATATAAAGTGCCTTTAACGTCATAGGGTCCTTAAAGTCACTGGTGTTACGTCTACTGAACCCAATCATTGCAACAAATCTTGAAAGAACGAAGTCAATGGTACTAGAAAAAGAGAGTTTGGAGTTAAAAGTTACACTCAAGTCTTTGCTCTGTTGACAACGATTAAGAGATTTAGTATTTAGTTTGTAGATAAAGTATGTGGAAGTTGTTTTTTGGAATAAGACACAACACAGCATTTGTTTGAATTTAAATATAAATTATTGTCTGCGCACCATCCGGCAAAACAGTCCAGATCAGAACCGATAAAAATAGTTTGACACATAAATAGTATTTTTTGTGAAATATATAGTGTTATATATCAATCATTAAAGGTGAGGAGTGATGGGGAAACATAGTGAGTAAAAAGTGCTAAGTCAGGAGAAAAAATTTGTTTTGAGTGCGGAAATTGTGCTAAGTCGTAAAATAGCTACTGGGTTAGCATACATGATTTTTATTTATCTCTTTCAAAGCTTCTACACTCAAAAGTATTGAAACTAAGGCATCCTCATTCACAGTTTTGAAAAAAGAAGGGTATTTCAAAAATTATTCAGTTTTTTCGTCCCCTGTAAAATTCGTAAAAAGTGACTTAGCACATTTTCACATTAAGCTAACGATATATGTAGTTTATCTTGAGTAAATTATTTAGAATCACTTGCAGAACGGAAAGTTATGTTTTTAACTCGGAGTTAACCTGACATTAGTTTAACATACATTTCTGACAAATTTTTCAAATTAACTCTAAGTTAAAAAGAAAACTTGCCATTCTGCAAGTAGAACTTGTGGTATTCCAACTTCTACTAATATAGCATAAGATCTTTGCGATTAAAAAATATTTTCTAATTTTTAGATCGGTTAGCAGTAAAAGCGTATTTTTTTTTATTTTTTTCAAGCTATGGTTTACTATGAACCCATACATTTTTTCATCGCCAAATACATGGGAATAAACGGTAGGGCTACATATAGCAAATTGTTGTGTCTTTTATGTGTATTTTTCTCTTTTTTTTATATAGAAAGTGATTCTTGTCTAGGGCGTTCCTCCACGCGTTTTTCCAAAGTAGTTAAATACGGGTTTTAAATAACCTTACAAAGTTCTTCATATAGAATTATAGCATTGTCACTTAATTAATTACGGAAATATAGCGTTAAGTTTTGAGCTAACTATTACAGAATTATTATTTATTTTGAAATAATATTTGATCTATAAAAATGTCGGCGATTCGACGAGGGACCCGTAAAACTTACGGCTTACGGCTTACGCAGATGACGTTGCAATTGTCATAAGTGGAAAGTGCCTTCCAACGATTAGCTCTTTCATGGTTCGGGCGCTTTGGGATATTCATACCTGGACATTTAGTGTCGGGTTGACAGCCAATGCGGAGAAGACGGATATGGTCTTGTTTACAAAGAGGTACAAGTTCCCAAATTGGAACAGTAGTGGAATTCACTAACTTATAACGATGCCATTTGTCGAGATTTTAATTAACGATTTTGTCGCTTGCCTTATCGATTGTATTATTCACTAACTTAGTTTTAATGACTCGAAATAAATGACATTTAAATTTAGTTTTAATAGTAGAACCTAAAAAATGCGAAAAGCACAAATGGAATGCCAAAAATAAATAAATTCCGTATACTAACTGCATTTAAAAGTCATTATTGTGCAAGTTTTTACACATTTTAACAAAAGGTACCTAAATGCGGTACTAATATATTTTTTTCTCTGTTGATATCGCAGTTATTCTTGTATCCCTTAATTGACCATCAAGTTGAGAAATGATATCATGAGCCAAGTCTGGGGTTAGTAGGTACAGCTTTCGAAACTCCGTTGCATTCAAGTGGAATGGGTTATCTACTTAGTCCACTGGCGATGGCCTTAGTAATTCTTCATCTTGAGATAAAACGTACGCCAAGTACTCAAATGTCATTTAATTTACAAATAAAGCAGCTTTTCGTGATTGAAAGTATTTAATTAAATTTCGGATTTTCTTTTTTAACTAAAATTGCCAGAAATATTAATTTCGTGATTTTTTAGGCAGCCAATTTACTTGCCGGTTATTTAACAACACAGCTGAACGTCGATAAACAAATATTGATACAAAATTGTTTTTGTTTTTATCGGCCTATTGATAAATCATTCAAGGTTCGAATCGAGCTCAAGGCCAGAACAATAATTTTTTCTAATGATAATTATTTTTATTTTTTAATTTTTCTAAAAAAGTTAGTGAATCCCACTGCAGGTCTAAGGTAGGAGGGTGACCCTACAGGAGAAACCTTGCACAAAATATCTAGGAATCCTCCTAGACAGTAAGCTGTCATGGAAGCTCAACGTGGAGGAGAGGGTGAAGAAGGCCTCAACGGGACTTTATGCATGTAAAAGAATGCTGGGGTGTACGTGGGGCTTATCACCCTCTCTTTCTTATTGGATTTTTACAGCGATTGTACTCCCTATTCTATACTATGGAGTTCTTCTTTGGTGGAAAGCCATACAAAAAACAACCTTCCTCAAAAAATTAGAGGGGGTATGCAGATTATCAATGGTTAGCATTACGGGCGCCCTGAAAAAAACCCCGACGGCTGCTGTTAACTTTTATATTAATTAGGCTTGGTCAGTGATAGCAGATGCAGGAAGTGCGGGTTGGAGGAAGAAACGATCGAGCGCGTTTTGTGCTCGTGCCCTGCGCTTGCCAGGCTAAGACCCCAGCTATTAGGAGTGACACAGCTGTCAGATCTAGAAGCGGTAAGTGGCTTAAGTCCTAGAAAGCTTCTAGTATTTGCCAAGAGGGCGGAGTTATTTTATAACATAGGTCCTGGTTTTTGATAGGGTTTTTTTTTCAGTTTGGTCGTTAAAACAAACTTCTGGTAACACTGCGGACTCATTCAGTCTATGTGAGGTCCTCATGGATCGGCCAGTTCAACCTAACCTACTGCCGCAAAGTTGGTAATGTCCGTTGGCTTCTTTACCAATAACTAGGTCCATCCCATGTGACGCAAACGTGACATGTTGGCGGGCCGGTGTCCGTTCTCAGTTGCAGTGTTGTGTAAATATAAATAAATTTATACTCTTTTTCGCTACAATGCATGTCCTGATTTTACCCACTTGGGGTGTATGTAGACAAAAACCGCCGAGCCCCAATCCGCAAACTCTGTCTCTAGCCAGACAGGACTATTGGATAAGAGCTTTGTTCACACTTGGGCGGCCACCGTGGTGTGATGGTAGCGTGCTCCGCCTATCACACCGTATGCCCTGGGTTCAACTCCCGGGCAGAGCAACATCAAAATTTTAGAAATAAGATTTTTCAATTAGAAGAAAATTTTTCTAAGCGGGGTCGCCCCTCGGCAGTGTTTGGCAAGCACTCCGGGTGTATTTCTGCCATGAAAAGCTCTCAGTGAAAACTCATCTGCTTTGCAGATGCCGTTCGGAGTCGGCATAAAACATGTAGGTCCCGTCCGGCCAATTTGTAGGGAAAATCAAGAGGAGCACGACGCAAATTGGAAGAGAAGCTCGGCCTTAGATCACTTCGGAGGTTATCGCGCCTTACATTTTTATTTTGTTCACACTTATTCTCCGTTTGATGTATAAGTTTTCCCAGCTCGCACAGTCTCGAATTTCAATCCGTCAACAGTGGCATGGTTTGCCAAGGCGTGAATGCAGCGATTATATCTTGGATGACCGCATATACTGCTTGTCCTTATTACCACACTTTTATGTCTCTTTTCTCTCAGATAAGGCAGAACTTACGGCACTTTTGTTAAAGTCAATGATATAAATATCATCAAATATAACATTGTGACGAATATTAGTATCATTAAGCGATACTGCCATCACTAAGCCGATACTAAGCAGTATGTACGTAAAGAAATCAATCATCATCTACACACATACATACAAGCAGGCCCGACGAGAGGCAGGGGAATGAGGGATTCTCCCGGGCCCGAGGTTTCTCAGGGGGCCCGCGATTTAGAGGTACTAAGACATTTTTTTTTATTCAGGAGAGTCTTTAGTTGTTCCATGTGCAAATTTTAAGCCGAATTTCAAAAGCAACGAAAATTGATAATGATTTTTGCCTGGGCCTTCGAACAGTGAGGAGACAATAAACACATCAAACAAAAATGTATATTTACATGAAACCGAAATCGTAAAGTTTTCGTGGTGACACTGATGATGGTTCATCTTCAAAAAGTCTTCCAACAATACCACCAACTCTGTATCAAAGTCCAGATTATTTAAACGACTTCGATATCGATACCGTGAATAATGAGTTTTTGCGATCTGAAGAAGTGAACGAAATAATTCGTCGAGGTCATCAACGGTGTCCTGTTATTTTTGCACGTGATTGTCATGACGAGGCATTTCCGACCTCGTTGTTAAAGAGAATCTTGTCAAATGGAGAGAAAGTGGATCGTGACTGGTGAGTGTGGAGTGCCAGTAGCAATGCTTTTTATTGCCTACCATGTCGTCTGTTAAGCACCAATACTTTAAATCGACCTAAAATTTGTTGTGCGGATATTCGAAATTGCAGGTAGCAAGAAGCTATACGATAAACTGCCATCACACGAAAATACTCAAGATCACATTAATTGTTATATTCAATGGCGATCTTTACAAAATCTAATTCAAAAGGAGGCTACAATTGATCCACTTATCAATGAACAGCTAATCACTGAAACTCAAAAGTGGAAAGAAATTTTATATAGAATTTTGGGCACTGTTTTATTTTTGGATGAAAGAGGTCTAGCTTTCAAGGCGAAGGTATATATCTTGGTGAACGAAACGATGGACATTTTTTGGGCATCTAAGATCTCATAAGCCATTATGATCCGATACTTAGAGATCATTTGGAGAAAGTTAGGATTTCACAACAGCAGCACAAACGTCTACAAGTTCATTATCTTTCGCCAGACATTCAGAACGACTTTATAGAAATTTATGCAAAGCACGTGAGGGAAACTATTGCACGATATCTGTTAAAGCCACTAAGACTCAAGTTTTATAATAGACCAATGATCCTGCTCCAATTGGAAGTATGCACTGGCGAAATTTCAACTTTTATAAAATGTCGAAGGTCTGGCAGTCACGGGCTCTTAGACTATCAAGAATTACTCCGGTTGTTGTTCTACTCGACGAGGCTTGCAGGAAAAACGATGTCACTGCCAATTTATTTTTAATTTTGTTTTTTTGTCGGAGTGTTTGCCAAACGACCGCCGAGAGGCGACTCCGCTTAACAAAATGTTTACAAAATTATTTTGATGGAACATCCTCAAAAAAAATGTACCGAGCTCTCTTCATAGTCGTTCAGCCAAAAGCCAAATTTTACTGCGCAAGCATACGGATATGTACCGGCATTCGCAAGAACATCAACTAGTTCGAATGTCCTCAATTTGGTCCAAAATACTTACTCCCATTAATGAAAGAAACGTGTTCCTCCAAGCTAGAGACGCCACCATAGATGTGAAGGTCCGACATCTAGATGCCTTACTAGCTGATTTGAAGTTGATCAGGAACTAATGGGAAACAATTTTAAACAAATGCAAAACAGCTGCTATTCAATTGAACATCTCTTAAAAGTTTCCGGACATTCCAAAGAGAAAACCCAAAAGACGTTCTGAAGATAATTTTAATGAGATGATTACGGATGATTCAGAGTCTGATTTTAAAAGCAATACATTCCTGGTGATCGTTGATTCGGTAATCACTGGCATTACTGAACGATTTGCAGCTATGAGAAATTTGAGCGAGACGCGTTCCTTTTTGTGGCAATTTGAAGACATGGATGAAACTACGGTACGGGCGAGCGTAGCAAATTTTGTCAAAAAATACAAGTCGGACATTTCTCAAAGCTTAGAATGCGAAATAATTCACTTGAAACACATGAACGAAGCAAAGGTCTGTCACCATTGGAATTGCTAAATGACATCTACATATGTTCAAAATCTGTATACAATTTTCCCCAACATTTGTGTTGCTTTACGTATCTTTTGCATTGTACCTGTCACTGTAGCTAGTGCAGAATGTTCCTTCAGCGTCCTTTCAAGAATCATAGATCGTGTTCATCTCAAGAGCGAGTTTCAGGTCTTGCCACGCTTTGTGGTGAATCCGTTTTGGCAAGACAATTAAATTTTGATATTATTATAAAAAATTTTGTAGCAAAAAAAGCAAGAAACCCCACTCTTTGATATCCGAACTTTCTATATTGAATAATTAACATTTATAGTCATCATTAAATTTGTCAGAAATGTATTAAAGTATTACCAAATAACTAGAAAAGATTATTTGAAACAATATGTAGTTGTTAAAAGACAATTTTATTTCTACGTTACAATAAAATAATATAAATAGTAAATATTCTGTGTTATTTTTATTTTCAGCTGTTAGTCCAAAAATCATTTAGTTGACGTGGCAAAAATTTTTTTAATGTAATCCATCAATAATAATTCATGAATGAGACGTCATTAATTCAAATTAATCAAATGTATTTGTGGATTTTTTTTACATTGTTTAGTCCCGGGCCCGGATTTTCTCTCTACGGCTCTGCATACAAGGCAACGGAGAGATACTCATAAACACATGTAATCATCAGCCGAAGTAGTATTCACATATACACACGCATATGCCTATGCGATAGGCTATAAACTACAAATACACACGCATATAGCTGGTAACCAAGTAGAGGATTCTAGAAGGAGAAACGTCTAGAAATTTGGAGAAATATGCGGACAAAGCAACAGAGAGTATAAAAGCAGAGCAAGCTGAGTAGTCAGTACTCAGTTTGATTTAAGCACGCTATTGTTTGTGAAGTATAAGTGTTATTGTGAAGTACTCTCAAAGTAGTCTAATAAAAATAAATAAAATAAACAAATAAAATTAAATAAAAGCCCATTTTTGCATTATTGAATATTGGAGTTATTTATTCAAGAGTTGAGCGATTCGAACGTTAGCAGAAGGTTTGGAATAAGAGGAATTTCCCTAAATTCGTTACAATTGGTGTCAGAAGAGGAATTATTGAACAAATTCCGAAGATTTTGAATACAACTTGGACATGTCAAAGTAGAGTGAATTAAAGATCCAGCAATTGAAAAAGGAGTTGGAGAGCCGTGGATTAAATACAACCGGCAATGAGATCGAACTTCAAACACGGCTACGAGAGGTGATGGAGTCGCAAGGAATTAATGTGGACGAGTTTGTCTTTCATCTTGATGGAGACGAAACAACAACAAAATTGGAAGAGAAAAACGAAACATCACAGACAGTTACGAGCACAGACTTGAACATGATATTGGCTGTAATATCTGCACAAACATCGACAGTAACATCTAAGGTGGAAGCACAGGAGACACGCATTTCAGAAATGTCGTCGCAAATGTCATCTCAACTGGAAGCACAGGAGGCAAGCATGTCGTCGCAAATACCATCACAATTGGAAGAAGAGAACCCATATATGGCATCTCACCTGGAAGCGCAGGAGGCACGTATGTATATCTGAAATGTCGGCACAAATTTCGGAACAGGTATCATCGCAGCTCTTTGCGAAACTGGAAGAGCAGAATGCAAATATTTTACAACTCGAAGACAAAATTGATGCCGAGATAGAGGCGTTAAAAGGCCGTATGCAGCAGTTACAACTAAATCGCCCGGCTGTTCAAGCGAGCAATCCGAAAGTAGAATCCCCAACGTTTGATGGTTCTGTTCCTTTCCAGGTCTTTAAGCTACAGTTCGAGAAAACCGCAGCAGTGAACAACTGGAATGCTGAAGATAAAGTTGCTGCACTGTTCGCGGCATTAACAGGGTCTGCAGCTGAAATCTTGCAGACAATTCCAAAGTACGAACGGAACAACTATGAAACATTGATGAGCGCTCTAGAGAGGCGATACGGAAGCGAACAGAGGAAACAGATATGCCAAATTGAGTTGCAAAACCGTTACCAAAAATCGAATGAGACTTTGCAGGAGTTCGCATCGGATGTCGAAAGGCTGGCCCATCTAGCAAATGCCGACGCACCCGTGGGATACACCGAGAGGGTAAAAATCCAAAGTTTTATAAATGGCATACGGGACGTGGAAACGAAGCGAGCTACATACGCAAACCCAAAGCTAACATTCGCTGAAACGGTATCCCATGCTCTGACTCAGGAAACTGCCTCACTATTGAGTAAACCAGCATACAAAGCCCATCGGGTGGAAGTAGAAAGACCAGAGTGGGTAGATACAATTTTGGAAGCATTGAAGGGAATGCAGCAGAAGAATGCTGGAGTTATAAAATGTTTCAAGTGCGGCAACCCAGGTCATATTGCACGTCATTGCAGCACCGGTCCTAATAGTTCCAACAATGTGGGTAGCCGTAAACGCAGAGCTGAAGGAGATGAGCAAATCTCCAAGTCCACTCAGTCGTTAAACTAAATCGAGTCAGCGGCAAGGAGCGACAGCTTGCTCCCTCAATTGAATGCCCCATAATCTCTATCTCGCAAATTGGAACAAGGGCAAGCGATCTTACTGTCGGAGGACATGTGGATGGAAAGGAACGTTTACTGACTGTAGATACGCGTGCATCTCATTCCATCATTCGATCGGATTTAGTCAACAAGAATATAAGAGCATTGCATGGAGCAAGATTGCGTACATCTACTGGAGAAAACACCACGGTTCTAGGAGAAGTAGCATGTGAAGTCGCAATTGGGAACGTCAAGGTAGTGCAGAATTTCATAGTGGCACAGGTTGTTAATGAAATCATAACTGGAGTGGACTTCTTAATCGACCATGGCATCAAGATTGACATGCAAAGCAAGACGATGCGATATAAGAACGTGGATGTGCCACTTAATTTCGGCTACGAGAAAGGCTACAGCAGTAAACGAGTGCTGGTGGAGCAGAATCAGCAAATACCACCAAAATCGGAGACAGTAATTTGGGCAAAGGTTGATGGAGATTGTGGGACCAACAAATGGTGGGTTGTCAAGGCAGCAAACAAATCAACACCGAATGTACTTGTAGGAAAAACCCTGGCTATGACTAAACAAGATGGACGTATTCCGGTAAGAGTACTCAATGAGTTCAAGTCACCACTCAAATTGGCCAGAGGAACTATATTGGGAAGATGTCAAGAGGCTGAAGTAGTAATCAGTTGAGAACAGCTCCAGGAAAACGTTTTAACTAGCAAGATCGATCTTACAGATGACATCAGCATGGACGGAGGGACTAGAGGAAGACTATCAGGGTAAGGCAAACCAACTGCTCCTAAAGTACGCAAACATATTTGACCAGGATGGTTCCAAACCAGGCCCCACCAACGTTGTGAAACATCAAATTGACACTGGAGATGCGAGGCCGATCCGTGAAGCTCCTCGTAGTGATCCACTGACGAAGAGAGAAGTTGTGAGTGAAATCGTACAAGAAATTAGCGACAGCGGCGTCATTGAACCGTCAGCTAGTCCATGGAGCTCACCGGTGGTACTTGTGAAGAAGAAGGATGGAAAAATGAGGTTTTGCGTGGACTACCGAAAGTTGAACGACGTTACGAAAAAAGAATTGACGATACTCCGGAATCGCTATTTGGTACGAAATGATTTTCCACACTGGACTTGAAAAGCGGCTACTGGCAAGCGGAGGTGAATGAGGAAGACAAAGATAAATCAGCCTTCAGTGTCGGTGATGGTCTTTGGCAATTTATAGTAATGCCTTTTAGATTTTGCAATGCACCAGCTACTTTTGAGCGACTCATGGATCAGGTATTGACAGGACTATATTGGAAAACATGCTTGGTGTACCTGGACGACATCATCGTATTGGGCAAGAATTTTAATGAGCGTCTTAAAAACTTGGAGAAAGTTTTCCAGAGAATAACTGGCACTGGTCTGAAACTAAGTCCCAAAAAGTGTTCGCTGTTTAAAAAGGAAGTAAATTATTTGGGTCATAAGATAACGACAGCGGGCATCTGTACTGCGAATGAACAGATAGAAGCTGTAACGGATTGGCCAAGACCACAGAACTTGCATGAATTAAGAAGTTTCCTTGGGCTGTGCACATATTACCGCCTGTTTGGACCAAACTTTGCCAGCTTAGCCCATAGCCTCCACTAGCTTACAAGGAAAAATAAAGCTTTTGAATGGAAGAAGGAGCAAGAAGTGGCTTTCCAAACATTGAAAGAGCTTGTGTGCACTGCCCCAATGTTGGCATACCCGATTACAGGAGCAACGTTTATGTCACAACTGGTCGATGGACAGGAGAAGGTAGTTGTATATTACAGCCGATCAGTTGGAAAATCAGAGGGGAACTATTGCGTTACACAGACGGGCAACGATTCCGCGTCAGGACAGATCACGAAGCGTTGAAATGGCTCCTGCAATTCCGTAATGGAAATGCTGATGCAATGTCACGAAGACCATGTAGTTTGGAATGCAAACACTGTTTAAAAGCCGAGGCTAAAGAAGACATTATATCTGTCCGGCTAATTACTATAACTTGTTCGGATGAATGGGACATGTATCAACTAAGGAAGAGTGAGCTAGAAGATACAGATCTGTCAAATGTTATGCAAGGGCTCGAACGAAACGAAAGACCAAAAAGGGAGGAGATGTCAGCAGAGAGTCCCATTGCGAAGTCATATTGGGCACAGGGGAACAGTTTAGAATTGATATCCGGTTGCCTGCATCGAATATGGGAGAGTGAGGATGGTCAATGCAAGAAGAAACTGATAGTTTATTTATTTAAAACTGATAGTTGTTCCCAGGAAAAGAACTCCTACCTCATCCTTTCCTGAAGTCATCTTGGAATTACGAAGACGCTCGAGAAAATTAAGCAAAGATTATATTGGGTTGGTTGCCGTCAGCCGGTCACCGAGTGGATTGCCAATTGCGAGGCTTGCAGCAGAGCGAAAGGGCCCAAAAGATAAAGTCATGGCCAGATGAAGCAATATATTTCAGGTGCACCTTTTGAAAGCATCGCCATGGATGTCGCAGGTCAATTTCCTATTAGCAACCGCGGTAACAAATACGTACTGAAGGTTATGGATTATCTCAAAAAACGGCCAGAGGTATACCCAATCCCAAATCAAGAAGCGGAAACAGTAGCCGAAGTGGTAACAAATAACTGGGTTGCAAGGTATGGTGTAACAATGGAGTTACATTCTGACCAAGGCAGGAATATTGAATCAGCGGTGTTTCAAGAAATGTGTAAGAAATTGGGCATTCGAAAAACACGGACAACTGCATTGCATACTTAGTCCGATGGTATGGTGGAACGATTCAATAGAACCTTGGAGTAGCACTTAAGGATAGTAGTCGACAAGTTCCATAAAGAGTGGGATACACACACACGAAGATTATGAGTGACAAAATGAAAGCCAGATGCGATAAAGCAATTAATTCGGAAGGTTTTCGGGAAAGAGATTTGGTGCTGTTATACAACCGACAACGGGAAAAAGGGTTGTCCCCGAAATTGCAGTGTAATAAGGAAGGCCCATACAAAGTTGTAAAACGCATCAATGTAGTTTACCGCATGCAAACCATTGGCAAACCACGAACCAAAATTAAAGTGGTTCATTTGGAAAGGCTGGCCGCGTTTAGATCAGGAAATTTACTTAGGTGTAGGGCATTGTGACGAATATTAGTATCACTAAGCGATACTACCGTCCCTAAGCCGATACTAAGCAGTATGTACGTAATTAAATCAATCATTATCTACACACATACATATAAGACAACGGAGAGATACTCATAAACACATGTAATCATCAGCCAAAGTAGTACTCACAAATACACACGCATATGGCTGGTAACCAAGTAGAGGATTCTAGAAGGAGAAACGTCTACACATTTGGAGAAATATGCGGGCAAGGCAACAGAGAGTATAAAAGCAGAGCAAGCTGAGTAGTAAGTACTCAGTTTGATTTAAGCACGCTATTAGTTGTGAAGTATAAGTGTTTTTGTGAAGTACTCTCAAAGTAGTCTAATAAAGCCCATTTTGTATTATTGAATATTGGAGTTATTTATTCAACAGTTTAGCGATTCAAACATTAGCAGAAGGTTTGGAATATGAGGAATTTCCATAATTCGTTACAATATATTGTACCATCACGGCTTAGATCTGCTACTAGGATTATCTTCTACAACATTGGGTTAAATAAACCACAAAAGAAGTAATCTTGTCTGAAGCCTCGTTTGGCTTCAAATGGCTCGGAGAAGCTTTTCCCAATCCATATGGAGCAAAGAATTAATAGCTTTGCAGGGATCCCAAATTCAGACAAAGCAGCATACAAACCTTTTCGCGTAGTCAAAAGCTGCTTTGAAGTCGACAAAAAAGGATGTACATATATCAATTCTCTTATCGTGAGTCTTCTCTAGAAGCCACACTGATAAAGTTCAACTCGCAGAAGAGGACCCCACTCTCCCTAGAAAAACGCGCGTCACTCTAGCTCAACTTCGATATGGGCACTGTAACAGGTTAAATTCTTACCTATCCAGAATCAACCCCTGCTTGCAATGTATCCCCACATGACACCAACCATCTCTTCAATTGTAATGTGGAACCAATGCCTCTAACAGCCCTCTCACTATGGTCCACCCCAGTTGAAACAGCAAGTTTCCTTGGACTCCCGTTAGAGTACATTGATGACAATTTGTGATCGGTCGCACCTATTGGATGGGCGAAGCACTGCTACAACAACAACAACAACGTTGCAAGCAAGACATACTTTATGTATATCGGGGTTGATTCTGGATAGATAAGAGTTTAACCTGTTACAGTATCCATATCGAAGTTGAGCTAGAGTGACCCGCGTCGCTCTAGGGAGATTGCTTTCTTCTTCTGCTTTTTTGGGGTATTTAACTTTAAGAACGAGGTTTGCCTTGAAATTCGTGGCACAAAGGTTCGACGCCTTTTTGTGGATATCACTGAGGACCTTTTTGTGTTTTACTTCTTCATTCCGCTGAGTTCTCAGGTGTCGTATTTCCTCATAATGATTGCGGGTATGAGTTCTTAAGTCCCTGGGAGGCAGGGCCTCTTCAATCAGATGTCTGTTGGCATGCCAAGGTTTCTGGGTATACAACAAAAACTGTTTGTTCAGCATTTCAATAGGCAGTACTCCCCTTCACTGTATAAATGGTGTTCTTGGCACATAAGAGGGCAGTTCCGTGCTAATCTTAGAGCGGTGTTTTGACAGGTCTGTATTTGCTTCCAGTGAGTGAACTTTAGGCTCGGGGACGCGTAGCATCAAGCGGCCTGCCAATTGCTTTGTAACTTTGTCTTTACACCAAGTGCTGCTGGCAAGAGATTTGAGGATTTTATTACGGCTCTGGATTTTAGGTACAATTGCGAATGCAAGCTCGCCAAAATGTAGATCCTGATCCAACGTCAGACCCAGTTATTTTGGGCGTAAGTCAGCCAGTAGCTTAATGCCATCGACGTAGATGCCCACTATGGTCGACATTTGTGTTGTGTATGTTGTAAATAAGGTCGCCAGGGCTGAATTTACTTAAAACGCCGCCCTGTGCACTGGGGAAAATACCGCCTCTTTTTCTGAATTCTACACGTATAATTAAAAAAAATCCATAACGATACTATGTAGAGTCGAAATAAAAAGGTTTTCATTTGTTCACCATCTAATAACGAGAGAATAATTACATAACGTCCAATTTTATATGTAAATATAAATACTATAAAAAGTTGACAAGTTGATTCACGACTAATGCTCAAGAAGGGTAAAGGCTCCATTACTGATACTTAGCATAGGTTTGACTTGGCTTGAGAACTGTCACTTACAGTTCTGTTAAATGAACATTGCATGCTACTGATTACTCAAAACTTAGCAACACTTAACTTGACTTAGAAGCAAAGAGGATAAATACAATAAGAGCCGTCACTCGAAATTTTTTTGGCATTTACTCGATGTATACTGAGAGGTAGTCGCTACTTTTTTTTGGGCGAGATGTTTATAAATGTCTTCTATACATTTTCGTGGGGTATTTGTGTTTATTTTTCGACTGTATTTAATTAATTTATTTAATTCTCTTTCCAAAAATCACAGTTGCACAAGGGGCCCACACGGCATGGATAAATGCGAGACAATTAAAAATGTCCCTCTCAGAAAACATTCGGCATCAATTTTTTCAATTTCCAGCGAGATACCCGCCACAAAATAACGAGTCACGGCTCTTATTGTATTTATTCTCTTTGTTAGAAGTCTGTTGAATTTTGATTTTCTTTGTAAGTTCTAAGTGGCGTTTACATTTTGAGATGCCATTTGTTTGTTTCCATTTCATTTTGACATTTTGTCATACAAATTGACATTTATTGATTATGATGCCAGATTGTATGCGCTAAGTGGAGTATAATCAAGGCTAAGTTGTCAAGTTTACGCCAAGTCAAATCAAGTCTATGCTAAGTATCACTAATGGGGCCTTAAGCAGTGATGAATCCTTTTTTATTTCATATAGTTCTAATTATAAACCAAATCCAAAAATAAAATAATGCATCCATCATTTGACTTACAATATTCAAACATGTAGTAGCAAATTAAAAGTTCCTATGAAGATACAAGATAATTGCTAACTTATTATGGGATACATCTTATGAAACGCAAACAGGTCTGACTTTTTAATGGAATTTTTTTGATAGCATGAGTCTGTAGAATTTCCCAACGGTGTGTCGATGCAGTAAAGGAATTGTACAGTGGTTGGACTGTATTAAAGAAAGAAGCTGCGTCCGGCGTACTTTCTACCGCATGGACCCCAACCAAATTCGTTAAATGACCTGCAAAAGGAGCGTGTTCTGCTAGATCAATGATTTCTTTGATTCCTGCCTGTAAACCTGAATAAATTCCTGATACATTTCTTGCGTTTTCGTATGACTTACTTCGAAAATCTGCAATATTATAATAGGTCCAGAAACTCGAGAACTGATATTACAGCAATAAACAAATCTTCAGCTTTGTGTCCTGTATTTTCAATAAACATCAGAAATCTTTCAACAGGCGTTGCATCTCTTTTATATCTCTTTATATAGAATCTCAATATCTTTCAGTAGGGTTAATGTACAGATAGTTTGCAAATGCCGTGCAAAAAGAGTTTCAACCAGTGTGAATTATTGTGACATATGTATATATGTGCCTCCTTGCTCCGAGATAGAGCAATCTTCAATATCAGTAGGCCTTTCTTCTGTACCATCGTTTTTGGTGATAAAATTATGTAGTTTTGGAGTTTTGCTCAAAATTTCCTTTTCTTATTAGTTTTCTCTAAAGTCCGCTTTTCATATGCAGAGCCACTTAACCTTTTGCGCCCGTCACTCCTTTCTTCGAAATACACATAATAATCCTCAAAAGAACCGATAATTATTGAAATTAATTGTTGCAAGCCGTCAAACGTGCAAAGATGTTTACTCGATCGGGAACAGAATGACAGCTGATCACACTTTGACTGGGTATGTCAAACTGAAAAAGTGAATTTGTTGAAGTGTTTTTAGCAATATAATAACAAAATTGCATTCAAACTTACCGAAAATGTGTGAGTAAAATTTAAATGCTGTTGGTAGGTGACGATTAATGAATAAAGCTGCATTTGTCGGAACTTTCCACATTCATAGTTGCGAGAATAACGGTTTTCTTACACCCTTTGAACACTTTCACGGAACAATAAAAAAATGCATTTCATGTTCCAAATTTTGCCGCCCTGTGCGGGCGCACCGACGCATCTAGTAGAGATATACGCGCCGATAAACGCCGCCGCCGCCACCGATTAGGGTCGTTTTTCGCACGCCGCCGCCGAATGTCAAAAATATCAGCGCGGCGGCGGCGGCGGCGTCCGGCGCGTTACTATATTTTCTACTCGTTTAAGACTGTTTAGGCCATTTATTGTTCATGTCGAAAATTGGTCGGTTATGGTCGAAAGTGGTGTCAACGGATGCGCACCACTACAAGTTATAAGAAACTAATTGCGAAATTTAACTCTTTCTAACTGTTCAAAAGTTATTTAAAAAAACAGGCGCTTTCGATGTCAGCTTAACACGGACTTAGCATCACCCAATTCACCAAGTTTTTAAAACAAAACACTAAAGAAAAGTTATATATCTAATAAATTTATATGCTCACTTTGCATAATTTTTTCAAAAAATTAATAATGAACAATGAATTCAAATAAAATTACCCAAGGCGAACATGTTTTCAAATTGTCCTCAAGTTGTTAAAAAAAGCAAATTAACCAAAAAAGATGCCGATTTAAAAAAAATATTATAAAAATATTATTGGCTGAAAGAATAAGCGAAATCAGTGACGCAAAATCCTTTAGTAGGTTCTAGGGGCATACACACTCCTTTGAAATGATTCTTACCTCATACTTAAGTTGAGGATATATATACGTATAAGGGTTTGAAAAATCACTTGGGCTTACATTCAAACATCTGTTGTCTATTTGCGAAACTATACAATAGGGTCTGAAATGTTGATTTTGATTTTCACCCTTAATCCTTCAACACCCAAGTCTCCCGGTTTGATATTTCCTAAAGTTGGCGGCCCTATCCAAAACTAGTCCCTTGGAGTGAATCACATTGATTATAGCCTATCAACCAAGTTTAAATATCACCTACACGTTACGGCTCCTTTTACAAATGTGAATATGTAGGCACATATATTAACCAGGTGAGGCTTTGTCCTTCGCAAGAACACTCAAAGTGGTGAAGGAAAAGCTTTCCCAAGACAGTCGAACTAAGGACCGTGTGTTCTACTACCCTAACGAAGTGGACAGTCGAACTAGTCTGAAAACTGAAGCTACGCGGTCATCCATAATGATCTCTTATATCATAAGGCCGGAAGACAGAAGTTAACATCTTTCAACTTAAAATCGGTCGACTTTCATTCTAAAATATCATTTTGCTTTAACGAAGACTATTGAAATCAATGTTGTGAACACAAACATCTGCAAACTTTTGTCTACATTTTAAAAATTTTACCCAGGGTCCTTGTAAAATTTTAATTATGTAGATGCGCCGAAGATTATACGATTTTCACCCATTACGCAATGACATCCACTTAGACTGCTTATGATTTCGAGGGCGGCATCTTTGGCCGAATAGTCACTCCCTAACGTTTCAAGGTGTTTCTCTGGTGTAGCTCGGCAGCATAGCGCGACAAAAGCATCCGTTGGAAAGTCTTTGGAGCTACACCTAGAGCTTCTAGAAAAGTGACGTCAACGAAGGAATGAGCTCGAAGTCTCAGTCCTATAGCTTCTGTGCTGGTATATGGTGTGAGGGTCAGGAGGCGTGGTAGAGACTGGTGGTCGGGATTGCTACTGTTCGCACATCGGGAATAGCTCTTAAAAACAGCCGAAATAACTGGAGGCGCCCTGTACCACGAGAGTCATGAGTATTAAAAGACCATTAATAGCAACCGTAAGTCGCCTTTGTGCGTGGCCGCCAAGGAGCCAAAAATGATTTAAAGGAATTGTGTTCGCGACGATTATTAGGAGTTAACCCTAGTTGAAACTACGCTTTGCACGAGATTTACAGACAAAAGTGTGACTATTATATGTTTCTCCATTTCTTTTCAGCAGACGCAGCAGTACCAATTCCAAAAGCCGGGGTTAGGTTCGAAGCCTCTCTGGAGTAAGCGAACGAGAGACAATCCCCAGCAAAGAGCTACTCCTGAAAATTGTTGAACGGTCTGCGAGATCGTGATGCAAAAACCTCGGATCTTTTCGAAATGGCCAACACGTTGATTTTCTTAAATACATACAAACGAAACCTTTCCTAAATATTATTTTTTTAAATAGAAAAATTTAAATAGAAAATTGGCAGGACCAGGCCATTATAGTGCTTTCATCGGCGTAGGATACAATGGTAACTCTCTCTGGTGGCGAACGGAGCATCGATATGTAGAAGTTAAACAAAAGCGTGGATGGGAAGCCACCCTGATGGTAAGATTCTCCTACGTCTATTTGTTTCTCAGGCTTTAGTAGCGGTACCACCCTCGCTATTTTCCATTTTGGGCGATGGCGAAGGTTGACAGAGACAGGTTGAAATCATGTGCTATATATTTGAAACCATTTTTGTCAAGTTTTTTAAGCATCGACATGGCTATGCCGTCTGAGCCTACTGCTCTCGATGGTTTAGCATGATCTTCAATCACTTTGGAGATGATGGTAATGGAGGACGCGCTGTGTTTATACTTATGTGCGCGTCTATTGGCCCGCCGTCTAGCTTTGTCAACCGGGGAATGCATTACGCATATTCGACAGAAAGCCGACTCGGGATTTTTTCCGACCAATAGCTGTAATTGCTATATATATATATATATATATATAAATACGGCGAATATGAGACCTTATGAATGTTATGGATTGCCGAAGTTTGAAATTTTTAATAGAATACCATCATTTGTGATAGCAACTCATCAAGAAGAGCAAGTACATGTACATTTATAATATTTCGCATCTTAGAAGTCAATTTAGATCATAGAAGGTAGAAGTATGAAAAGGAGCAGGAAGTATGAACGTCGGGCTGTGTTCAACAGCAGTGAAGACAGTTAAATATTCCGTTTTATGAAAATGTCAGCTTAAGAATGAAGATGGAAGCAATGGGATGAACGTTGTGGGGTTGTATTAACGAACGCATCGCTAGTTTAAGAATAACAATTTCAAGGAAACTGATTTTATCAGCTTTCCGTCAGATGTTAGTGTTTTCAATGTTGTTTTTGTTGTTGCTGTAGCGATAAAGACACCCCCTAAGGTTTTAGGAAGTGTTATCGATGTTGATGCTTCTTTGCCAGAAACAGTTTTGGTACGTTCCGGTAACAAGTACTATTGAGGTACAAGCTCGACCACCTAGGGAAGTATTTAATGTGACCACATTGAACTTTCTACGCCATCAATCCACCCCTTATTCTATGAGGAACTCGAGGTCGACAAAGCCTCAGCTGCAAATAACCAAAATATTCATGTTACAGGAGAAAACATAGATGCAAGGATCGGGGATGATAGTTGCAAAAACTTAAAAATTATTAAAAGAAGTTCCGGTAGTGGGATTATAATTAATAATGAAAAGCTTAATTTTTGGGCAATTAAAAACAATGAAAAAGCTAAAAGGTTTATGATTTAGATGTGGTTTAGATATGTTTTATTTCTATAATGTCACATATACACCTGTAACTTGTGGGTTTGGTTTTATTGAGGTAAAGTGAAAAAAAAATAGGTGATAAAATGCTACATACACCATATAGGGTTAATTCATTAGTTTGGATTTGACATAATAGTCCTTTACAAGAATATCATATTCAACTACCAATCGCACTTTGCTCAATACACTTTGGATTGAATCATGAATGGACCCAAAGTACAATAATAAAGGTGAAATAAACCTCACTTTTCCAGCAACTCTATTCGTCAGTATATACGTGTATTACAAAAGTAATATATTTAAAATACTCCATTTGTCGTTAAAATTTCCTCAAATAAAAGGAGTTTTCTGCAAAATTTGTTTTATATTTTATTGGAGAGTAAAAAGTTACGTTAACCTGTTTATCTAAAAAAATATTGGCAGCGGAAAATACTTATGGAGAAATCCGCCAAACTTTGGTTTTTTGGAGAAAAACATTTTTTTTTGAAACATGGTATCACGCAAATATCTTTTTGTTAGGAACATTGAGGGGTAAATTGGAGCTATAGTGCATCGCCGTTACTCCTCTTACATAATGCTTCAAAAAGATATAGTCAAAAGATCGAGCAAAATATATATAAATTGAGGTCGCAATGTTAAATATACATTTATTTCAACACTTCTGTACCGATTATATCGAAATTTTAACAAAATATGGAGATATATCCCTCTGTATAATTTTTTTAATACACGAGACCCGGTTTTGTAGATATCGGTAAAAATATAAAACCGAATAACCGCCAAATATTTTTTACTGCAAAGTTTGCAACACATTTATTTTAACACCTTTCTACCGATTCTTTTGAAAATTTAAAAACATATAGATATGTGAACGAAGTATGTTTAGGTAAAAAAGTTTTAATACCCGAGATCCGGTTTTGGAGATATTGATAAAAATATAAACCCGGAAAACCTTTAATTTTTTTACTTATTTAAACACTTCTTAACCAATTGTGTTGAAATTTTGTCAGGATGTACATATCTGTGTGGGGTATATTTAAGTAAAATTTTGTTGCTACCCGAAACCCGGTTTTAGAGATATCGGCAAAAATATGAAACCGGGTAACCGTCAAATTTTTCATACCCGTTTGTTAATTTTTTCTCTACACCACAGTAGTATACCATCAATTGGCTCATCTTGGAATATTCACGCAAGGAAAGTTATTGATGTTTGTACATGGGGCAAATATACGAAATTTTCGCCCAAAATTGGCAATCATCAAAAAGTGTAGACACAAATTTTTTTTTTTAATTTTTGTACCAAATTGTAATTGCACCAAATTTGTGTTTCTTTTCATTTACTTTTAAATAAAAATTGGTAAAAAGACAAAACAAAATTTCTACACTTTTTGACGATTGCCAATTTTTGTCGGAAATTTCGTATATTTGCCCCATATACAAACATCAATAACTTTCCTTGCGTGAATATTCCAAGATGAGGCAATTGATGGTATACTACTGTGGTGTAGAGAAAACATTAACAAACATGTATGAAGTGATAAAAGTAAAATTGTAGCTGGGCCCACAAAAAAACATGCTCCTGAAAAAAATTTACGCAACCAAGTGCTTCCACTTTTCTGAAGCCCCAGGTATTTTTAGTCCCTGATAGGTTATTATCGCGCTTAATCCAAATTTCAATACTCAGTTGCCTCAAAAAGCTATAAGCAAAACACTGTCAATATTGAAAATGACAAAAAAAAAGTATCGCTACTTTGACTGATGGTAGTTTTGAGTATTGAAGGAGCACATTAATTTTGCTCATACTTTTAAAATCTCCGTCTCAAAAACAACATTCAGTTCAAATTCCATAGCGTTTCAGCGTTGCCTCAAAATTTTATCGAAAAAATTCAAAAAAAAATCAAGGGTATCGCTTGAAAAAGTGTAAAAATCGACGTTTTTTACGTTTCGAAGTTCTGCAAAAACTTACTTTCAACTTTCTTGATTTTTAAAATCATCAGATCGGATAGTGAAAAGGTCAAACTTAATGTCCTTGTACTTTTTTCTGGCCTTAAGTTTTTTGCCCGTGTGTAAAACCCGAGTATCCAAAAAAGTAAAAGTTTTTGGGATTTACCCTTATATCCAAACAACAAATTTTAAAGTTTGGTTTACAAAGGGAAAATAAAAAAAATTCTTGTGAGTTTTCTTGTGTTCTGGATACCACGCTTACGGGCAAGGCGAATGCATACCAGGTGGTGGCATACGCTCTGTTATCTCGTCCACCCATTTCTCCTAAGATCTAGTAACTTCTCGAAATTCATGCTTGGTTACCATCCATATATGTACATGTATATTTGTAGTTTATAGTCTCTCGCATAACCAACCATATACGTGAGTATATGTGAGTACTATTTCGACTGATGACTATACCGGTGTGTTAGTTATCTCTTCGTTGCCTTGTATGTATGTGGGTAAATGATGATTAATGTGTTTATGTAGCTTGCTTTAATTATTTTGTTTTTGTGCATTTACTTAGTAACAGCTTAGAGATGGTAATATTCGTCACAATATCATCGGCCTAAACACCCGCGCCGTCAGTTCTGCTTATTCCAAACTGGAAAAAGAAGCGGTAAAGATGGGTTTGATGGTAAATGAGGACAAAACGAAGTACCTGCTGTCATCGAGCAAAGAGCCAGCGCATATGCGTCTTGGAACCACGCTACTGTTGGCAGCCATAATTTCGAAATAGTAAAAGACTTCGTTTATTTGGGAACCAGCAACAACATCAGCTCTGAAATCCAGCGAAGAATCACTCTTGCCAATAAATGCTACTTTGGACTAGTTAGGCAATTGAAAAGTAAAGTCCTCTCTCGGCAAACGAAAATCATATCTATAAGTCACTTATCGTAGCCGTCTTGCAGATGTGTGGTTCTGGGAATGTTCGAGAGAAAAGTTCTTCGAAGGATATATGGACGTCAACGCGCTGGCGATGGTGAGTACAGAAGAAGATTTAACGATGAGCTGTACGAGCTATACGCATACCTCAACATAGTCCAGCGAATTAAAACGCATCGGCTGCGCTGGCTATGCCATGCTATGCGAATGAAAGATGACGCGCCGGCGAAGAAAGTAGTTCTATCGAAATCCGCCTATGGAAGCAGAGGTAGAGGGCGACCCCCACTCCGTTGGAAAGACCAGGTGGAGAACGATTTAAACTCCCTTGGTGTGACCAATTGGCGCCGGTTGGCAGAGAGAAGGAGCGACTGGTGCGCCTTGTAGGACGGCCATAACCCTTTAAACGGTTAAGCGCCAATTAAGTATTTGTTAAATTCTTACATACTTAATTTTAATGATTTACAGCGTATCAGCACAAAATTGCCTTTTATAAGACTTTCTTGCCTGTGGGTGTTTTTCAAGATCCCGACAAAGACTCCAGCAGTAATCGGCCATCATATGCGTGCCCCATCTTCCGTGATGACTTTACGAAACTTTTTGAAGGTATATTCATCACAAACAACACAGAAACTATCTGCATCGTTCAAACAACGCCGTCTTTTTGTGGCCATTATTAGAATCAGAATTAATTGTATTAATTTTAAAATAAAAGTCACGAAAAAATGTGGAGATGTTATAAGATAACACAATAAATACTCATAGTCAAAGCCAATACGAACGAACAGTAATTGAAAAGTGCAAAAGCGAAAGACGCACGCTTCAATTTCATTTTCATTTTAATTTATTATACTCAGTTGAGCAGAGCTCACAGAGTATATTAAGTTTGAATGGATAACGGTTGGTTGTACATATATAAAGGAATCGAGATTGATATAGACTTCCATATATCAAAATAATCAGAATCGAAAAAAAATTTGATTGAGCCATGTCCGTCCGTCCGTCCGTTAACACGATAAATTGAGTAAATTTTAAGGTATCTTGATGAAATTTGGTACGTAGGTTCCTGAGCACTCATCTCAGATCGCTATTTAAAATGAACGATATCGGACTATAACCACGCCCATTTTTTCGATATCGAAAATTTCGAAAAACCGAAAAAGTGCGATAATTCATTACAAAAGACAGCTAAAGCGACGAAACTTGGTAGGTGAGTTGAACTTATGACGCAGAATAGAAAATTAGTAAAATTTTGGACAATGGGCGTGGCACCGCCCACTTTTAAAAGAAGGTAATTTAAAACTTTTGCAAGCTGTAATTTTGCAATCGTTGAAGATATCATGATGAAATTTGGCAGAACCGTTACTCCTATTACTATATGTACGCTTAATAAAAATTAGCAAAATCGGAGAAAGACCACGCCAACTTTAAAAAAAGAAATTTTTTAAAGTAAAATTTTAACAAAAAATTTAATATCTTTACAGTATATAAGTAAATTATGTCAACATTCAACTCCAATAATGATATGGAGCAACAAAATATAAAAATAACAGAAAATTTCAAAATGGGCGTGGCCCCGCCCTTTTTCATTTAATTTGTCTAGGATACTTTTAACGCCATAAGTCGAACAAAAATTAAGAAATCCTTTTGAAATTTGGTAGGGGCATAGATTTTATGACGTTAACTGCTTTCTGTGAAAATGGGCGAAATCGGTTGATGCCACGCCCAGTTTTTATACACAGTCGTCCGTCTGTCCTTCCGCATGGCCTTTAACACGATAACTTGAGCAAAAATCGACATATCTTTACTGAACTTAGTTCACGTGCTTACTTGAACTCACCTTATCTTGGTATGAAAAATTAACGAAATCCGACTATGACCACGCCCACTTTTTCGATATCGAAAATTACGAAAAATGAAAAAATGCCATAATTCTATACCAAAATACGAAAAAAGGGATGAAACATGGTAAGGTAATTGCATTGTTTTATTGACGCGAAATATAACTTTAGAAAAAACTTTATAAAATGGTTGGCTAAAAGGTTTATGATTTAGATGTGGTTTAGATATGTTTTATTTCTATAATGTCACATATACACCTGTAACTTGTGGGTTTGGTTTTATTGAGGTAAAGTGAAAAAAACATAGGTGATAAAATGCTACATACACCATATAGGGTTAATTCATTAGTTTGGATTTGACATAATAGTCCTTTACAAGAATATCATATTCAACTACCAATCGCACTTTGCTCAATACACTTTGGATTGAATCATGAATAATAAAGGTGAAATAAACCTCACTTTTCCAGCAACTCTATTCGTCAGTATATACGTGTATTACAAAAGTAATATATTTAAAATACTCCATTTGTCGTTAAAATTTCCTCAAATAAAAGGAGTTTTCTGCAAAATTTGTTTTATATTTTGTTGGAGAGTAAAAAGTTACGTTAACCTGTTTATCTAAAAAAATATTGGCAGCGGAAAATACTTATGGAGAAATCCGCCAAACTTTGGTTTTTTGGAGAAAAACATTTTTTTATGAAACATGGTATCACGCAAATATCTTTTTGTTAGGAACATTGAGGGGTAAATTGGAGCTATAGTGCTTCGCCGTTACTCCTCTTACATAATGCTTCAAAAAGATATAGCCAAAAGATCGAGCAAAATATATATAAATTGAGGTCGCAATGTTAAATATACATTTATTTCAACACTTCTGTACCGATTATATCGAAATTTTAACAAAATATGGAGATATATCCAGGTGTTAGCTCTGTAAAATTTTTTTGATACACGAGACCCGGTTTTGTAGATATCGGTAAAAATATAAAACCGAATAACCGCCAAATATTTTTTACTGCAAAGTTTGCAACACATTTATTTTAACACCTTTCTACCGCTTCTTTTGAAAGTTTAAAAACATATAGATATGTGAACGATGTATGTTTAGGTAAAAAAGTTTTAATACCCGAGATCCGGTTTTGGAGATATTGATAAAAATATAAACCCGGAAAACCTTTAATTTTTTTTACTTATTTAAACACTTCTTAACCAATTGTGTTGAAATTTTATCAGGATGTACATATCTGTGTGGGGTATATTTAAGTAAAATTTTGTTGATACCCGAAACCCGGTTTTAGAGATATCGGCAAAAATATGAAACCGGGTAACCGTCAAATTTTTCATACCCGTTTGTTAATTTTTTCTCTACACCACAGTAGTATACCATCAATTGGCTCATCTTGGAATATTCACGCAAGGAAAGTTATTGATGTTTGTACATGGGGCAAATATACGAAATTTTCGCCCAAAATTGGCAATCATCAAAAAGTGTAGACACAAATTTTTTTTTTTAATTTTTGTACCAAATTGTAATTGTACCAAATTTGTGTTTCTTTTCATTTACTTTTAAATAAAAATTGGTAAAAAAACAAAACAAAATTTCTACACTTTTTGACGATTGCCAATTTTTGTCGGAAATTTCGTATATTTGCCCCATATACAAACATCAATAACTTTCCTTGCGTGAATATTCCAAGATGAGGCAATTGATGGTATACTACTGTGGTGTAGAGAAAACATTAACAAACATGTATGAAGTGATAAAAGTAAAATTGTAGCTGGGCCCACAAAAAAACATGCTCCTGAAAAAAATTTACGCAACCAAGTGCTTCCACTTTTCTGAAGCCCCAGGTATTTTTAGTCCCTGATAGGTTATTATCGCGCTTAATCCAAATTTCAATACTCAGTTGCCTCAAAAAGCTATAAGCAAAACACTGTCAATATTGAAAATAACAAAAAAAAAGTATCGCTACTTTGATTGATGGTAGTTTTGAGTATTGAAGGAGCACATTAATTTTGCTCATACTTTTAAAATCTCCGTCTCAAAAACAACATTCAATTCAAATTCCATAGCGTTTCACCGTTGCCTCAAAATTTTATCGAAAAAATTCAAAAAAAAAATCAAGGGTATCGCTTGAAAAAGTGTAAAAATCGACGTTTTTTACGTTTCGAAGTTCTGCAAAAACTTACTTTCAACTTTCTTGACTTTTAAAATCATCAGATCGGATAGCGAAAAGGTCAAACTTAATGTCCTTGTACTTATTTTCTTGCCTTAAGTTTTTTGCCCGTGTGTAAAACCCGAGTATCCAAAAAAGTAAAAGTTTTTGGGATTTACCCTTATATCCAAACAACAAATTTTAAAGTTTGGTTTACAAAGAGAAAATAAAAAAAATTCTTGTGAGTTTTCTTGTGTTCTGGATACCACGCTTACGGGCAAGGCGAATCCATACCAGGTGATGGCAAAGCGAATTCAACCAATTCGCCGTGCAGAAGAATGTCAAGTCAAAAGAAAATTTTCATAGATTTCGATTAACTGACATTTTGTTGTACAAGGCTTTGTATGGAAAATTATCAAGAAGAAGCAATCAGCTGTTGGGATAACACCACCTCTACTGAATTCGCCTTGCTTACGGGAAAACGTCAACGGGATGAATATTCATTTCATCATTTGCTGCTACCTATAATCACAAAAACTTTGTAGGCTGTCTTTTGGATTTCGAATTCAAAACTCATTGCAAGCATATTGTTCTAGCAGTAGGTATTACATACTATGCAAATTAGTCGCTTTACCTATACCTAAAATTTGTGAGGAGCTGAAAGTGTTTGAACTTTTGCTTGAAAATATAAGATTTTGATTTATTTTCTCAACAAAAGGACAAAGGTAAAATAAAATGCCAGTGACGAGAAAATTTAAAATTTAAATTTAAAAACTGAAATTCGTACATGTCTCGTACCATATATGTAATACTTAGAGGTTGAAAATGGGTAAATACCCAAATGGTAAATACCCGGTAAATTGGGATATTTACCCAAAATAAGGGTAAAAATAATCTTTTGGAAACTATGTGAAACAAACACACAAATTCAATTCAAAATGTACCCAATTTGTCGTATATTTGTGGTTAGTTATCCATTACGCTATCGGTTGAATTACTTTTAATCTGTAATCCAGCGTTTTTCAAAAATATTTAGCCAATAATGCATGCCCTTGCCGAAATTTAAGTTTACCCAGTAAATATTTTAAGTCCAAAAAAAAAAAAAAAATAGTCGGAAAAAATATCTAAATTGGAGCGTTTACACTCGGTATGAGCTCATTTGGGCCGAAACCAATGCATTTCCCTTCTTGCAATGGTCGCCCAATATGAGCCTATTAACGTATATCATTTGAGCCTAAATAAGAGTCCGACATGTGCTTTAAAAGGCTTTTAAACAGCTCATATTATACTCTACTGGAACTCTCCGGGGTATTTTTTAACTCTAATAAACTCTGATTACTTTGAAAGTACTTCGCAACTAAACTTCACTTCACAACTGACAGCGCGCTTAAATCAAACTGATTACTCACTACTCAGCTTTCGCTGCTTTTATACGCTCTGTTATCTCGTCCACCCATTTCTCCTAAGATCTAGTAACTTCTCGAAATTCATGCTTGGTTACCATCCATATATGTACATGTATATTTGTAGTTTATAGTCTCTCGCATAACCAACCATATACGTGAGTATATGTGAGTACTATTTCGACTGATGACTATACCGGTGTGTTAGTTATCTCTTCGTTGCCTTGTATGTATGTGGGTAAATGATGATTAATGTGTTTATGTAGCTTGCTTTAATTATTTTGTTGTTGTGCATTTACTTAGTAACAGCTTAGAGATGGTAATATTCGTCACAATATCATCGGCCTAAACACCCGCGCCGTCAGTTCTGCTTATTCCAAACTGGAAAAAGAAGCGGTAAAGATGGGTTTGATGGTAAATGAGGACAAAACGAAGTACCTGCTGTCATTGAGCAAAGAGCCAGCGCATATGCGCCTTGGAAACCACGCTACTGTTGGCAGCCATAATTTCGAAATAGTAAAAGACTTCGTTTATTTGGGAACCAGCAACAACACTAGCAACAACATCAGCTCTGAAATCCAGCGAAGAATCACTCTTGCCAATAAATGCTACTTTGGACTAGTTAGGCAATTGAAAAGTAAAGTCCTCTCTCGGCAAACGAAAATCATATCTATAAGTCACTTATCGTAGCCGTCTTGCAGATGTGTGGTTCTGGGAATGTTCGAGAGAAAAGTTATTCGAAGGATATATGGACGTCAACGCGTTGGCGATGGTGAGTACAGAAGAAGATTTAACGATGAGCTGTACGAGCTATACGCATATCTCAACATAGTCCAGCGAATTAAAACGCAGCGGCTGCGCTGGCTATGCCATGCTATGCGAATGAAAGATGACGCGCCGGCCAAGAAAGTAGTTCTATCGAAATCCGCCTATCGAAGCAGAGGTAGAGGGCGACCCCCACTCCGTTGGAAGGACCAGGTGGAGAACGATTTAAACTCCCTTGGTGTGACCAATTGGCGCCGGTTGGCAGAGAGAAGGAGCGACTGGTGCGCCTTGTAGGACGGCCATAACCCTTTAAACGGTTAAGCGCCAATTAAGTATGTGTTAAATTCTTACATACTTAATTTTAATGATTTACAGCGTATCAGCACAAAATTGCCTTTTATAAGACTTTCTTGCCTGTGGGTGTTTTTCAAGAACCCGACAAAGACTCCAGCAGTAATCGGCCATCATATGTGTGCCCCATCTTCCGTGATGACTTTACGAAACTTTTTGAAGGTATATTCATCACAAACAACACAGAAACTATCTGCATCGTTCAAACAACGCCGTCTTTTTGTGGCCATTATTAGAATCAGAATTAATTGTATTAATTTTAAAATAAAAGTCACGAAAAAATGTGGAGATGTTATAAGATAACACAATAAATACTCATAGTCAAAGCCAATACGAACGAACAGTAATTGAAAAGTGCAAAAGCGAAAGACGCACGCTTCAATTTCATTTTCATTTTAATTTATTATACTCAGTTGAGCAATCGTTGAAGATATCATGATGAAATTTTTCAGAACCGTTACTCCTATTACTATATGTACGCTTAATAAAAATTAGCAAAATCGGAGACGACCACGCCAACTTTAAAAAAAAAAATTTTTTTTTAAGTAAAATATTAACAAAAAATTTAATAACTTTACAGTATATAAGTAAATTATGTCAACATTCAACTCCAATAATGATATGGTGCAACAAAATACAAAAATAACAGAAAATTTCAAAATGGGCGTGGCCCCGCCCTTCTTCATTTAATTTGTCTAGGATACTTTTAACGCCATAAGTCGAACAAAAATTAAGAAATCCTTTTGAAATTCGGTACGGGCATAGATTTTATGACGTTAACTGTTTTCTGTGAAAATGGGCGAAATCGGTTGATGCCACGCCCAGTTTTTATACACAGTCGTCCGTCTGTCCTTCCGCATGGCCTTTAACACGATAACTTGAGCAAAAATCGACATATCTTTACTGAACTTAGTTCACGTGCTTACTTGAACTCACTTTATCTTGGTATGAAAAATTAACGAAATCCGACTATGACCACGCCCACTTTTTCGATATCGAAAATTACGAAAAATGAAAAAATGCCATAATTCTATACCAAAATACGAAAAAAGGGATGAAACGTGGTAAGGTAATTGCATTGTTTTATTGACGCGAAATATAACTTTAGAAAAAACTTTATAAAATGGTTGTGACACCTACCATATTAAGTAGAAGAAAATGAAAAGTTCTGCAGGGCGAAATAAAAAACCCTCAAAATCTTGGCAGGTATTACATATGTAAATAAATTAGCGGTATCCAACAGGTGATGTTCTGGGTCACCCTGGCCCACATTTTGGTCGATATCTGGAAAACGCTTTCACACCACTCCCTTTTAAAACTCTCATTAATACCTTTAATTTGATACCCATATCGTACAAACTCATTCTAGAGTCACCCCTGGTCCACCTTTATGGCGATATCTCGAAAAGGCGAACACCTATAGAACGAAGGCCCACTCCCTTTTAAAAATACTCATTAACACCTTTCATTTGATACCCATATCGTACAAACAAAGTCTAGAGTCACCCCTGGTCCACCTTTATAGCGATACCTCGAAAAGGCGTCCACCTATAGCACTAAGGTCCACTCCCTTGTAAAATACTCATTAACTCCTTTTGTTTGATACCCATATTGCATACCCACCTTTATAGCGATATCTCGAAACGGCGTCCACCTATGGAACTAAGGATTACTCCCTCCTAAAATACTCATTAACACCTTTCGTTTGATACCCATATTGTACAGACAAATTCTAGGGTCACCCCTGGTCCACCTTTATGGCGATATCTCGAAAATGCGACCACCTATACAACAACCACCACTACCTTTTAAAACCCTCATTAATACTTTTAATTTGATACCCATATCGTACAAACAAAGTCTAGAGTCACCCCTGGCCAGTGGCGGCGCAAGACAAAAAATTTATGTGGGCGAGGTACATTTTGCGAGGCCCTTTCATGGTGCAACAAAAAGGGAATTCAAAATAAAAAATCACTTGAAATGAGACGGTTTTTATTCGTTCAGAAACAAACATACATTTTTACATACATATAACTTTTTGAAACAATAAAAAAATTAAAAAAAAATTTAAAAAAATTAGTATGATGAAAAAATTAAAGAAACAAAAATTTTCTACTTTTGGTCTTACTGAACTCCTCAATGATAGGTTTGTAACTTATCTTAGATGCTATATCTGCTTCAATAGATAAAACTGCCAAAGCCGAGAGTCTTTCTTGACCCATAGTATTTCTTAAATAATTTTTAATTAGTTTCAATTTTGAAAAGCTCCTTTCAGCGGAAGCAGTACTTACAGGTATTGTTAACAATATCCTAATGACAATGTAAACATTTGGGTAAATTTCTTTCAAATTGTTCTCTATAATATATTGTAGCAGATGTTTCACGTCTTTAATAGAGTTGGGTAAATTTGGAATCATATTTTGTAACTCCTCATACAACTCATAAGGCTGGAAGTCACTGCTCTCACCTACTTGCAGAACAATGTATAAATCCTGACAGTTTTTCAGTAGTTGCTCCTTTGGAATTCGTTTTAACTGGTTTAAGTCATATAGAAAACCAAAACCTTCAAAATGTTGACTTAAAGACATAAATCTCGATTCCATGCTACTGATCACAGAATCAACCATGGTATTAAAAAAATGGGTTTCATACCGGCTTTCTGCAGACTTTATAGGTTGGTCGCTGCCTTCATAATCAAACATCCTTTTCATTTTGGCTACTCTTTTATTTTTAAAATCTTTGGGCAAATCGTAACTGCTTTTCTCAATAAAATGACGAGCGTCAGACAAGCATTTTTCGAATCCAGTTTGTCGATATTCTTTTATCCAGTCACAAAATGTACGCAAATGTTCAAAAGTAATGCTTAAATGGACTTGTACAGATTGCCATAATTTGCTAATGGTATTGACACGAGTTAATAACTCATACCAGATATGTAATGATACGATAAATTCCAAACTGAACATTTGGTTCAAAATGGAATCGCAATCACTGAGTGTGTCCGATTGTTCCTTTTGGCATTTTAAGTATTCTATACATTCAACAACATCATCAAATTGCAATAATACAGCCTTCACCGCCTGGATTCTGCTTTCCCACCTTGTGTCTGATAAAGGCTTCATCGTAAGCTTTAATTTATCTTTGATTATTTTCCAGCGTTTGCTGGAACTTGAAAGAAGCAAAAAAATCTTCTGAAGAAAACCAAAAAATGTTTTTGCTGCCAACGAAGAATTGGCTGCGTCTACCAACAACAGATTCCAGCTATGACAACCGCAAGGTGTGAAAAATGCCCTGGGATTTATATTTAGAATTCGAGTTTTAACTCCACTATTTATGCCTACCATATTAGCAGCATTGTCGTATCCTTGGCCACGACAGTTTTGAATATCTAAGCCATTTTTTTCTATCTCTCCCAGTATTGCATTAGCCAAATATTCTCCAGTCGTTTCGGTGACAGCAAGAAATCCGATAAAGTTTTCTTCTATGGTTCCAGTTAATGTATTACAATATCTTAAAATAACCGACATCTCTTCAACTCTACTAGAATCTCTAGTGGAGTCGAGTAAAATAGAATAATATTTTGCCTCTTTTATCCTACCAAACACTTCACAGGTAACTGTGTTTGACATTAATGTAATCAATTCATTTTGAATATCATGGCTTAGATAGTGGTGTGTAAGTTGTTTATTATTAATGCGGTTTAAGTGTTCTTGTAACGTAGGATCATATTTAGCTATCAATTTAAATAAGTCTATAAAGTTACCAGAATTCTTAGTGTTTTCGTCAGGTTTGAGAGATTCTATGTGACCTCTAAATGCCAAATTATGAGAGGCTAAGAAGTTTATGATATCAATTAATCTCTCAAACAAGTTGTACCAATGTTTTTGAGATTCAAGAATTCGTCTTTCGTTTTCTTGGTCTAATGTTTTTTCGTGCTTTATTCCCCTAATGTTATCCATTGGAACATATATAACATATGTTCTTTAGTATTTTCATGCCTGCGCAAAACATCACCCAAGTGTTTCCAATCACAACACCCTTCCTGTACCATTTGAGTTTGTGAATTGCTAAAAAGTCTGCATGGAAAACAGAAAACTTTATTTTTAGAGCTTGAATATACCAACCACCGCCGATGCTGAGTTTCACCATTATTTAGTTTTCTTGAGAAATGAAAATTGGAAAAGTGTCTATGATCATCATCTTGAGGATAATGTTCATCAGGATGATTTAGCTGCTGTGTGGGACCGCTTTGAACTATATCATGACGCTTAGCATCCGTCATGGGAAACATCCACAATCCCGCATCAAAACTGGCAAATGATTGCTCCACTACATCACTGGCTCTACTAGCAGATAGCGAACTTATTTCAATCGTGCTCTCTTGATTGGTACTTGCACTACTTAAGGGCAACATAGAAATTTCAGCATAAGATTTTGATTGGCAATCTATTTCTTTTTCCGATTCCCGTCGTTCGGTATCAATATTCGGTGCATCTGGAGTAATTTCCGAATTGTCAGATACAGACACATGTTGTTGAGAAGTGGAAGCAAGCGAATCAATTGACTCAGTACTACTAGATTCAGCTCGACTGAGAAACTTCATCATACCTGAACTTAAAACATGGTTTGATACAGCTCTTTCCGCTCTTCTTTTTCTTTTTGCTGAACCAGATTCCCATTTTCTCCCTTTATCTCTATCTCTTTTGGTAATTAAGCCTGACATGATTGATAAATTATGAAGAAAGTGCCAATATTGCACCCGTAAAATTAGGCGGATTCTAGCGCAACAAATAAAAGATATAAAAAAATAATAACCTCAATTTTCAATCACACAACAGTTTCTTACCTATCTCAACTTTTTAAGCACTTGTTATAGTTTTATAAATATGTGACGCTATTATTTATTTAAAGAAACGAGCAAGACTCCGTCTAAACGCGATTTGTACTTTCATTGGAAATGGCTATGCGTCAAATTTGACAGGTAACATATCATATGCAGTTGTTTTGATACACAATGCTTTTTTAATAAGGGGAAGTCCCGAGCAATACTCTTTCTCCTAAAGGGGACTCCCCGCTACAGCAGCTTAACGCCAACTAATGTTGCCGGACTAAATATAAACGAATTGTCAGAAACGTAAGGGATGAGATTTCGAAATAATTGATTTTAACAGAAATATTGATTATTTCATAAACATAAATTTGTGGCGCCGAAGATTGGAATATCTTTAAGTTAAAAATTTATTTTAAGTGAGGCGTTCAGTGCAACAACGGACACAATATTAACAATTCTCAAATAATGACATTAATTTAAATTCTAAAGTTTTATACAAAGATGGTGGGAGATTTGACATTCTATAAAGCTAAAAGCAGAAAAAGTCCACACATCTCAAGTTTCTTTTCAAAAATTGCCATAAAATCATCTTCTTCGGACTAAGCAAAATTAAGATCGGTTTCTTTAAAAAATTACCAGAGGTCCTTTTTTTAGTTAAAAGTTTTAAAGGTACAATTACGCAGAAAAACGCCTAAGGAGTCAGCTAGCTTATTATAAGAACAGCCTTGTGTCGTGTTCTTAGGTATTTTTCATACTTTTTCAATTATAAGTTCATTGTGGGCCGCGAGCCCTTATCACCGCGAGGCCGTGGGCGGTGGCCCACACCGCCCACGCCTTACACCGCCTCTGCCCCTGGCCCACCTTTATGGCGATATCTCGAAACGGCGTCCACCTATAGAACTAAGGCCCACTCCCTTTTAAAATACTCATTAACACCTTTCGTTTGATACCCATATTGTAAAAAACAAATTCTAGGGTCACCCCTGGTCCACCTTTATGGCGATATCTCGAAACGGCGTCCACCTATGGAACTAAGAATTACTCCCTTTTAAATACTCATTAACACCTTTCATTTGATACCCATATCGTACAAACGCATTCTAGAGTCACCCCTGGTCCACCTTTATGGCGATATCTCGAAAAGGTGACCACCTATA
This sequence comes from Eurosta solidaginis, assembly GCF_040869045.1. Taxonomy (NCBI): domain Eukaryota; kingdom Metazoa; phylum Arthropoda; class Insecta; order Diptera; family Tephritidae; genus Eurosta; species Eurosta solidaginis. The sequence continues at coordinate 74,834,375 of NC_090323.1, read as the reverse complement.
CAACAACCACCACTCCCTTTTAAAACCCTCATTAATACCTTTAATTTGATACCCATATCGTACAAACACATTCTAGAGTCACACCTGGTCCACCTTTATGGCGATATTTCGAAACGGCATCCACCTATAGAACTAAGGCCCACTCCCTTTTAAAATACTCATTAACACCATTCGTTTGATGCCCATATTGTACAAACAAATTCTAGGGTCACCCCTGGTCCACCTTTGTGGCGATATCTCGAAACGGCGTCCACCTATGGAACTAAGGATTACTCCCTTTTAAAATACTCATTAACACCTTTCATTTGATACCCATATCGTAGAAACACATTCTAGAGTCAACCCTGATCCACCTTTATGGCTATATCCCTAAATGGCGTCCACCTATAGAACTATGGCCTACTCCCTCATAAAATACTCTTTAATGCCTTTCATTCGATACACATTCCAGGGTTTCTCTCGTTTCATTTTCCTACATCGTTATTTTCCCTTATGTTGTCACCATAGCTCTCAACTGAGTATGTAATGTTCGGTTACACCCGAACTTAACCTTCCTTACTTGTTTTTTTTTTTGTATTTGTTGTTTAATTTAACGAAAGTTTAAGAAAAAAAACGAAATAATGTCGATCACTTTCGCTGAGTCCTTCTTATTGACATTCTTGTAGGTTTTTATACTCAATTGAGCAGAGCTCACAGAGTATATTAAATTTGATTGGATAACGGTTGGTTGTACAGGTATAAAGGAATCGAGATAGATATAGACTTCCATATATCAAAATCATCAGTATCGGAAAAAAATTTGATTGAGCCATGTCTGTCCGTCCGTCTGTCCGTTAACACGATAACTTGAGTAAATTTTGAGGTATCTTGATGACATTTGGTATGTAGGTTCACGAGCAGTCATCTCAGATCGCTATTTAAAATGAACGATATCGGAATATAACCACGCCCACTTTTTCGATATCGAAAATTTCGAAAAATCGAAAAAGTGCGATAATTCATTACCAAAGATGGATAAAGCGATGAAACTTGGTAGGTGAGTTGAAATTATAACGCAGAATAGAAAATTAGTAAAATTTTGGACAATGGGCGTGGCACCGCATACTTTTAAAAGAAGGTAATTTAGAAGTTTTGCAAGCTGTAATTTGGCAGTCGTTGAAGATATCATCATGAAATTTGGCAGAAACATTACTCCTTTTACTATATGTATGCTTAATAAAAATTAGCAAAATCGGAGAACGACCACGTCCACTTTAAAAAAAAAATTTGTTTAAGTAAAATTTTAACAAAAATTTTAATATCTTTACAGTATATAAGTAATTTATGTCAAAATTCAACTCCAGTAATGATATGGTGCAACAAAATATAAAAATAAAAGAAAATTTCAAAATGGGCGTGGCTCCGCCCTTTTTCATTTCATTTGTCTAGGATGCTTTTAATGCCATAAGTCGAACAAAAATTGACCAATCCTTGCGAAATTTGGTGTGGGGATAGCTTCTATTACCATAACTATTCTCTGTCAAAATGGGCGAAATCGGTTGAAACCACGCCCAGTTTTTATACACAGAAGGCCGTCTGTCTTTCCGCTCGGCCGATAACACGATAACTTGAGCAAAAATCGATATATCTTTACCAAACTTAGTTCACGTACTTATCTGAACTCAATCTATATTGGTGTTAAAAATGGGCTAACTCCGACTGTGACCACGCCCACTTTTTCGATATCGAAAATTACGAAAAATGAAAAAAATGTCATAATTCTATACCAAATACGAAAAAAGGGATGAAACATGGTAATTGGATTGGTTTATTGACGTAAAATATAACTTTAGAAAAAAACTTTGTAAAATGGGTGTGACACCTACCATATTAAGTAGAACAAAATAAAAATTTCTGCAGGGCGAAATCAAAAGCCCTTGGAATATTGGAAGGAATACTATTCGTGGTTTTACATATATTAATAAATTAGCGGTACCCCACAGATGATGTTCTGGGTCACCCTGGTCCACATTTTGGTCGATATCTCGAAAACGTCTTAACATATACAACTACCACCAATCCCGTTTAAAACCCTTTATTACTTTAATTTTACGCCTATATCGTAAAAACACATTCCTAGAGTCACCCCTGGTCCACCTATAGAACTAAGGCCCACTCCCTTTTAAAATACTCATTATCACTTTTCTTTTGATACCTGGTCCACCTTTATAACGATATCTCGAAAAGACTTCTGCCTATAGAACTAAGGCCCACTCCCTTTTAAAATATTCATTAACACCTTTCATTTGATACCCATATCGTACAAACAAATCCTAGAGTCACCCCTGGTCCACCGCTATAGCGATATCTCGAAAAGGCGTCCACCCATAGAACTAAGGCCCACTCCCTTTTAAAATACTCATTAACATCTTTCGTTTGATACCCATATTGGACAAACGCATTCTAGAGTCACCCCTTGTCCACCTTTATGGCGATATCTCGAAAAGGCGTCCACCTATAGAACTAAGGCCCACTCCTTTTTAAAATACTCATTAACACCTTTCATTTGATACCCATATCGTACAAACAAATTCTTGAGTCACCCTGGTTCACCTAAATGGCGATATCTTGAAAAGGCGTCCACCTATAGAACTAAGGCCCACTCCCTTTTAAAATACTCATTAATACCTTTCGTTTGATAGCCATATTGTACAAACGCATTCTAGAGTCACCCCTGGTCCATCTTTATGGCGATATCTTGAAAAGGCGTCCACCTATAGAACTAAGGCCCACTCCTTTTTAAAATACTCATTAACACCTTTCATTTGATACCCATATCGTACAAACAAATTCTAGAGTCATCCCTGGTCAACCTTTATGGCGATATCTCGAAAAGGCGTCCACCTGTAGAACTAAGGCCAACGCCCTTTTAAAATACTTATTAACACCTTTCATTTGATACCCATATCGTAAAACCAAATTCTTGAGTCACTCTGATTCACCTTTATGGCGATATCTTGAAAAGGCGTGTTCACCTATAGAACTATGGCCCACTCCCTTTTAAAATACTCATTAACACCTTTCATTTGATACCCATATCGTACAAACAAATTCTTGAGTTACCCCTAGGCCACCTTTATGGCGATATCTTGAAAAGGCGTCCACCCATAGAACTAAGGCCCACTCCCTATTAAAATACTCATTAACACCTTTCGTTTGATACCCATATTGTACAAACGCATTCTAGAGTCACCCCTGGTCCACCTTTATAGCGATATCTCGAAAAGGCGTCCACCTATAGAACTAAGGCCCACTCCCTTTTAAAATACTCATTAACCGCTTTCATTTGATACCCATATCGTATAAACAAATTCTAGGGTCACCCCTGGTCCACCTTTATGGCGATATCTCACAACGGCGTCCAGCTATGGAACTAAGGATCATTCCCTTTTAAAATATCCATTAACACCTTTCATTTGATACCCATATCGTACAAACAAATTCTAGAGTCACCACTGGTCCACCTTTATGGCGATATCCCTATATGGCGTATCTAATTTTCACTACCTAACTATTAATTGTAATTTATTGAATTCATCGAACATTGAATATTTAATCAATAAACAACTTTAAACAATAATTATTACTAATTATTATTACATGTATGTTCAGTGGCGGATCTAGGATTGTACTTCCGGGGGGGGGGGGGGGGGGGGGGGGGGGGGAAGTTATTTATTTATTTATTTATTCAGTCTATGAACATAAAGTTCTTACAGACTGCCAATAATGGTAGATACAAAAGATAACAAAATATACATGTAAATATATAGTTTACAATAAATAATAAGTTCTTATAACTAACAAATTAAAAACAATTAAATAGCTGACTTTAAAATATTTATAAAAGCGTCGCTACACATCGAAAAATCAAGCTCAATAGAAGATGAAATCTTATTGAATTCGTTCATGGCGCGTGCAATTGGCGCATTCCTTCCATAATTGATTCTAATATTGATACCATAAAACGGGCAAACATTACGAAGATCCCTCGTTGGAATATTAAAATTAATTTCCACTAGAAGGGCAGCGCAGTCTACATCTCCGCAGATAATGCCAAACAAGAAAGTCAATGAGAGAATAGATCTCCTGGCTTCCAGGGATTTAGGGTTCAAAAGAAGTAAACAAGCAGTATATGGAGGAAAAGGGTATATAAGCCTTAATGACCGTAAAGCATACTTAAGACAAATTTTTTGATCTCGCTCAAGCCTATTGATTGAGAATTGTTGGAAAGGTCTCCAAATGATGGTAGCATAATCTAGATGAGAACGCACGAATGAGGAGTAGAGTACTTTTAAAGTATACGGGTCAGAAAACTCCGAACTATTACGCCGAATGAAGCCTAGCTAGCATAGGCCTTGGCAATGGTGAAATCAATATGGTTCACGAACATAAATTTTGTATCAAAGACAACTCCAAGATCTTTGATGTTATCAACATCTGCAACGTACTGTTAGCAATACTATACGAACTGTTGAGATTCGAACCAGATTTTGAGTAGGTTACGTGGAAGCATTTATTTATATTTAATGAAAGATGAGATCTAAAGCACCAGGAGTAAAGTTTATCAATATCAACTTGAAGATTAATCATATCGTTTGCGGAATTTACAACAGAGTAAACTTTAAGATCATCGGCATACAACAGAAATCTAGCGTAAGAGAAGCATGAGCTAATGCCATAGGTGAATAAGACAAAAAGTAATGGTCCTAAAATACTACCTTGCGGAACGCCCGATGTCGCCACAAAGGGATCTGGTGATACCCCATTAATAGAGACGGTACACCATCTGTTACTTAGATATGATTTTAGCCATTACAAAAAGGTTGAGTAAAAGCCAAGGCAGTACAGTTTGTGAATTAGAATATCATGGGATACCTTATCAAAAGCTTTGCAAAAGTCGGTGTAAATACAGTCGACCTGAAGACCAGATGAAAAGGTAGAGATACAATATTCACTGAACTCTACAAGATTGGAAACGGTAGAGCGCCCAGAAACAAGCCCATACTTTTTCGGGCAGGTCAAGTGCTTCACTGAAAAATAAATCTTTTCCTTGACAATGCACTCAAATAGCTTAGAAACGGTGGAAAGCTTTGAAATTGGCCTGTAATTGCAGACATCAGTCTTACTGCCAGATTTATAAACAGGAGTTATCGAGGCGATTTTCTAAGCATCAATAAACTCACCAAAGCTAAGTGACAAATTGAACATGATCTCTAACGGGACAACTAGGGAAGTGCATTCTTTTAACAAGACAGGCGAGAGACTATCAGTGTCAGCTTCAGTAGAGTTGCTCAGTTTCGAGATACCACCGAAGATATCTTCAAATGAAATTGACATTGAACCATAATTTAGGGACGCAAAAATTGCAGACGAAAAGTCAGACGAGGAAATAGCATCATGATTAGCAAAAGTAGAACTAAAAAATTCAGCAAACGCGTTAGCCACAGTTTTAGCAGGTTTGTCGTTGTAGAAGACGGTGGCAGGCACAGAGGAGCAAGATTTCTTCGACTTAACGAAATTCCAGAATGCTTTCGGGTTAGACTTTGTATTCGTCTCAAAGCTTGTAATGTAGTTTCTGTAAAGAAACTTCTCTAGACAGTTGAACTCCTTCATATAATTTTTATATTTGATAAAAAATAACAGGTTTTTGGTTCTTTTAAACTTTTTGAAGAACTGGTTTCTTAAATTCTTCAACCTTTTTAACCTTGTTGTGTACCATGGTAACCTATATGGTTTCCTTTTCACAACTGGTACATGCCTCGAACACAGATCAAAGAAAGTCGACTTAAATATTTCAAAGCAATGACCAACATCAGAGATGGAAAGCAAATTGGCCCAGTCTATTTCCGCTAGATCCTGATCGAGTCTAGAAAAATCACACTTCGCAAAGTTAAATGAAAAATCATCAATTAAAGAGCGAGCTCCAAAATCATAAAATTCGAGATTAAGAATTAGAGCAGAATGGTGCATATCCGTCGGAGCGAATGGCGCATGGCACTCAGAAAGATTAAAATTTATGTCATTACTAATAAAAATTAGATCTAATAATCTATCGAGCCTGTTTGTGAAACTATTGATCTGATGCAAATTTAGACTTAAAATATTATCTATAAGGTATGACTCAGAAGACTTAGTAATATTATTAGGTAATAGGCCTGACGCAGAGTAACTATGAGACCAAGAAATATCACAAAGGTTAAAATCCCCTAAACACATAAGTGATTATCTCCCAATTTATTAAGAAATAGGGACGATATATTGTTAACATGAGCTTTATAAACTTCTTCCAAGCTGTTCGGCGGTATGTATGATGCAACCAGATATAGAGATCCCGACTGTGGAGAGCCACGGACATTGACGCAGATCTGGTCAAGGATGGTATCAGAATTATTCAACAAAATAAGGGAGGCAATATACTTGCGTTGACAGCGATTAGTACGCCACCCCCCCCCCCCCTTGAACGCCCAGTTTTAATACAATCCCTTCCTTACGAAAAACGACGAATAGATTGGGATCGAAGACCTCAGCGTCGAAGAAATCCAAAGTAAGCCAGGTTTCAACAATGACAGAAATATCGTACTCCAATTGGCAACTAAATGCTCTCAACATGTGCGATTTAGTCCTGATACCAGAAGCATTTTGGAAGTACACTTTAAGCTGTTTGTTAATTATGTTCTCATTACTGCTGGAAGCTAGGTGAACAGGAGTTGCTTTTCCACTTGAGGAAAAAAACGGAAAGGGCGAACGTTGACACCAGCAGGCCACAAGTCGGGCGATACAATTTTCTCATATACAGCATTAGTAACCCCAAGCTTAAAGTTGACTTTGGTTATTGAGTCAACAGGTGTATCTTTCTTAACGAGCCCTTTGCATGAAAAATTAGACCGATCAGCCTTCAGATGCCTTATCAGGTAGCTAATAATATCATTAGAAGAAACTGATGGCTGAAATGACGATAGATGAAGCCAAATCATTCCAACGACTCCCAACTCATTATTAGCATTAGAGCCAACGAAATTTGGCATACGACGCTTAAAAACTTCAGTGCTATCTTTCATGGCAGAAGGGGATAAAGATGCAGGCGTAGAAATAGATGTAGATGTGAACGTAGAAGTAGATCATAAGCCAGATGCAGAAAGAATAACTACTTTTTCACTTCATTATTTTATGTTGTATATTTGATTGTAACATACTGCAGGCAGGGTGCAGGCCAAAAAGGCAAAACTTTCTACAGAAAAAAATTTCGATTATACAACAAGTAAGGAGGTCTAAGTTCGTCCCCAGCGGGTAAGGGGGTAAGAATATACCCGCGGTAGGTATGCCTGTCGTAAGAGACGACTAGAATACCAGATTCAAGGGTGTGTAGCGCAACCCTTCAGGCTGCCAGCGCAATATATAGCTTCTCCAAACCTAATTGTCAACCTCACCTATCCACGGCGAATCCTGTTTCACTAACAGACGAGGCTCTGGCGACCCCAAGTTCCATGAGGAGGGAGGGGATGGCCTGAAGGTTTAATGTGGCCACATAAATCGTTCCCGAGATGGTCGGGCTAGCACCTTAATGGTGCTGTGGTACCGAACCGTACCGGATCTGTATCCGGCAAAGGACCATCACATCGATAACACTCCCCAAAGCCTTCGGGGAGCAACCTTATCGCTACAACAACAACAACAACAACAGGTCTAAGTTCGGGTAAAACCGAACATTACATACCCAGCTGTACACTTGAAATGCTGTTGTTGTTTGTTTTGTGTGCTTAATAGTGTTAACCCTTTACGGCGCCTTGTTGCATTTCTGCAGCATACCATTTAAATCCAAATCAAAATATATGACACGACGGTAAAGCACATTTGCTCTATGTTGTAGTTTAGCAACTAAGCATTCTAACAGCAAATGACAGAGTGGTTGACCACATGGAATTGTTTTATTTTTTTTGCATTTAAGTAACGCGCGTGTACAAATCAGTTTCGAACTCCTATAATACATTTACGATAAGTGATTTATTTGTGAAAAAAAAAAAATATTTTGCAGTTAAAATTAGTTTCAGAAAAAGGTAAGAGAATATATTTTGACAATCAGTAACAATTTCTTAGCAAAGCCGTGTTTTTATATATTTATCTGTTTATTTTTCTTTGTTGTATATATGCAACACCGCGCTTTGTGGTTGACATTTTTAGTGCTATATTCAAATTCCAAGGTTTTTGTTGAGGATCAGAATGAAACGTGGCGAACATTATTTGACTACGAAGGAGCTGGAAAAGATACTAGATGATTGGGCAGACAGTGAGGATTTTTCCTTGGTTTTTCTGATGATTACGATATTACTGATCCGACGTATAATATCGAACCTAACTATCATGACACTTCTGAGGAGGAACTAAACCTACCACTTGATTTGGAAAATGATGTTCCGGATACTACCACTCTAGCAAAGTCCGATGAAACCATTGCTTCTGCAACACATTTAAACCCGGCCTCCACTGTGCTATGCGATATTCGCGAAGCTCCGCAGGGGACCTCTAATTGAATACCCAGGACCAATATTACATGGAAATCCAAACATCTGAACTTGAATGCCGACCAACTATGTTTTCGTGGATCCAATAAGCTACCGCCGGAGATCCTTTGCTTGGATCCTCAATTTGGGTTTTTTTCTGTCTCTTTAGTGAGGATGTTATCAATCTCATCAAGGATCAGACTAATTTGTACTCCGTGCAAAGAGAGTTTAAAAAAAGAACCCCGCGGGTCAATAAAATACGTGGGAAATTCCAATAGACTTGACGTAGCTGTAGTAGCTTAGAGAGATAATAAAATCGTTACTCTGGCATAAAATTTTGCTGAAGAGCACCCAACATCTGTAGTACGAAGGTGGGATAAGTCAGCAAAACAATATGTGTCTATTGAACGTCCTCTTGTCGTAGCGGAATATAATCGGCATAGAGGGGTGTTGACCTTTTAGGCTATGTTATGAGTCACTATAAGATTAAACTCCGTAGTAAGCATTGGTATAAACGAGTATTTTACAACATCATGGACGTTGCAATGTGTAATTCTTGGTTTTTATACCGCAGAATTATCGCTGAAAAAGCTAGTACCAGTAAAGCCCTAAACTCTGCGGAATTCAGAGTAGTTATAGCAGAGACACTATGCAAATATCAGACAGGTAACCGTTTGAAACGTAAAAGTGATGTTGAATGCCTCATGAAAATAAAACGAAGGCCCGGCTCAACACGTTCCCCCGAAAGATGTGAGGTTATACCACTGTAGGTTTTGATGGATAAGTGAATGAGGTGCACATTTCCTGGCTGTAAAGGTTTTACACAAACAATATGTGAAAAAAGCGGAGTAAGTTTGTGTTATAATAAACAAAATAACTGTTTTAAAAATTTACGCACATCTTGTGATGAATTTTATTCATGTAACACTATTGATGCCATGTTGCATTTCTGCAACAAACAGTTTTTTGTGAAAAAAAAAATCAAAACTTAAAAAAAATATATTTTCATTGTTGATTTTATTAATAACAACGTGTTTACTAGCTAGTAAATATAAATTTATTAAAATTTAAAACCTGGCGCCGTAAAGGGTTAAAAGGCTGCGCAATAATACATATACATATGGTTCTATTCTGAACTAATTTTTCTTCGAGTTATGGCTCCCGAAACTTAGAAAATTGCTTAGTCGTAAAAGGGGCGGTGCCCCGCCCATTTTTGTTTTAATTTGAGGTTTTTCCTATTTATTGTTATAAATCGACTTCGGAAATGAAATACCATTGATATAAAGCTTTTTGTTGCAAAGATATATCTTATTTTATTCGTCCACGACCCTTTTAAAAATCTTTTGTATAAAAGTGGGAGTGGTCTTTAACCGCCTTCGTTAATTTTTCTTCAAAGCATTCCTTATAGTAAAAGCAACCTCTCTGCCGAATTTTGTTACGATAGGTTCATGGTTCAATTATATGGTTGGCTCATCTCATCAGCTGATTTTATTTATTTCATTGCATGGTCGATGAGATTGTCAAAAGGAGATGGCAAACTCAAATGAAACCAACACATTGGCAACATTTTCTTACAAATACAAAAACTGCTAAGTTTAATGTTTCCATTCCATACCATTCGCACCAATACACAGATTTTGAAAATTTGAACAGACATATTTTGCTATTGTACAGTTGAGCCAACCATATAATTGACCCATGGATAGGTTTAACTATTTTTGATTTATGATTAATAATATTTGTAAACTTGGTTTTATCACAAGTGGGCCACGCCTATTTTAACAAATTTTTCTCAAATTTTTATCAAGAATAAAATTATAAATAAATAACTAATCAGGTTTTTTGTGTTTTCCAAAATGTTATATGTATAGACCTGTATGTGTGTGTGCCTGCACTCATGATAGTGGATGACGTTTGATGAAGACCAGCGAGTAGTTGTTAGTTACCTAGTTATTTGAATATATGAATTACAGGTGTATGGTTGTGAACCCATTGGCTACAAGCCCATAATATTTGTGCAACATTCAACTACAATTAAAGATACTTTATTAACGTATTTGTGTGACTCATTATTGTGTGAGTTATTACAGTGGCGCCGAGGATGGGATCGAAAGATCGAAAATATAAATTAGATTTTCACAATTGGAAGTGGCGGCAGTGGCGGCCATTTTCTTTTGTGGATTCTGCTCAGACGAATATGTACTCGCTGAATTTGCAGTATTGATAACGAGAAAATGTTTCGTTACAGAGATTTTTCGCTAGAGCTGAGACACATTAAATTGTTCTATTGATAAATAGATACGATAACCGAAAGAAACAAATCCAAGGTAGAGTAAATAAACCTGAATTAGCACATTCAATTGTGCATATCAGAAATAATCAAAGCAGATCTAATTACCTGATTTCAGACTGCAAGTGACGAATTAAATTTTGTCTAGAGCAGACACGAATCGGAGGTGACGAATTGAATTTTGTCAGAGGTGCAGGCGTTAAAGACACTGCAGTGGTTACAAACCAACTGAGTGGGAGGCAACCCATAGGTAGAAAATTTGCGCATTTAATTGGGCTTTTAAAAGTCTAACTTAATTATTTGATTTCAGATATATTTAAAGCAGTACATTTCATTGTACAAAATGACAGAAATTCGCCCGTTTCTGTGCGATAATATTGATAGAGCGCTGATACGATCAGAATGGGAAAAGTGGCATAGGTCCTTCTCTTTATATCTTCAGGCAGAAGATATAAATGATGAAATAAAGAAAAAAACAAATTGTTACATTTGGGCGGTCCACAGCTACAGGAAGTGGCATTTAATATTCCGGGTGCTTTGGTTGAATCCGATGGGAAGACAAATGTTTTCAAAGTACTGGTAGATAAGCTGGATGAATATTTTTCACCAAAGCGTAACTCTACTTTTGAGAGGCACCTGTTCCGCAATCTGTCCCCTAGCGAGGGCGAGAATTTTAATAAATACTTGTTGCGTCTTAGAAATCAAGTGTCTAAGTGCGAGTTTGGGAAAACGGCGTCGGAAATTGTCGAAATTTGCGTGAAAGACAAAATTATTGACTCTTGGGCCCCTGTTGACCTTAAAAGGAAACTGCTCGAAAAGGAACAGAGTCTGAATGAAATAATCGAGTCCTGTCAAATTTACGAGCAAATCAGTAAACAATCGGGGTCCATGTTCACAAAATCAAGCGAAGAAAAAGTCAACAGGATTTCAGCCAAAACATCCGGAGGGAGACATGATGTGGACGAGTGGATGAGATGCGGTCAAAAAGGTCACGGGAGTAAGGACTTGAAATATCCAGCGAGATTCCTAAAATGCAACAAATGTGGTCTGGTGGGACATTTCGCAAGAAAATGCAAGACCAAAAAGCGCAAACTCAACAGCAGTGGACATAGTTCACCCAAAAAGCGGTCATCAAGGGCGTTTAAGGTGCGTAATGTGGAGGATGGAAGCGAACCGGAAGAAGAAATTCGAGAGCTGAATTGCTTCAAGATTACAAATGACGCGTCTGATGATGAAAACCTGAGATGTGACATTGGGGGTTGTGACATACCAATGATTATTGACTCGGGTACGCGATTCAACTTGGTTAGTGAAAATGATTTTAAATTGTTAAAGAACAATGCAGCAGTTCTATGGAATGAACGAAAAGACTCGTCCACTCATTTCAAAGCTTATGCGTCGAATCAAACACTTAATGTCCTGCGAGTATTTGAAGCACCGATAGGAATACGTAATGTTGAAAGAATTGCTACCTTCTACGTGATCGAAAATGGATGTCAGTCAGTATTAGGGCGCGACACGGCAACGAAGCTAGGAGTACTGAGGCTGGGAACAAACGTAAATCGGGTAGATAGAGAAAATTAAATTATCAATAAATCCAGATGTAAAGCCAGTACAACAGGCAATGCGACGAGTCCCTGTGGCTTTGGAGAAGAGGGTCGAAGATAAAATAGACCAAATGATTGCACTGGATATAATTGAGCCGGTGTCGGGACCCACGTCGTGGATTTCACCAATAGTGATTGTCGTCAAAGAAGGGGGCGAAATGAGACTGTGCATCGATATGCGTAGGGCAAATCAAGCCGTATTACGCGAGAATTATCCACTCCCCCACATTTGAGGTATTTATGACTAAACTAAGAGGAGCCAAGTTCTTTTCAAGAATTGACCTGAAATGGGCATACCACCAGTTAGAGTTGGACGAGTCCAGCCGCCACATCACTACGTTTATCTCACACAAGGGCGTCTTTCAGTACAAGAGACTGATGTTTGGAATAAACTCAGCTCCTGAAATATTTCAACGCGTGATAGAAAAGCGTTTATGCTCGTGCAAAAACGCACTAAATTACATAGATGGTATCATCATATTCGGAAGAACAGAGCAAGAACACGATGAAGCTGTCAAAAAAGTGGTAGACATATTCAAAAACAACAATCTCCTACTGAATGAAGCGAAATGTGTGTGGAAGGTAAGACAACTCAAGTTTCTTGGCCATTTGCTATCCGATGAGGGCATCGCACCAGATCCTAGTAAAGTCCAGACGATCAGGGATTTTCGGGCTCCACAATCAAAGGAAGAGCTGAGAAGCTTCTTAGGGTTGGTAACGTACGTAGGCAAATTCATCCCCGATCTCGCTAGCACGACTGAATCGTTAAGGTGTTTACTGAAGCTAAATTGCAGGTTCACTTGGGATGAACCCCAAAAAGATGCGTTCAACAAACTAAAACTCGCTCTCTCTGAGATACCTAAGTTGGCATATTTTGACCCTAACAAAAAAACGCGGGTCATAGCGGACGCTAGTCCTGTTGCGCTAGGCGCGGTATTGTTACAAACCGATCTCGCTGGCGAGGCCCAAGTCATATCATTTGCAAGTAAAAGTCTTTCAGACACAGAGAAGCGATACTCTCAAACGGAAAAAGAGAGTCTGGCACTGGTTTGGGCAGTCGAGAGGTATTACTATTACCTGATGGGGTTAGAATTCGAGCTAGTCACTGACCATAAGCCACTAGAGACAATCTTCAAGCCGACGTCGAAACCACCGGCTAGGATAGAAAGGTGGCTCCTTAGGTTACAACCTTTCAAATTTAAGGTCACATATCGGCCAGGCAAAGAGAATATTGCGGACTCCGTGTCAAGGCTCTGCAAAGTCGTGAATGCAAACACCTTTGACAACGACCACAACAATAACATTTTTCACATTGTCGAGAGCTCCATACCATCAGCTATGGGAAGATGCGAGGTTGCGAAGGAAAGTACCAAGGATCAGGAATTGGTAGACGCTGTATCATACGTGAAAAATGACTTGTGGGAGACGAACAAAACTAGCACATTTTATCCATTCCGGTACGAATTGTCGGCGGTAGGCGACATCTTACTTCGAGGCACTCGAATCGTTATACCAAAAACTTTAAGAGACAAAACGCTACAGCTGGCCCACGAAGGACATCCGGGGGAATCAGCCATGAAGCGGAGATTAAGGTCCAAAGTGTGGTGGCCATTAATAGACAGAGATGCGGAATCATTTGTGAAAAGATGCGTAAATTGCTTACTAGTTTGTCAGCCAAATAAACCAGCACCAATGCAAAGGCACTCGTTTCCGAAAAGACCATGGCAATGCGTGGCCACTGATCTTCTCGGTCCACTCCCAAATGACGAATACGTATTGGTATTGATCGACTATTATTCCCGATATCAAGAAGTCAAGTTCACTAAAAAAATTACATCTGAAGTCATAATTTCCATTTTGCGAGAAATTTTTAATCGGTTGGGGATACCAAATTCATTAAGAGCGGACAACGGCCGGCAGTTTGTGAGTGGGGAGTTTAAGAGTTTCTGTCAAACCCACAACATGGAACTAATCACAACCCCTCCATACTGGCCGCAGGCTAATGGAGAGGTCGAGAATATGAACCGCTCGTTAGTAAAACGTTTAATAATAGCACACAACAACAAAAGAGACTACAAGAAGGAAATTCAGGACTTTACGCTTATGTACAATGTTACCCCTCACGGTACAACTGGGACATCACCATCTGAACTTATGTTCAGTCGCGTTATCAGAGATAAGATCCCGGGGATACAAGACTTGACAGGCGATATGCTGGATTCAGCGGCCAGAGATTTAGACATGATCAACAAGTGGAAGGGGAAAGAGAAGGCAGATACGAAGCGCGGAGCGAAAGAACCTGATATTGAAGTGGGAGATAAAGTGGTTTTAAGAAATGTTATATTCCCACACCAACGTTCGATCCAACGGAGTATGTAGTAAATGAAGTAAATGGGAACGAAGTGACGATAGCGGCGAATGGGAAGTCGTTGGGAAGAAACATAAGCCATGTCAAAAGACTGCCGGTTACCAAAAACGCTAATCCTTCTGTTTCAGGAGAACACCAAAACGCCGCAGAATTAGCTACACCGTCTGCTACCACGACAACAGTACCAACGAAGGTCGCAAGTGACATGGTTCCACAAAGCGAGGCGTCGTAAGCAACACCAACCGCATAAGGCTGTAACAGTATAATCATCAACAATTCGCACTACCTCAAATTCGCAGCTAGAAAGGAGACTCAAAAATAAGGGAGAGATGTATGTGTGTGTGCCTGCACTCATGACAGTGGATGACGTTTGATGAAGACCAGCGAGTAGTTGTTAGTTACCTAGTTAGTTGAATATATGAATTACAGGTGTATGGTTGTGAACCCATTGGCTACGAGCCCATAATATTTGTGCAACATTCAACTACAATTAAAGATACTTTATTAACGTATTTGTGTGACTCATTATTGTGTACGCATAGTATAACAGGTGAGTTATTACATTATATATATAAAAAGTGGGCGTGGTTATCATCCGATTTCGCTCATTTTCAATACCAATCTATTCTGGGTCCAGAAAAGCTCGTGTACCAAATTTGGTGAAGATATCTCAATACTTACTCAAGTTATCGTGTTAACGGACAGACGGACGGACGGACGCACGCACGGCCATGGCTCAATCAAATTTTTTTTCGATACTAATGATTTTGATATATGGAAGTCTATACCAGCAGGCCATCGATTTCTTTATACTTGTACAACCAACCGTTATCCAATCAAAGTTATAATGCCCTATGTACAAGAACAGCTGGGTATAAAATGAATCCCGAAGAAAAAATTCCAAAGCGTCTACCCAACAAGATGGACCAATGTCATGAAGCGGTATGCACTTACATTGAACTTCAGACAGCAATATTCGAAGCCTTTGAAGAGATAGCAGAAGGGAAAAACGGCAAAACTTCAGCACAAGCTTCTCAAATTCAAGCTGCTATTTCTAGCGTGCAATTCCAAACGTTGCTGTTGTTTTTGTAGCGATAAGGATACTCCCCGAAGGCCTTGGAGAGTGTTATCGATGTTGATGGCCCTTTGACGGATGCAGATCCGGTACGTTCCGGCAACAAGCACAATAAAGGTACCAGCCCGACCATCTCGGGAAAAGATTTGTTATGACCACATGAAACCTTCTAGGCCGTACCGCCCCCTCCACCCCCTAGATCCATCAGGAGTTCGGGTCGCCAGAGCCTCGGCTGTTAATGAAACAGGATTCGCCACGGGTAGGAGAGGTTGACAATTGGGTTGGAGAAGCTATATAATGCGCTGGCAACCCCTTGAGAGAGTTGCGCTACACAAGAAACCACGCATCAGTAAACATCAATTAAATAGATGGAACGTTGATACTGAGAGCGTCGAAGATTATTATAGAATCGCATTCTATTCCTTGATGCATTCATAACTCATCAAGAGCCGTTACATGAAACACCAATCAATTTTCGAAAATTTCGGTATTTTGTTCCCCAAAAATGAAAACAACGCTGAAAAATGCAATAAACTGCATGAATTTTATGATAGTGTTGCGAATTGTTCCAAAACTGAGTTTGCAATGGAAGTCAAAATGTGGAGAAGGCGAGTCGATGGTCACAATTTTAAAAACGTGTCTGATGCACTTGAGGTTGGTACAATTTTGATGATTACCTACAAAATTTGTATGCTATATTTCTTATTTATTTTTAGATGGTAAATCCAAATGCTTTCGAACATGTAAATAAGATATTGCGCATATTAGCCGTTCTACCAGTTTCGACAGCAACACCAGAACGCACATTTTCTGCCCTCAAAAGATTTAAATCATACTTGCGGAGTACAATCAGTCAAGAACGTTTGAATGGACTCGTTTCATTGAATATCCATATTGATATACCACTTTCTATAAACGAAGTACTAGAAGAGTTTTTCAAAGAACCTAGGCGATTGTTGGGAAATAGTTATGAGAATATTTTGTTTCTTAATGCTGTATGTGTTAAAAGTTTGAATATACAACCATATTTTACTGACCGATTTTGGCTACGAACCAATTTTCATGTCGTAAAAAAAGTACGAAAAATACCTCACATCTACATCATGTTGTTGTTGTTGTTGTAGCAGTGCTTCGCCCCACCTAATAGGTGCGACCGATCACAAATTGTCATAAATATCCTCTAACGGGAGTCCAAGGAAACTTGCTGTTTCAACAGGGGTGGACCAAAATGAAAGGGGTGTTATAGGCATTGGTTCCACATTACAATTAAAGGGATGGTTGGTGTCATGTGGGGACACATTGCAAGCGGGGCATACATTTTGTATGTCGGGGTTGATTATGGATAGGTAAGAGTTTAGCCTGTTACAGTATCCAGAACGAAGTTGAGCTAGAGTGAGTCGCGTTTCCATGGGGAGTATGCGTTCCTCTTCCGCAAGTTTTGGGTACTGTTCTTTGAGTACTGGATTCACCGGGAAATTCCCGGCATAAAGGACCGACGTCTGTATGGGGAGTTCACTGAGGACCTGCTTGTGTTTTTTTGCTTCATACGGCTGAGTTCTAAGGTGCCGTATTTCCTCAAAATCCTTACGGAGATTACTCCTTAAGCCCCTAGGCGGTGTTGGCTCATCAATGAGATGTCTGTTGGGATGCCCAGGTTACTGGGTATTCAACAGGAACTGTTTGGTTAGCATCTCATTTCTCTCCGTGATGGGGACATAAGAAGACAGCCCGTGGCGGTTCTGAGAGCAGTGTTTTGGCAGGCCTGTAGATTATTCCAGCGGGTAATTTTTAGGCTTGACGACCATATAGGGGACGCGTAGCATGCAATCGGCTGGCTAATTGATTTGTATGTGGTAATAACCGTTTCTTTGTCTTTTCTCCAAGTACCGCCAGTAAGGGATTTGAGGATTTTATTACGGCTCTGGATTTTCGGTACAATTGCGGCTGCATGCCCACCAAAATGTAGATCCTGATCAAAAGTCACATCCAAGATTTTGGGGTGTAGGACAGTGGGTAGCGCAGTGCTATCGACGTGGATGTTCAAAATGGTCGACATTTGTGACGTCCATGTTGTAAATAAGATCGCGGAGGATTTTGTAGCTGATAATGCCAGGTTTCGCGAGGTGAAAAAACTGGAGATATCAGGGAGGTAGCCGTTTATTCTGTTGCAAAGCTCATCGATCTGTGGGCCTGGGCCTGTGGCCATTATTGGGGGCAGTCATCGGCGTACGATACCATAGTAACTCCTTCTGGTGGCGAAGGTAGCTTAGATATGTAGAAATTAAACAAAAGTGGGGATAGGACACCCTGTGGCACGCTTTGTTTAATTTAATTCTTCTTGGTTTTGATGTTTCGTTTCAAAATTGCACAGATGTCTGCCGACCACCCAGATTTTTTGCGGCCCACCTTTTAAGACATGGGGGAAGGGTAGGCCCTTCCAGGTCTTGCAGTAACGTGCCATGGTTGACCGTATCAAAAGCTTTTGATAGGTCTAGCGCAACGAGTACTGTTCTATGGTGGGGGTTTTGATTTAAACCGCAATTTATCTGGGTGCTAATGGCATTTAGCGCGGTGATGGTGCTATGGAGTTTTCGGAAGCCATGCTGATGGCAGGCTAGCTGCAAATTTGCTTTAAAGTGTGAGAGCAAAATGGCTTCAAGCGTCTTGGCTACTGGCGATAGGAGAGATATCGGCGATATGACTCTCTTATGTTAGCTAGTTTCCCAGGCTTCAGTAGCGGGACCACCTTGGCCATTTTCCATTTTTCGGGAATGACAAAGGTGGAAAGAGACAAGTTGAAGACATCCGCTAAATATTTGAAACTCTCTTTCCCTAGGCTTTTAAGCATCGACATGGCTATGCCGTCTGGGTCCACTGCTTTGGATGGTTTAGCATAACCGATGGCATCCTCAACCTCTTTGGCGGTAATGGTAATTGGTGACGCGCTGAATTTATGTTTATGTGCGTGTCGGTTGGCCTCCATCTATCTTTGTCGACCGTAGAATGCATTATGCTTATATTGTCGGCAGAAAGCGCTCGTGCATTTTTTCGCATCCGACAGCATTTTATCACCAAAGGCGATGGAAACTTTGTCATTGTGCCTTGACGGATTCGATAGGGACTTTACGGTGGATCAAGGTTTACCTACACCGGCAGAGAGGTTACAACCGATTAGGTGCTCCTCCCATTTCGCCCGCTTGTGTTCATCCACAAGCAATCTGATGCTTTGGTTTATATCCCTTATTTGGTGGTCGCCGGGATCGAGCTGTCTTATAAGGTCACGTTCTCTCGCTAAATTAGCGGCCTCCGCCGGAAAGTGGGGCCGAATTTCGGTAATTCTACCGGCGGGAATGAAGCGAGCCGAAGCGGATTCAATGACCTTGCGGAAAGCACGCTCCACTTGGTTGGCATCAGTCGGGATAGGGAGGGCAGCAAAGCGGTTGTCTGTAAAGGATTTTTATTCGTCCCACTTTTCTTTTTTAAGCTTTATGAAAGTGCGTTTTTCTGTGACGATGAAGTCGGCGGTACGCTCGAGCGAAATAAGTATAGGCAGGTGGTCAGATGCCAATGTTACCATCGGCTGCCATTTGACGCAGTTTACGAGTTCTGAGCTCGCGATTGATATATCCGGCGAACTGTGACAGCTTCCTACCATACGTGAATGGCGCCTCCGTTTATTGTGCAGAACGTCGTTTCTTCTATTTGATCCGCCAACATCTCACCTCACTGTCCGCCCGCAAGTTTGAATGCCATAGATCGTGATGGACATTGAAACCGCCTACGATAATGCGATTGTTGCCAGTGAGTAAGGCGCTGATATTAGGGCGATATCCACCGGGGCAACAGGTGGCAGGAGGGATGTAGATGTTGATGGTTTCTAGGCTAGCATCGCCTGACCGGACAGATAAGCCTTGGTGTTCTAAGACGCTGTCCCTGCGGCCGATGTCAGGGTCAAATGTATGATATTGCACAGAGTGATGCATGATAAACGCGAGGCCGCCTCCATTTCCGCTCTCGCGATCTTTTCTGTGGACATTATAGCCAGAAAAATTCTGCAGAGCAGATCTTGCTGTGAGTTTAATCTCTTGAATCGCAGCAATGCGGATGTTGTACCGCTTCATGAAATCGACTCCGATCTCCGTGATATTCCCAGTTAATCAAATACAGTTTAACTGCAGAACTCTGAAGTGCAAGGGGGAAGACGTCGTCACTCTGGGAGTAAATGACGGGTGACTACGCCTGGGTTGTGGAAGGCTAGGACGCAACTGCTGTTGTGGCCCTGGGACTGGACGCCCTTGGGTAAGCATTGGGGTACTCGGTGTATTTGGGTATGCGGCCTGGAAATATGGCGCAATGAAAACCGTCGGGGGGTTGCCGTCGCGGAGACCAGACCATCTAGGAGAGTGGCAGCGTCAAATGCAGAAGCTGCATTGGGCGGATGTCGCAAACATACATATATCTTCTGTGCTGGCAAACGGCGCAAAGGGAGGTAGGGACTAAGAGTCTGTTTCCCTGACCTACACAATTGCTGCCGGAAAAGAGGTGGGAGAAGACGGGGGCAGATGCTGATGCTCGGCATTGCTACCGACTCTACTACGGAGACTGTAGGTATGAGTGGGAGCAGCCGTATGAGTTGGTGGAGCCGTGGGGCGCGAGCAGCAGCGGGTATTTGTTGTGGCTTGCCGAGCAGCGGGGCTGCTGGAAGGTAGTGGAGGGGCGCTAAGGTGTAGACTACGGGACGCCCTAGGGCGTGAACAGAAAGGAGCCACAAAAAATGTATAGAAGTTACGTGGACGTCTGGTTTTGGGATCTAGCCCAGGATAACCTGTCCGATGCAGCCATCCCTTACAAGCGACACACTGACAAGAGTATAACCGTCCTAAAACGATGTTTGAACCCGAAAAAAAATTTCATAAATATCAATCTGGA
The DNA here is from genome assembly GCF_040869045.1 of Eurosta solidaginis. NCBI lineage: Eukaryota > Metazoa > Arthropoda > Insecta > Diptera > Tephritidae > Eurosta > Eurosta solidaginis. The sequence continues at coordinate 74,813,569 of NC_090323.1, read as the reverse complement.
CAAACGGCTTCCTATATGCCCAATTTCGGGTAAATCGAACCAAGTAGAGAATTTGTTTGGTCTCTGGTCGTCTTTCCGGAAAAAAAGTATCGTAAATACTAATCTAGGCAAAGGGCTACCTATGCATATACCAAATTTCAGAAAATCGAACAGTGAATAGAATTTGTTCAAATACATCGGTCCCTGGTTAACTTGCCGGAAAGAAACCTCACAGGGACGCTATCCTATCTTTCAAGTTGGATCAAACTGCACACGGTGTGCAAATTTGATTGAAACCTGTTGAGTAGCTTAGGAGTCCAAATTCGTCTAGCAATGGTATTTTTTATCATTTTCTTTCGGGCTTTACGTTTCTTACTTTATGTCAAATAGGAAGGCGAAGCAAGTGTCAAATAATATGCTGGCATCGTCTAACATAGTGCAAATTCACAAGCGATTCGTCACTGAGGCGAAACGAGCGTTAGTTTCGTAATAAAGAATATATTGAGATTAAATATTAACATTTTTGCTGTTGCGCAAGTGCTGTTTTGGTACAAGTACTATCTAAAACAGTTTTTTTTCTGAAATGTTCTCTTATATCGCACGTCTATGTAGATCTATAGGGTGCAACACAAAAATCTGAAATTTCCAAACTACGAGTATCTATGTCCGGACTTCCCAATTCAATACCTACCGAAGTCTGTACTAGATTTATTAATACCTCCACTAATCAACCAGAAAAGACTTTGTAAAGATTTAAAATTACATTGGTGCATATGGGAGAGGCAGTCAGTTTTTTTTGATTTGGTAGCTGTTTTGATCTAGGTGTGCCCCTTATTCTACCTAAATCATAATATAAGTTAATTATCAGAACTAGTATGGTGAGTGCTTCAAAAACGACAATTTCCACCCGGCCATCTGCAGGGTTTACTTATACTATTCATGAATGAATGAATTTATAAATGAATGTAAATAAATGAGAGAGGATGAAAGGAAATGAATGGATAAATGGCTGAATAACATCTCAGATTGTGTTCTCTTACAATGGCAACAGGCAACGACAACAACAAATATTCACTCCGTTGCGTCATTGTGATTGGTTATAACGATTCATGGCTACTTAGCTATACCCACTTATATATCTACATATATACGAATATTTGTATACTTTTAAAACACACAGTAGCAATAAAATCACAACAATTGAGCGGTTGCGGTCAGAAAGAGAGGAAAACATAATGATAAAGCAACAGTGTTGCCAGGTGATGAAAAAAAAGAAACTACATTGGCCAAAAAAAAAAGGATAGAAAAAGCTAAATTTAGAAAAAAAAAGAAGCTAAAAAAAGGCCAGCAATTTTTTTGGTTAATTCATAAAATTTTTTTTTATATTTTAGTTTACACATTTGTAAATAAAAACTTATAAACATAACTTAAACATAACTTCTTGTTTCAAAACATATCAGGCACATTTTCCTTGACTAAAACATGGAATTACTTTAAATGATTCCATATGTGTATATACACAAAAAAAAATATTACAAACTAATTATTTATATAAAATATTCCCCGTCTGAAAAATCAGAAGAGCTTAAGTCTGCGTATAAAGTTTGGTTATTTACCATAGATATGAGATTATCGGTAATTTCAAAATCAATACAACATTTAGATAAGCGTTTAACGAGCATCTAATATTCAGCAGCGCATTAAGCATTTTAATTTTTAGTTTGTTCCTTAATTTAGTTTTCAGAATTTTCATGCCACTAAAAATTCTTTCAACCTCCGCGTTACTGAGTGGTAATACTGAAATACTAAATATGAATTCGACAAGTTCTAAAAAAGGTGGTTCGTTTAATGCATTTTTATGTTCTCGGACTTCCGACCAAAATTCCATGGTGGAGTGTACATTTTTCCATTGTATAGTTATAAGTTTTCGCCACTGCAGCTCCATTTATGCTATTTGACTTTAAGAATAACTATGCTTCTCTTTTTCAAAGTAAGCAAATACATCTGGCTTTGAAACTTTCAAACGAATTTTCAGCAGAAAAAGAATTAATCTTTTTTAGATTTTTTTAGGTGTTCACAGGAACTATTGAAATTATTTTATTTTAGGAATTATTAAAAATACATTCGGATTAAAAAAGGCTAGAAAAAAGTCACGAAGCTAAACCCAAAATTTCGAGGCTAAAGGTAAAAACAAAATGCTAAATCTAGCCTCGAAAAAGCTAACCTGGCAACACTGTAAAGCAACAAATGAAGCCGACGGCAGAAGCATTGTAAAAAATTAATAAATTGCGATCATACCCTAAGTCCATTATTTAAATAGGCAAGTTGAAACATTCGCTCCCCTTTTACGCTCAAACTATAATTCTAAGGTATAAACAATTATATATGTATGTATCGATCGGATTTCTCAAGCAGCAGTGCAGGAAAGTTCAAAAAAGTAATGTTCTCATTTGTTGGAAATACAGAGATAGATACAGCAAACATGATCAAATGCCTAATTTTCATTACTGAGAAACAACAAAGCACGTGATAAAGCATTAAATTTATGTATTTAGGCTTTTGAAAAAAAGAAAGAAAAAAGGAAAGGAAAATAAAGAAAAGGGAAGGACATGGTTTAATTAAGGTTACCCATGTAGCACTGTGGCGCCCTGCACATTTCAACTCCCACGTCGGTTTTTAGTTTTACCCATGGTAGGTACAATTGCTAAGTAGAAGCAGAGCTGAAAATGCAATAATAATGATATATATTCTGTTGTTGCCCGTCGTCGATAAAATATTGAAACGAATTTACTTGAAAATCCTCTTATTTGCAACCTTCTGCTAAGTTCGAATCACTAAACTGTTAAATAAATAACTCCAATATTTAATAATGCAAAATGGCTTTAATAACTCTACTATTGCCCGACAGATAGCGTGCTTAATTGAAACTGATTCTAGCGCCTTTACCGTTCACGCATATACTTAAAACATTTCATAACAAGTTTGAGAATTGTCTGTGCATAAGTGAATGGAAAATCTTATTGAACGAAAAATAAATGTAAAAAATTTTAAAGTTTGACGGTGATCCAACTCGCGCCACGCGATCGCAACTGAAACATCATAACGCTGGGCCACTACGAATGCGTGATAGCTTGTACCAAGTATTAGCAGTGTTTTTTTACATCTATAGACGTTTACGCTTAAAGCGTCAAGCTTTAAATACACCTCTGAAATTGCTGCGCATAAAATTTGTACTACTAAATTTCAGTACGCATTATACTCAGATGTAACTGAAATATGTGTCTATGTTTCACCTCTAAAAATTGTGTGTATACACTATTCATCGCAACCGATTCAGCTATATGTTATACCCTATGGCCATCAGAGGGTTGTGTCTCCGCTTTTCGGTACACCCTGTGCTGTAGGTGTAGTTATTTACCCACTGCCGCTAGATGGGTCTCTTAAGTATTATCTAAGCGAGGATAAGCGTTTTTTTTATGCGCAAACGTAAACGTAGGTATAAAAAAATTAAAAATAAATGTAAGGCGCGATAACCTCCGAAGAGATCTAAGGCCGAGCAGCTTCTCTTTCAATTTGCGTCGTGCTCCTCTTGATTTTCCCTACAAGTTGGCCGGACGGGACCTACATGTTTTATGCCGACTCCGAACGGCATCTGCAAGGCAGATGAGTTTTCACTGAGAGCTTTTCATGGCAGAAATACACCCGGAGCGCTTGCCAAACACTGCCGTGGGGCGACCCCACTTAGAAACATTTTCTTCTAATTGAAAAACCTTATTTCTAAAATTTTGATGTTGCTTTGCCCGGGGTGCGAACCCAGGGCATACGGTGTGGTAGGCGGAGCACGCTACCATCACACCACGGTGGCCGCCAACGTAGGTATACGCTTGTAAAAAAAAAAACACGAGTTGTACCGTTTCTTTTCTTTAACTTAATTTAAGAACATTGTTCTAATTAATAGAACATTTGGCTCATATTTTAAGAGCAGCCGTTATCTCTTCAAGAAAACGGTGTCTGTTCAAGCACAAGGTTGTTGTTTTAAGAACTGGTTGTTCGTTTTTCAAGAACTGATTTTAGAACGGCGTTTTTCTCTGAGTGTAGAAGGTTTAATGTAAGCCGTGTTTTTTTCACACGCGTATACGTTTACGTTTGCACATAAAAAAACGCTTATCCTCGCTTAGATAATGCTTAGGAGACCCACCTAGCGGCAGTGGTTAAATAACTAGCTACAGCACAGGGTGTACCGAAAAGTGGAGACACAACCCTCTGATGGCCATAGGGTATAACATAGAGCTGAATAAGTTGCGATGAATTGTGGACATACATAGAATACATAGAATTAGTGTAGAGGGTGAAACATAGACACATATTTCAGTTACATCTGAGTGTAATGCGTATTGAAATTTAGTAGGAATTTCAGAGGTGTATTTAAAGTTTGTCGTTTAGCAGTCCATATATAGTTTAAGCGTAAACCTATATAGAAGTAAAAAAACACAGCTGTACTCACGTTAAATCGTTCCCGACATGGTCGGGCTAGTATCTTAATGGTGCTTGTTACCCCAACGTACCGAATCTATATCACGCAAAAGACCATCAACATCGATAACATTCCCCTAAACCTTCGCGGAGTGCCTTTATCGATACAATAACATCATCATACTTTTGACACGAGAAAAATTGTGTATGTAACGTATGAGATAACAAGCCATGGAAGGAGTGGTTTATATACGTAGTTAGGACTCTCCACATATAGGACATGTATTAGATATATCAAGTACCGGTGGCATAAGTTTGTAATGTGGAATATGCGTCTAACTTCATATTTGGTAAAGATACAACGTTTTTTATTAGCATAATATGGTTCGATAATTCCTTATTCTCAGCGGAACTTAGGAACATACAAAGGGCACATTGCTTATGCCTATTTACTATTGTCTTGAGAGTTTTTGTTATACCCTCACAATGGAGACACATGGAAAGCGTAGGACTTTGATGTCAGGCTACTGCAACGTGATAGGAGTTGCGCGAATTTCCTAAAAAATATTTCCTTACCTTTTCATTTCTACGTTTTGTAAGTGATGACACTTGATAATCGATTAATGTTTTATTATCAGCTGATTACCAAGCTGCCACATCATCATAACGAAAAAAATAAAATAAAATTTCGATGTCATTTGATACATACATAACAAATTTCACAATCCGAGTTGCCCAAATAGATTTGGAGCCAAAAAAGGGCAAACATTTTAAAGAGGGCCAAAAAAAGGGCTAGGGGCTAAATTTGAAAGTGAAAAAATTTCAAATGGAAACGAAAGGAAACAAAAGGATAGGAAATGAAAGGAAAGGAAAGAAAAGCAAAAGAAAAGAAAAGAAAAGAAAAGAAAAGAAAAGAAAAGAAAAGAAAGGAAAAGAAAAGAAAACAAAAGAAAAGAAAATAAAATAAAATAAAAGAAGAGAAAAGAAAATAAAAGGATATGAAAAGGAAAGGAAGCGAAATTTAAGGAAAGGAAATGAAAAGAAAGGACAGGCAAGGAAAGGAAAGGAGAGGGAAAGAAAAAAAGGAATTTAAAGGAAAGGAAAAGAAAGGAAAGGAAGGTAGATTTCAACCACTGGGCTAACTCTAGTAGGAATTAATGTCAACAACACAACAAAAAACTGAGAACACTAACTGTGGGCAATGGCGGAATTGGGTTGCGTAGCGCTTTCACAACAACAACAACAAAAATAAATACCATAATTCAAATATCAGAGAAAGGAAAAATGTTTTAGTGCATGTGAGAAAAGCAACGTTAACGATTTATAGAAAGGAATAATAATGTAGAACTGAAGAAGTTCGAAAAGTTTCATTCCCATGGGAATTGGAACCGAAATAATATGCGAACTTGCTCTTTAAATTTAAATAGTGTTATAATTTAATAATTTATACATTTACTACATGATCGGGACAGTAGGATTTTGAGATTACACCAGAAAGTCAGAAAAAAAATACATGGAATGTGAGTGTTTGATGGTATGTATGTTGCCCTGCCGCCACCTTGTATGGTTCTGCCACGATTTAAACGAGGAACTGCTAAATAAGCGCTTGTGAAAAGACAAACTGAAAAGTTTCATTAAGAAGAATAATGGAAGTTTTACTTCATATTCTGTTGAACGCGAGTCCACCACTGGATTAATCCGCCAAAGGTACAATCAAAATTTATGCCAATTTCACACAGAGGCTTAATGAAGTAATTAGTCAAGTTTTCTACATTACAGCCCTAATTGAACTCAATCTTCCATACAAAATACAAATTCATAATTATCTCATTATTGCTTTATTGAATGCCTAATCCAGTGAAAAATCCAGTGGGCTTTGCTTGGTGCTTCGAATTTTATTGTCAGTGTAACAAATGACAATCAAAAATAAATTATTTTCAATAATTTACAAAAAATAGAAAAAAAAAACGAAAAAATTTAAAATTTTATTTTCGCTGCATTTGCTGCAAAAGATAATATGATTTTTCGAAAATAGGTACATATTTGGTTAGGTGCAACATCTATGGGTAGGTGCGCATGCATTTTATTTTGATTGTAACTTACAGTTAAGAAGTAAACGGCTGCTTTCTATTTTAAATATTTTTTGTAAAAACGAAATATTTTTTTTTGGCTGCTGACAGGTGTTCGCTTAATGAAGCAAAAGGTCCTGTATGAAAAGGGAAACTTAATTATTTCATTAAATGGAATTGTGATTCGATTAGGTTTCTGTGTGAAAACGGTATTAGCCAAATTTAAAAGATATGTAAAAAATATGGTAATAAGTTGAAACACAGAATGCTTTTTGTTTTTGCGAAGTAATCGCATGTTTTTTTTATTGTTTCTGAAGAGTTACATATATACAGAACTAAGAATTTTAGTGAAGGTAATCCTTTAGAAAGAGCAATGGGGTGGAGGAGAAACACCCGTTCCCAGGTCCGGGAGGCAAACTAGTAGCTCTACAATGCAAAGAGAAGAAGAAACGCAAAATAGCGTAGGTATAACCCCGTTTCACGAAAGCAACTGAAAATGGAGAGAAACAATGATAGTAACTTTAGAACAGAGAGGTGATTGAAAAGGAAAAGTGGTGGGCAAGGGAGCTATCATATCCCCAGCGCTACCCACAGAGAGGCGCCAAACAGTCCGGGAAAAAAATGTTTCTGTGCAATTTTTACTTTTTTTATAATTCATTTCTGTTAAATATATTTGATATTTAGTGCCAGTATAATGTCATAAAGCTACGGACAGTTTAATAATGACCTATCTCTGAACATTTTTCAAAACCGCCCTATATCCGGATTTGTTTTAAAAATTCGCCATTTCAATATTCGGTTAAAGAACGTCCTATGTCAAAATTATTTTCATTAACACAAAAGGCGTTTTGAATCAAATTGAGATGTGGCGTTTTTAAATAAGTTACTGAAGTGGGGCATTCTTCCAACAATTTTTGAATAGGGTAAGCTTAGGTTGACCTCACATAGACTGAATGAGTCCATAGTGTTACCAGTAGTTTGCTCAACGATCAAACTGAAAAACCTTTTCAAATAACAGGGCCTATAGTATAAAATAGCCTCGTCCTCTTGGAAAATACTAGCAGCTTTCTAGGATCTTTTCTAGTTACCGTTTCTATATCTGATAGCTGTGCCACTCCTAGTAGCTGGAGTCCACGCCTGGCGAGCGCAGGATACGATCACAGTATGTATATGACTCCATAAGGCAGTGTCCAGTCAGAATACATATCATGAGTTCACACTCATCTCTTTTTAGTGATAAGATTTACTTTGTAAGTTGACACTTTACAGCCCGCGGTTGGTTGCACAACTTTCCCTGCCTTTAAGCTATTTTCTCCCAGTGCTCTTACTGTTATGGGAACGGATACCACTTTCACCTGAAGGTACTACCGTAATCTGGCAGCTTGTTGGACATTTTTATTTTAAGATCAGCACAATATACTTCCCTTACTTTGCGAGGTTAAACGTTTGAGCCTAAATCTGAAACTTTTTTGTACTACATGTGATGGCCTGTTTTCAAACTGTGCCACGGATTCCAGTAATTTACTCTACATACTGTGCTATATGAGTTATATGAGTGATACAATTTTTGGAAAAATAATCTAAGATTTGCATCACTTTTCACAAATGAATTTTTTTATTTTTCAATTTCCACATCAAGTTTAAGCTCTTGGGGTTTGCTTTAAAACCAGACGTGTTTAGAAGTTTCCATTTTTAGATTTTTGAAACTTTTTATGCTCGTTTTCTCACCGAAAGACTCTCTGTACACAGAGTTTTTGGAGAGGAACTGCCATAAGAGTTAGCCCAGAACATCTCCTTCGGTGAAACTACGCTTTGCCCGAGATATATAGACAAAAGTGTGACCATTTTAAGTACATATTTGTTTTTTTCTTTCGACTGACGCAGCAGTACCAGTCCCTAGGACGGGGGTTAGGTTCAAAGCTACGCAAAGATAATTTTTTGAACGATTCACGAGAAATTTGGCTGCTTTATATTGTTATGTCAGCCATTGGTCCTGGCAAAAACCCTGGATAACTCCAGGACATAGAACTGGTTGCCGTGGGAGGTCCGATACAGCCAAAGCCGCATTAAATACATGTGCTTAAATAAAACTTTTTATTAAATATAATTGTTTTTTTAGTAAGAAAATCAAGCTATATAAAGGAAGTACGCCGGCGTCGCCGCCGCCGCTGGTATACTAAGGATCCTACGCCGCACTATGGGGTAAACTGGAAAAAGTCTCAAAATGAAATTTCTCTGCAACGATTAAGGCTAGACTTATCAAACAAAAAATTTTTGAAAGACAAGTTTTTCAGGGATGTGAGGAAAACCAGATATTGGGAAAAATATCATATAAAAATACTGAGAAACGTTCTTGAAAAAATTATTTTAATTTTTTTTTTACGTTTTTTCCTAATAAAAGGTAAACTTGTATAGATTTTGAGATGCTGAATTCGAGTATGTAAAAATGAGTAACGTTTCTCACAAAAATTTGTATTCAATGTACGAATAAAGATATTTGTTTGTGACACCATTTATATGAGCAAATTTTTATATCGTTACCTATTATATCTGAAGATGAAAAAAGGCAAATGCAATAAAGTTTCCAAATTTGTATTGAAAAATGTGTTTCAAAGCGTAGTTTTGCCTATTTTTAGTTGTTTTCAATTGTGAAATAAAAACAAACGAAATTATTTTAATTCCAAATAACATTTTTCATAGATACATATATGTAGATGCTGTGCTCGAAGATGTAAAAAAAATATGTATGTATGTATTTACATATATATTTTCAAACAATAATTTTGGCGAAAAGTATCAACAAACTGTGTGCTTTCGTTTTGGGTGCAATTTATATGTGTGCGAAAATACCTTTGATTTTCTGCTTAATTTGTAACAAGTTAAATGTTCGCTCACATAAAATGCACTGAAATCTTATCAATCGCATACATTCTAGCTACTTTTAAAGTGAAAATTTCTGTTCTAACATGTGTATACTTTTTTTAAATTCTAGTTCGGCAACTCAAAATCAATCGCAGCATTGATTTTAGTGAAAAATAAGCGTTTAGTTTATTTTTAATAATTGCAAAACGATAAAAAGCGGATAATGATATTTTTGGAAAATGTTTTTTAATATTTAGTTCTGAATTTTTTATCAATATCCGATTTTTCCAATATCGGCAAAGAATTGGCCTATCAAACATTTTTGTTTGATAACTCTAGACTAACCCGTTACAGAGAAATTTGATTTTGAGGCAACTATTTCCCATGTACCCCATAATGCGCCGCCGCCGCCGATAAAGTGATCGGTCGAAAACCTTTTATTTGTACCTACCTACCTACACGTTTTGCATAAAGAAAAGTTATTGAATTATCTATACAGTGTACTCTCTCTTAAACGGACACCTAAGAGACTGCCAAATTTGTCCGCTTATGAGAGGTGTCCCCTTATGAGAAAAGTATTATTGATGAATGTTTAAACAGTTTTATTTCCAAAGCAAGAATATTAATACATACAAATAAGACTGAGTTAGGAGGTTCATAAAGCTTTGCTCATACATTAAAGAATAAAGTTTTGTGTACAAAATATTCAAAATAATTTAAAAAAGTCAGAAATTAATGTTGCGAAACGCTCTAGGCCTTGCAGATTTTCCAATAACAAAAAGGAGATCTTTTTCTCCAGCCATATTGACGCAGTGTAAAACCGTGAGTCTATTTTTAGCCAGTTTTCCACCCGTGCATTTTTCACCTTTTAATGCAAATGTTTTATCGGGTAATCCTCGGAAGAATAAGCCAGTCTCATCTGCATTATAAATATCTATTTCGTGAATCATATCTTTCAATCAAATATGGTACTTTTGCGCAAAAACTTTTGACGTCATCTTGGTTTACACTACCGGCTTCTCCAGAAATTGTACGGAAAGTTATGTTGTGATGTTTTTTGAACCTTTCCAGCCAGCTGGATGATGCACTAAAATCGTCTTAATTGAGTCTCACTGCAATTTCTTTAGCTTTGCTCCTTATAAGTGTGCCTCATAGAGGAATGCTCTTATTTCGAGCCTTCACAAACCATTCGTAGCACAAATTATCAATATTAAGGCCTTTGGTCTTCAGCAGACTCCTTTTTCTCTCCGGGTTGACGTCAGTGTCCCACATACTTAAAATTTGATCTTTGTTTTTGATAATACTAGCAGCTTGCGTTTAGCTGATTTTATATTTCTTTGCCAACTCTCGTACACTTAGTTTTTCTTTCTTATGAATTTCAATGACATTAACTTTGTCTTTAATACTCAACACTACTTTAGGCATTGCGATTCACGTACGTACACACACAAGAAGATATTAACTACGTGTATGCAACAGGTACATACATTTTTATGTTTTTTACTGTATTGAAAACATGTTCTTCGTATTTAGGGGATTCCCCTACATTCATGCACGTATTAGTGAATAAGCAACTGTTGCGAATATGGTAAAGAGTAAATGAAAAAAAAGTGTTGTAAGCTGTCCGGTTATGGGAAATTAAAAATCCCTTTGGGGTAAAAAGCAAGTGTCCGCGTCCTGTTATGGGAGGGTTGTCCGCTCAAAAGGGAAAAACTTAAAAAATGCTTAAGGATTTTTTTGGTACTGAAAAAATTATCCGTTTATGAGAGGTGTCCGCTTAAGAGAGGTGTCCGTTAGGAGAGAGTACACCGTATATATATCTACCTATCTAGTTGTTGCTGTGGGTATGCAGGTGTTTGTATTAATTAAAATTAATTGAATTAGGTACTTATTTGTCCTCGTAAACTAAAATTTCCGATTAAAGATATATCTACATAAATATTTGATTTTTTAACAATATCCATTCATTCCCTCCGCAAATGTTGTTAATTGATAAAATACATACAAAAAGAAATAACATTAAAAGGATATAATAGATTTTATAATAAATAAGTTGTAAAAGGGGTTTCACGTGCATATTGTTAAACTAACAAATGCCTATTCTATCAAACAATTCTGTACTTTACGCCTTTGCCACATTATACCATTTATATTGACAACAAACCCTAAAAGTTTCTTTACTGCACCCTCACATTCTAAACCAAGTTGTCAGGGGAAGAAGAGTACGCTTGGTATAATTGTAAGGACAAAACATGCGTACGACAAACAAAGCAACAACCAGCCAAAGTGTTGCAACAAAGGCAAACTGACATCTATGTATCTCAGTCATATATATAAATATTACATACATGATCTCAGTATATTACCAGCAGCCTCACTTAGAGAACACAGCGTATTAAATGGAATAAAGCAGTACTATGTGCAGCTATTGTTCATTGGCAAATGACAATGGCAAAGTTGTTTCGTGAATAGCTACCACCATACCGAACACCAACAACTACAATGTATCCTATTCATACAACAACAAATATTCTGCCAAATAAAACACTAGGTTTTGTTAATAGTTTTATTGCATTTGTCAAGCAATATTGTTGTCTTGCTTTGTCTGATGATTAATGTTCGTCAACTAAAAAGCAATTGCCATTGGCTCTTTCTCTAAAACATATGCATGCCCTCTTTCCACTTTTATATAGTGATGTGAATATATATTTTTTGTACATTATGCCATTCAATGCTTTGTTTTAGACGAGGAAAAACGAGATAGCTAATGTGTACGAAATAAGGATTGAGCAAGTGTACGAGTATGTGAGAGAGCGACATTTTGCCAGTGTTCGGCTGGTTAAGATAGATCCGTGGTGAATAAATAGTTCGAAAACTGGTAAAAATTTTATATGCCTGCAAGATAAAAAAATTAATTTTATAAAAATAATTCGTCAAATAAAATTATAGGAAACTAATTTGCAGGGCAATCATCCACCCAGCCAAAGCTTATTATGTCCCTTTTGTGAAATGCACCTTTTTGTGAAACGATCACACATTTGGTTTTACGTTTACCCTGAAGTTTGCAATCGAACACGAAAAAGTTAAACGGCAACAAAGTTGTGTCTTTTTTGTTAAACCGAAATCACAATAAGAAAAAATCGTTGTGGAATTTACGGGCTCCATGCCTAAAAGGCCCATTGCTGATACTTAGCATAAACTTGACTTGACTTGCCTAAACTTGGCAACTTAGCCACGATTATACTCCACTTAGCACATACAATCTGGCACCATAATCAATAAATGTCAATTTGTATGACAAAATGTCAAAATGAAATGAAAACAAACACATGGCATTTCAAAATGTAAACGTCACTTAGAACTTACATAGAAAATCAAAATTCAACAGACTTCTAACATGCCAACCTAATATAAACGCGCGCAAGTCATTTGCTGTCAAAAATGTCTCATGCACATACAACTTGTATGAGAGCAACCCAAAATTGAATTTGCTGCGTGAAAACCTAACTCGATTTCCAATTTTTGTTCTGCGTGGCATTTAGATTTGACGTGTGCATACATGCTTTACATTGCCGCAACGCATGCTTATTTGGGTTAGAGCAAAAAACGCCGGTTGTTTGTGTGCGCTAAAAAAACGCAGTGCGGTTTTATTAGGTTGGCTTGTAAGTCAAGTTAAGTGTTGATAAGTTTTGAGTAATCAGTAACATGCAATGTTCATTTAACAGAACTGTAAATGACAGTTCTCAAGTCAAGTCAAGTCTATGCTAATTATCAGTAATGGGCCCCTAACAATCTAGGTGCCTATATGCGAATATTTCTTAGCATATAATAGTACTAATACGTTTCATAAAGCTGTTCTAAGCCTTATCGAGGAGAGATCCTCAAGAGATATCTTACAGAGTATGCCATACATACCACATCGGCTGTAACTTCCGAACACTGTGTTTGATTGTTTTGAGTCAACTCTGCTTTGACCTAAGAGAGAATTTAGTACTTTACTGGTAAAATTTAACGTTGAGCGACTGAACGATTTTATGTCATTTATCCACCGGTGTTTCTCCTGTTCATGCTGGTGTATAATGGTTTGACAACATTGTTTGTGTAAGTAAACGAAATTGAGTATTCGACATGGGCACAACATAATAACCGAACAACAATGCCGCTCTGTAAACGGTCTGAGAGCAGACAATAAATTCAAAGAACCTAAATAAAGAGGGAAGAGCGTGCGAGTGAGAGGTGTACAATTGTTTGATTGTACTTGCCTTGTTTCAGTTGGTATTGTGTCATTTGGGGCGGAAATATGCTGAAGAAGTGAAAACTGGATATTAAGTGAGTTGCGTTTGGTCGATGATTGTTGTGCATAGAATTCAGTCTCTACGAAACTGTTGAAGTGAATAGAAGTGAATTGGTATCAAAGAAGCGATAAATAAAGAATAGCTGATAATTAAATAAAAGAAAAATAAAATGACAATTACGTCCAAAATACAGTAAAGAAAAGCTCACGAGAGTTAAGATACATACCGACAATTAATGTGAATTGTGGATATTTGCTTAACATTTTTGTATATGTTGAGTGCAAGTATTTCCAAAATATAGTGAAAAAGAACTTAGCAATCTGATAAGCAAAAGAAAAATAAAAAAAATTGGATTTGAATATACAGTTGAAAAATTTTAAGTAATATAAATTTTAAATTAATGGCGACTATATCACCTCATCATAACTATGGCTTTCATCTTAGTCAGGGCTTAGATATACCCACACCCGGCGACTATGCGCCGCATAGCGCACTAAGCCCATCTGAAATGGATATTAAGCGCGTGATGCATTTCTCCCAATCTGGCGGATTAGCAGCTATATCGGCAGCAATTGGCGGCTCGCCCGTAGGTGGTCATGCAGCCAGTAACGGCAATTCCATAATGGGCACAGCCAGTATGGGTCACATAGGCGGCGGTAGCGGCAACGGTGGTTCTAATATGCACCACATGCAAACAGCCGTCGGGCATCATACTTTATCGCCAAATTCTTCAATTGGCTCTGCTGGTAGTATAGGAAGTCAAGGCTCACTAGGCTCCCTTGGACATGGTCAAGGCCATCATGGTGGAGGTAATGGCGGGGGCGGTAATAGCCTTCATCATCATTCCACATCTCCAGGTCAGGAAGGTCATATTAAAAGGCCAATGAACGCGTTTATGGTTTGGTCCCGCCTGCAGCGACGTCAAATCGCAAAGGATAATCCAAAAATGCATAATTCTGAGATTTCTAAACGTCTCGGAGCCGAATGGAAACTACTTGCTGAATCTGAAAAACGTCCTTTCATTGATGAGGCCAAACGTTTACGAGCTCTTCACATGAAAGAACATCCAGACTACAAATATCGTCCACGTCGTAAACCGAAGAATCCATTGGCTGGCGGGCCCCAATCTTTACAAATGCAAGCAGTTCAAGGTCAACAGAAATTGGGTCCAGGTGGTGCTGGAACTGGTGGATATAATCCTTTCCATCAACTACCACCATATTTCGCGCCTTCACATCACCTTGACCAACCATATCCCGTGCCATATTTTGGTGGTTTCGATCCAATAGCTTTATCAAAATTGCATCAGTCACAAGCTGCCGCCGCTGCAGCTGCCACAAATCAAACGCACAACGTGCTTGAGGCACAAAAAGCTCCACAACTGCCACCTACAACTCTGAGTAGTTTCTACTCAGGCATATATTCTGGTATATCAGCGCCGTCACTATATGCCGCTCATTCAGCAAATGCCGCGGCAGCGGGACTTTACAATTCATCGTCCACGTCATCGCCTGGCTCATCTCCCGGTACTTTAACTCCCAACGGCATGGAAACTTCAGTATCATCTGCGATGGACAATGCACTGAGACGACCGGTACCAGTGCTATATTAATCTATTCTTACGTAAAATAAAAAACACCAAATTATTAGTGTTTTGTGCAGAAAGTACAATTAGCGTTTTATTCGCTTTGTTAAAATATAAATTAAGAAACAATACCTCGAGTTGTTCCATGGTTAGTTCACGTATTTAAAAGTGTGTATGTTATGTCAAATTGACGATGTGTTAACCAAAAAAATATACATATATGTATATATATTGTACCAGTATTATAAGTATGTAACATGGATACATACGCCTGCACAAGATTCCTTTCCATTAAGTGATCACGTGATTTTAAATATAAACAATGGGATTTTGTTACTATAATTAATTACAAAATAATGGAAAAAAATTACATTTCATACATACATACATATGTATATTCAAATTTCAAAAATGCATTGGATCTAGCGTTTTGGCCCATTATTGGCTGGTTCCTTATAGATGCATCAAAATTGTAAACCACTTAAAATAGGCATACATATATATTCATATATAATTAGAGATAAAAATTAATTTATTATAAATTTAAAAAGATTTTCATAGTTGTCGATGAGTATAGGTGGAAAATTCATACATATGTATACATTATTGCATAAATACCTATAATATGCAAATTTTTCTATTTGTTGTTTGTTTTGTTTTACATTTCGATTAAGTAAGATTTGTATTTTTAGACAAATTTGAAAATGCTATGTATTATATAAAATATTTAACTTAGATTTGAATTCATCCATACCTCTGGCCTTGCACATAATTAGGCTCATGTTATCATACATTTTTACATTAATGGAAAACCAATTGTAAATATTAAAACCCGGCTAATAAGTGCGATTTTAAACTGAGGCTGTAGTTGAATAACTGTCGTTTCGGCTCGAACTAAACAACTGGGCCAAGAGTTTAAATAAGCACACAGAAGACATTGTAATATGTGTTGGTAGGTTTGACAATTCATTTATTTGAATTTTATGTATAAGGAAAACAAAGTATTATATTAAGTAAAATAGAAAAAATTTATTGATTAAAAATAAAATATTATTAATTTCAATGGAATATGTGAGTATATCTTGACCAATATCCTATAGAATATTTTTCAAAATAACTTCAAAAGGTGCAATAATCGTTTGCTGCCGTGTTTATCCCTTCCCTGTCAAACACGACTGTTTTGTCCAAATATATACAAAAGTTAAACTTACATATCGTTGCAAGGGGAAAACCTATCGACTACTCATAATATTATAGTAGAACGAAAAAACCTAAACCACGGATACGACTACATATATGTATGTCATCAAAAAAAAAAAATTGAATCTAAGATAATTGTTTCTTATTTCGTTGGCTTCCTACATACATATGTCGCTGTTTACACGCAACGAGTTGCGTAGGTATCGTATTTACACACGGCGACTCTTTCCATGCAACAATTTGGCATTTTGTTTAAATTTTTTCTCAACACTTTTTTCTGTTTTGAAAATCTAAAAATTAATGGTGAAATATTGGAAATTTTAAATAAAATTATAAATATCTTTTAACAAATTCGATAAAAAGTTCATCTTAAAAAATAACATCCAAATAATAAGAATTTGACAACAGAAGAAAGATGGCACAAAGCAAGTCGGCGAGCATAAGAAACTCGGTGCATGTCCGCTTTCCTCGTCACCCCCTCTTCACAAGTTATGAGTTTCAGCACCAAAAATATTCGTGTGTAAAAAGCGACTAAGCAAAGTGTGTGTTTTTTTTTTTTTAAATTATTTACCAGAGATCAAACACCATAATTAAAAATCAATAGAGCATTTCAAAAGAAAGCTTCCGGACTTTGAAGCTCTTTTGGGACATATCACACTTCCCAACATCATGACTTGTTTAATATGGACAATTTCCTATAAAATTATTTTTTGTAAACTACACCTCAAGTAGCATGGGCGTATTTGTTCAAATACATATGGGCAAGTCCTGGGTTATAAAGGCGACATTCGCACGCATTTTAACCTGCATAGAAGGGAACATGAACACCGAACTGAACGGATATTATAATGTTTTTGGATAGCACCACTAGAATGCTTTTTTCCATACAAATTTTGGGAGTCTTAAACATTTAAGTACATACATACATACAATGCGGTTCGGACGCGACAATAAATACAAGTAATTTTTTAATGCTTGTGAAAATATGCAAAAGTATTGTGAAATATCCTTTAACATACTTCAAGTTTTAGGCCTATTCGAGAAACAAAATCTGCATATTTGGAATTTCGAATACGCCCTCAAACCTCGCGAGAGGCCAAAAACCCGCTTTTCATAAGTGGATACATACTACATATATATGTACATATGTATACTGGAATTGAACTTTCCATTTGTTTATTCTTCGATCGATTTTTAGGTTATTAAATATAGTACATTTTTGTGCTTATAATGATGTATAAATGTTAGTTTTATTGACAGAAATATCTAAGAAATAATACAAAATAAACAAAAACTTGATTTTTTGTGTTTTGAGTAACCGTTTTCTTTGCTATTTTGCTTTTCACTATGTACAAAAGAGTATTAACTAAGAGACTCATGAATATAAATAAATTCATTGAAATTTGGCATAAAAATACTTGCGAGATACCTACCCATTTGCTGCGGATGCATACGTCATTATTAAAAAAACCTAAAATCTTTTCATGGGTCTAAACGAGGTTGGAACCAAAGCGAATTCAGTACCAGATGTTGTTATCTGATCAGCTTATTGCTTAATCTTGATATTTTCCATACAACGCCTTGGTACCACAATATGTCATTTAATCGAAAACAATGCTTATTTTGTTTTGATAGGACATTTCTCTTCTTGGCGAATTTGATTGAATTTTCTTTATCATCACCTTGTATGGATTCGCCTTGGGTTCGATCTCTGTTAGCCTATCTTGTAAGCACCGATTCAAGTGAAATCAAAAATTGCCAATTTTTGTCTTGAGTTTTGGATTCTTCCGCAAATAAGCTTTGTGAGCATTTCTTGGTATTTTTCAATGTAAAAGACATTGGTTTTGAAAACCAGTATGAAAAATTGTTTGTGCTAAGTAAAAAGGCCATTACACACCTCTACACTTTGGTTCCCTCTTTATAAAAATCCGTAAAGCCCAAAAAGTAATGAATATACATGGAACTATTTGTGTGTATGTAAATTTAAAATTGTCGAACCGTATGGTCATCATTTTGAGGCATTTATATCTTGAGTACGTTTAGACACTTCACAATGTATGTGCTACGATTTTAAACCCGTCATATGTGTTTTGTTGTCCTTTCTTATATAAAATTATATTAATAAAATACATATCAGCAGCACTAGCGGATCGTGAGCTTGGCTGTGGGAGGGGAAATGGTATCAAAAAGTTTCATACATTTTTTTTTTTTTCATGTATAAATTGCCGTGCATCGTGAAATGCCAAAATTAAGTATTGAACATTTTAATATTTTTCTTTGGATATTTCATTTTTGTTCTGTAAAGTACTTGAAAAATAAAATTTCTCGAACCGCGCCTGATCAGCAGCCTTTCACAAGAGTCTCGTATTCATGTAAAATTTTAAAATTCCTTGTGAATCGCTTATGTAGATATGTATATTTATCAAGTGTGCTAAGTTATTCTCAAGGCTTGGTACGAGAATATGTCAGTTAATCGAAATCAATCTAAATTTTCTTTTGATTTGACATTTTGCACGGCGAAATGGGTTGAACTCACATTTGCCGTCACCTTGAATAGAATAGCCTTAGATATTGTCAAACAAATAATTTATTTTTGGGAATTTCATATAACTTACATAACAAATTGCAGAAAAAAATAATGAAAAAATGGTAATAACCAAGGCGAATTCAGTTTCAGGTGTTGTTATCCCAACAGCTGATTGCTTCTTCTTGATTATACAACGCCATGTACTACAACATGTCAGTTAAACGGAATCAATGAACATTTTCTTTTGACTTGACATTCTTCTGCACGGCGAATTGGTTGAATTCGTTTTGCCAATTCGCCTTGGTAATAACCAATAAAAATATTGGCGGTTTCATAAATTTATACTTTTTAGGGCTTTTTACTGATGGCTATTTTCACGGACATACAACTCATTGCAGTGCTCCCAAGGGCGGTATTAAAAAAAATACAACACAAGATAATAAGAGACCTTATGAATTTCGAAATATTCGATGCCAAAAGTATAATTATTATTGGTTTGCCATAGAATAGAAACAATAAATCTTCGAATGAATTTGTTTTGAGAATAGAATGAGAGCGTTAAACTTTAACTATTCTGGCATAGTTTTAAGTAATTAGCGAAAAGAATGGGAGCTGTATATAGTGAAATAAACTATATTTTATTTAATTAAAGAAAATTTTTATCCACATTTATTGAAAAATTAGAATCAACCATATATGTAATACTCCTATATTGCTACAAAAGGCTAGGTACATTCCCAAACATCAGAGTGCCGATATACTGCTGTTTAAACGTTTTTGTTTTTGTATTCAATAATCGAATGTACCTAACTTTAAATTTTTTCTTGTCACACTTATGCTGCTGCAATCACAAAAATTGTATAGGCAGTCTTGTTTTGATTTCGAATTCAAAACACATTGCGAGCATTTTCTATTAGCAATATAGGAGTATTACATATATGGAATCAACTAACAAATTATTTTTGAAGTATTTAAAATTTTTCTTGAACAAAAGTTTATACGATAAAACAAAAAAATATTCAATATTATAAAGTACAAAATTAACAAGTAAAATTTAAGAATAAGATAAACCCTACATTGTATACATATTAAGCTAAACAAACATAACTATGCAGCCAGAAACTTAATCCTAAATTTTTAACCATTCATCGGTTTAAGCAGTTTTTGCAATTTTTGTGTACTTAATTGGAAAACTCTCAATTTACTACTGTTTTTTTTTTTTTATTTTATTCAGTTTCAATTTTAAATTTGTTTGAGCAATTAGTCTAAAATCTTTAGCTTGTTTTAAAACAAAATCGAAAAAGTCTAATAAAATTTAAAAATAGAAATTTATATACACGTCCGGTTTCGAAGCCAACCCCTAAGTTTAAACTAAGTGCTGAAAATTCAATGTTAAAAAATCTCACTTGTGAAAAGTTCTGCAGGTCCTACATAAATAGATTCTTTTCCGAAACATTATGTTATATTGTGTTATTATATCTCTTCTTACAAGATGTGATAGCTCAGTAGGTAGGTAGAGCAAGCCACTAGAATCCGTGGCACGTCGGTTCGAAACCAGGTAACCGCTCACTAGACTTTACTTTTTTTTAGAACTGCAAGTTTCAAATTTAAACCCAGTTCTGTGAAGATGAGGACCGGTATAACCTACATATATCTGAAACCAAATATGGTTGGGTCATATATGTATATACTACAAAAACGTATCATATTTAGCATCAAACTTTAAACGGTGTATTGGAAGAAAAAAGGTGAAAAAATGGGACAGTGAAAGCAGCGTTGCCATACATGTTTTTCCAGGTCGTCAGACGCCGCCCAAAAGATCGTCAAAAATCGTCATATCTATAGCAACAACCAATAACAACCAAAGTTGAGTTAGGACGAAGTTGGGTTATTAACGATTGTATTCGCCGGAAAAAAGCGTTTTTTTGAAAATTATCTTGATTGTTTTTTTTTTTTTTTTTTGTTACCACATACAACATATAAAATCGATTTCAACTAATTTCGTTTTATTTTATAAATAACAAAAACGTCTTATTTACTTACTTACGGAAAAGTTACTACAGGAAAAGTTATTCAATTTTAAATAATATTGGGCTAGCAATATTCCTTTTAATGTATTAGTTTCCAGGCGGTTTCGGATTTTTGTTTTGTTTAAATTTATTTTAGAAAAAATTCGTTATACATTCGCTGAAGAGTGTGGCAAGCACATTAGATCTGCAACGAATTCAAATAAATTAGAAAAAGCGTATGTAGAGTCATCTCTTTTGATAGTAGAAGTAGTCTTCCAAAAAACTTCCGCAGGCACCTTAGAAATGTCTTCAAAATAAGGGGACTGCTGCATTTGTGGTATAGCGTTTAGTTTTTGGGTAATTTTGGCCTAACCAAAAGTCCAATTCACCTCTTTTTCGTCACATTTTGTTTGGTGAAATATCATCTATAGTGCACTTTATCAAAAGTTGAATACCACCAACGGTCGGGTGAGCCCGAAATGCCGCTTCCCTAAAAATTGGCGGGTAATAGGGTATGCAAACGTAGGCTAATTTAGTATAATATACCATTTAACTCAAATAATAACCAGATCAGTTTTATTAAAGAAAATATTAAATAACTTCTTTTAAACTTATCAATTTTATTAAAAGAAGAAAACAGCTTCTCAAAAGATAAAATGAAATGCCTTCGTGGCTCGTTGATATTAAAAATGAATAAGTTATGGGAAATATTAAAATTGCTTAAAAACTGAAATTTGTGAAAAACTCGCAAATAAAAATTAGATTTTTTTGGGAATGCATACGTTATGAGCCCAAACCGTATCGCACTGTAAACAAGCACTCTATTCGGATATTTTCCTTTCGTCCTTCCATACCTTTTCGCAAAAGGAGCAAATTGCTCCGTCTGGAGGCATTTCAAAAAAAATTCCCTTGGTTCGATTCTGCCTAGAAGACGCTTACTTTGGAGTCACTGGTTAATTCTTCACATTTGGCTTTTCTAGCTTTCGCTGCTGCTTTTCTTAAGGTTCCGTTTCTTTTTTAATTTTTGGCTTCACTTTTTCCCGGATCTTCCGAATGCTTTCTTTCAACTGATTCTTATATGGTGGTTTTGTTAATACTGTCGCTTTTGACTTTCTTCTTCTTCCGGTAGCAACTGGCTTTCTAATCTTAGGCAATGGTAAAATCTGCCATGGTGAAAGGACTCCTTTACTGGTTGATGTCACATATTCTGGAGAAGTCACTCGATTTGTATTAGATGTCGGTGAAGTAAGAGTACGTCCAGTGTCCGAAGTCGCATTATTTTTCTCGGAAACTTTAGAGTTTTCGGCAGTTACGTGCTCATACATATCATTGGCAGCAATATAGTCTGCATCAGTAAAAATATTTCGATCTAACGGGTATATACCAGTACATCTGAAACCGTTAACTGCAACCTGTCCAGTCTGAACCTTATAATACGCTTTGGAAAAGAGACCAACTAAATCGAATTGAGTAACGTTTCGACTATTTTCTCCCATAAAACGCTATAATTCGTTGCTGTAATAAGTCTTGAGTGGGCTCATGAATGCTCTGTCTAGCGGTTGCATTTTATGAGCGGAGGCAATGATATCACCACATCGTTTTCACGAGCTAAGTTGATCACTTCAATATTTATTACTGTAGTGTCCATCTAAAATCAACATTATTGGATCTATTTCTGTTTGAATATTTCAAATAAATCTTATATAGAAGGCAGGCTTAAATCGTAATTTTTCATTACAAAATCGTCTAAGCGTCATTCAAGTTGAAAATCGTCAAAATGACGACGGCGTCGTCAATCTGTCAACGCTGAGTGGAAGTTCAATCACAGCCGCAGCTCATTTTTAAACAGTAACTTATGAGCTTACGAATTAAATTTACCTTGTTAACAGTATTGCATACAATAGGATCAGTGTTGCCATTTTAGCTTTTGTGACAGTGCTTTGCCCTCAAATGGCCCAATGAGACTATGCTAATCCTGTTTAATATCGAGTAAGAGTTATAGTCCTGGCATAAATAACGAAAAGGTTCATTCGAATAAGAGGTTTGTTGTTGTTGTTGTTGTAACAGTGTAGAAGAAGAGGTTTGTAGTGTCTCGTAGTTCGAGAGGGATCACTAAAATTCAATTCGTGTAGAAGGGCTTGAAATCGATCAATTTAATAGTTTTGCCATAAATAATACACCAATGATTTCCCTTCGACTAGCACGAGTTTGAAGATTGACGAGCTTTAACCGGTTAGTATAAGGTGCAAAATTAAATAAAGAGTCCCATGAAATTTTCCTAAGGGACATTTGAAAAATTGTTTTCGTATTGACTCGAGCCTGTCTGCATGAATTGATAGCGAGGGTTCCAGATATTGGAGCCGTATTGCAATATTGGCCTAACTAATGTTGCAAAAAGAGATTTAATAACATAGGCTCGAACAACTTTTTGACCTCCGTTTAACAAAAGCAAAAGCAACCTTTGCTTTATTGATTATAGAAGTATTATGAAGGTTGAAACTAAGCTTGGAGTTCATCAACATAACAATCTTTCGGCTATAGTTTTTAATTGTATTGTTCTTCGAGAAAAACATATACATTTACATTTTTTATGATTGAGCGGCATAAAATTTACTTTGCAGCCATTAACTAAATTATTTGAATCGCAGAGTAGGACTTAAAAAGATGTATATCGTCAGCATACATGAAGACTTTTGAAAATTCTACTGTATTAGCAATATCGTTTGTGAAGAGCAAGAACAGAATTGAACCAAGATGGATGCCCTGCGGTACACGTCTATGGTGACGGAATGTGAGTTTTTATAAATTACTTTTTTGAGTACGATCACCGAGATAGGAAGATATCCAACGGGTAAAACTGGGTGACCAAGATGAACAAGCTTGTAAACAAGTAGTGAAATACTGAAGTACTTTGTCAAATGCTTTACAGAAATCCGTCTAAATTACATCAGTGAGACGATTTCGTCTGAAACATTTAGAACCATGAGTTGCGAACTCCAGTAAGCTGGTGATGATAGATTTAGCTGTTTTTCCCTTAAGCCTTTTTCTAGCTTCTTTCAGACATTTTTTAGCTCTTTTCCAAAATTTTGGAAAACCCAGTTTGGCATAGACCAAATTTTAAAAACATTGAGCGAATTTGTGCTTGATATTGAAAATGTGATAATTGGCCGTAGTTTGGCAGAACTGTTTATCTCCTTTTCAGGAACTGCAGAACTTTTGAAAAGTCATTTAAAACAACAACTATTTTTAATTTTGATATTTTTTTTTCAATTTCGACTTTTGGAAAAGTGTTAATATTGGACGGCATTTGGCAGACATCCTTTTTCTCCTTTCCAGGAACACCAAAACTATTTAAAACCGACTCACCACAGTATTTTTTATTTTGTTATGAAATTAGAGAACGGATTAATCTGAATTTTTCACTACATTCATGAAATGTATTTATTGTTAAGTTTTTATGAACAAAACGTCTGAAAAGTTGCCTTAAACTTTTAGCTTTAATGTTTAGCCTTACAAAATTTTATTTAGCTTTTTTGCATCTAGTCTTCTTTCTGAAAAATTTCTGTCAGCACTGAGTAGGATGCATCTCATAATTTCGGCTTCCAGAATCCCAAAATCTTTCAGAAAACTAGAAAAACCATAAATTGGTCAGGCCGGGACTCGGTAGCATCTTGATTATATATGTTTGGGTAAGTGGCGACTACATATACAATGAACACTTAAAACTATAACTCGAAAAAAGCCAATTTATTCCAAATATTCTTGAAATTATCTAATATCTCATATAAATATGTACATATCCACTTAAATTGGAGAGCGAACCCTTTCATTCGATGTTAGTTCAAACTGAAAATAGCGAATCGAGCTAAAATAGATAATTTCTCTATTTTTTATCGGAAATTTAAAAGAAATGCCAAGATAAGCACAAAATAAGAAATAAAAAATAAGAACATTTTGGTTCAATGATGTTGAGTTATTATAGTTTTAATAAAAACAAAATTTGACAAAAAAGGTAAAATTTTATCAAAACGGCTAAGAAATGTTGACTTGGTTTATTGTTGTTTAAGTTTAGAATTACCCTTTTCAGATTAATGTAACTATTATCAACCGATTTAAAATTTTGGATAGACAAAACTTAATTCTTTAAAATGGCATACGCACCTGTGGTGGTTTGTTTGTATTCACCCAACAAACTAAACTTTTTTCTACCTTTCATGAAAGTGAAATGGTACATTAAGCTTGTGACCAATCTCAAAATTGTAAGTCCTTAAAAGAAAAGAGATACACCTACCAATAAGTATACCAAATTCAATATGGTTTGAGTTAGCCATGTCCGTCTGTCTGTTTGAACCCAAACTAGCTCCTCAATTTTAGAAATATCTTGACGAAATTCGGTCAGCGGATATATTTTGGTGTCCAATAAGACATTTGTCGAAACCGACCGGATCGCACCACTATAGAATATATCCCCCCACCATACAACCGATTTTTCAGAAAACAAGTTTTTTGTCATTTCTTCCTCAATTTATCGTATAGAAACTTCAAATTTCCCCAAATGTTTTCGTATCTGGCATATATTGTTGTCTGAAAAATCGTAAAGATCGGTCGTATATATAACATTTATTCTATACAGCCGATTGTTCAGATAAGAAGCTTTTCGTCATTTCCGCCTCATTTCATTAGCTATAAGCTTTAAATTTTACCAAATCCTTACGTACACTCTAAAACTTTTGTAAGAAATTAAGATTAAAATGGGGATAAATTCCTGTTAAAATTATTTTTGGTGTAAAAATGCCCATTCTTTGTACGTATTTATTCATGTTTGGATGATATTACTATAAAAAAAAGTTGTAATATTTTGATTTATACCCGAAAAGTACTACTAGTTTTACGCAAGAAGTGTGCAAAAGTATACATGCTTTGTAATTTCACACAAAAATGCGTAAATTCCGGTCACTTATTATTGTATTTTGCTTCAGGAACTGTAAACTTCCATTTCCTGTGAAATCGTCGCTTTTTTCGTCTCGTGGTGGAAAAAAGTGAATAAGCTATAAAATAGATGTAAATATAAATAAGTGAATAAGCTTTATAAATGTATTGGAAATGTTGTAGCTCACGATTTTGGGGGTGTCCGGAGAAAATCTTGTATGCAGTAATTTTTAGATCTTCGATATCTAATTGAGAAAGTAAAGGTGTCTAAGTTCGGTTGTAACCGAACGTTATATACTCAGCGTGAGCTTCAATTGTACATTTCATTTCAGATAAATTACTGTTCTACATAACACATGGCACCGCCTGTGTAAAAGAAAAATGTCTCCCCATTTCCTCTTAGAGTAAAACTTGATAAGTGAAATATCATTGATTCAAAACATATATTTTACTAAGTTATAAATTATTATTCTAGTCTACCACCCTTCTAAACTTGTTTTATATTTAAGTTGTCGTATTCTTAACCGATCCCGTCCATTTTCTTCTATAATGAAAATATGTGTACACAATTTCATTACGATATGATAATTTTTCTTCGAGTTATAGCTCCCGAAACATAGAAAATTGCTTAGTCATAAAAGGGGCGGTGCCACGCCCATTTTTTGAAACTTGAAGTTTTTCCTATTTATTGTTATAAATCCACTTGGGAAATGAAATACTATTGATATAGAGCTCTTTTTTGCATAGATATAGCTTATTTTATTCGTCCACGATCCTTTTAAAAATCTTTTATATAAAAGTGGGCGTGGTCCTTAACCGATTTCGTTAATTATTCTTCAAAGCATTCCTTATAGTAAAGGCAACCTCTCTGGCGAATTTTGTTACGATAGGTTTAACGATTTTTGATTTATGATTAATAATATTTGTAAAATTGATTTTATCACAAGTGGGCGGTGCCACGCCCATTTTGAAAATTTTTTTCAAATTTTTATCAAGAGTGTCAATATCAGTCCACACGTCAAATTTCAACATTATAAGTGTATTATTTACTAAAAAATCAGGTTTTTTGTGTTTTCCAAAATGTTATATATATAAAAAGTGGGCGTGGTTATCATCCGATTTCGCTCATTTTCAATACCAATCCATTCTGGGTCCAGATAAGCTCGTGTACCAAATTTGGTGAAGATATCTCAATATTTACTCAAGTTATCGTGTTAAAGGACAGACTGACAGACGGACGGACGGACATGGCTCAATGACATTTTTTTTTCGATACTGATGATTTTGATATATGGAAGTCTATATCTATCTCGATTCCTTTATACCTGTACAACCAACCGATATCCAATCAAAGTTAATATACTCTGTGTGCTAAGCACGCTGAGTATAAAAATGATATGAGTTCCAAGGAGTTTTTTGGTGCAACACGGTGCAATGGACAACTCCTTAAATAACAACTCCTAGAAATAAGGATATCGCTTACGTGATAAAGGAAAGGTAAAAAAAACTAAAAAACACAGAAATACAGTGCCGTTTTAGTATCTACAATCCACTAAGATATTTGTTGTTGATTGCACCGTAGCACAGAGGTTCGTGTACCCGCTATTAGGCACTATTCGTTTTATAGCGAGTTATTTAAGCGGCAGGGTTCTTCTAGACCCCTAGATGGGTCTAACTCTCCTTTGCGTGCCTAGCCTAGAGAGTTTCAAACAAGCACACATCCAAGTGAAGCTATATAAGCGTGTTAAAAAGACATAAACAATGCGTCAGACCGATAGATTTTATCGCTAATCATTTGGCTTCTAGGGATGGGAAATACATATATGAAAACGTAGATTTATTATTGCGGACTTGTGTGAATTATTTCGTGGGCCAAGCAGTCTTTAAACGGAAGCAAAGGTTTGCATTTCGTTCTAAAGTGGTATTTATTATCTACAGGCACAAAAGAAATTTAATATTTGGTATCTGTCAATAAAGCTTTATCAGGTAGTGAAATCAACAAAAGAAATTAGACTTGATGTGAGCTGCCTATTTGTATTTTGTAACACTATTTTGGCCAAGCACATCTGGGTACAACCAATACTGGTTAACTACTCATTTCGCATTTTCCTAAATCATCAGGGGCGCACCCAGAAATAAATTGGGGGAGGGCGGGGAGGGCTAGGGCGGTTTAGCCTAAACAGTTTTTATTTAATAATTTGGGAAAATTTTAAAACGTCACATCAGGACGGGCAAGTCGACAAGGCATAAATTAAAAAAATTGCTTCGAATAAATGTTTTCATACATTTAAAGCAATAAGGGCAACCCCGCATAATTCATATAAACAGTTTTTTAGTTACAGAATAATGTCCAACCTTCTTTTATTATTTGCCTCCATATTTTGAACTCCTGTATTTGTTCGTAATTCATATTTATACATTTATTTGGCAAAATATTTTCAATTTTTGAGAGCAAACTGCGATGCTTCAAAAATCGTAATTGAAGTTGTTCCAGAAAATAATCCCTAATCGGTATATAAACCGACCGTCGGAAGTATTCTTCGGGTTCGCGTTCGTAAATATCTCGATGATTGACGCTTATATCTAAACGATTTATAATCAAAAAATCAAGATTTTGTAAGCTTAATATTTTTTTGAGAAAACTTATTAAAAACTTACATTACAGTTACTTTGCTTGTTGGGTTGTAATCCAGACGTGTATTCAAAGTCAGCTGTTTGCGCAACGCAAACGGTTAAAACGACGCAAAAGCCGAATGTGTACCGGCTTTAAGAAAAACTACAAAATTGATGTGTTATTGTGCATACCAGGCATGCTTAACCAACGAACCGATATCATTGCGTTACGATAATTAACGTTAATAAACGAAACAAAGTCATTTCGTTTCGTTTATTAACGTTAAGAACGTTAAATTAACGAAATGATTTTGTTCCGTTTTCTGCCATATCAAACCAAATCAAATCGTTTATGCTGATTATTAATTTAGAACTATGTGGCAAAGCTGATTGATGGCGGAGTCATTAAAGATGAAAGCATTAGCCAAGCTTATTGCAACTTTTCTCATAAATTTTGACAGTACGAACATTTCTCAGAGTATTTTTGACATTACCACCAACGAATTAGACAAACAAATTACATGGAGTTTGTATGTATGTCCGCTCGCTGTTACCACCTTACGGCTTCACCGTGACTATAGCATTGCCAGCACAATTCAAACATAAAGTATCACGTTTTTGTTAACGTTTTTAACATTAACGAAAGCTTCCGTTCGGTTAAAAACGAGATACAATTTATCTTGATAATTTCTTTATAGATAATATTTCGAAGTGTTTTCAACGGAAACGGTGGAAATTTTTTGATAAACGATTAGCTTAACGTTAAGGTGCATCCCTGGTGCATACATACATATATATTGTGTTATTGTGATAACAAAACGCAAAACTGTTTTTAATGTCATTATTGCTGTATTTTTGCCTAGCAACTGGGGGGGGGGGGGGGGGGGGGGGTTGGGTTAACCCTCAAAACCACCCTGGCTGCGCGCCTGTAAATCATTAACCTACCATATGAAAGTACTTGTGATTAAATAGAATAATTAAACAACATATTAATGACTTGTATTCAGCTCTGTTCCCCAATGTGAACAAATATAAATAAAACCTTACCAGCGTCACATTACTTTAAATATTTGAAGTGTCGCCGTGTATAATATCTTGAAAAACGAATTCATAAATTTGTCTTGTTTGAAATTAAATATTAAAAATAACTGGTAAACGTCGATTCTCTTCGCCTCAATGTTATATTTGTAGATTACGGATCCGTTTATCTTAATGAAATTTGGTATGTAGGTTCCTGGGCACTCATCTCAGATCGCTATTTAAAATGAACGATATCGGACTATAACCATGCCCACTTTTTCGATATCGAAAATTTCAAAAACCCGAAAAAAGCGATAACGGATAAAGCGATGAAGCTTGGTAGGTGGGTTGACCTTATGACGCAGAACAGAAAATTTATAAAATTTTTGACAATGGGCGTGGCACCGCCCACTTTTAAAAGAAGGTAATTTAAAAGTTTTGCAAGCTATAATTTGGCAGTCGTTGAAGATATCATGATGAAATTCGGCAGAAACGTTACTGCTATTACTGTATGTGTGCTATATAAAAATTAGCAAAATCGGATGAAGAAAACGCCCGATTTAAAAAAAAAAAAGTTTAAAGTAAAATTTTAACAAAAAATTGAATAATACTGTAAAGATTAGATTGAATATCTTTACAGTATATAAGTAATTATGTCAAGATTCAACTCTAGTAATGATGCAGTGCAACAAAATACAAACATAAAAGAAAATTAAAAAATGGGCGTGGCTCCGCCCTTTTTCATTTAATTTGTCTAGAATACTTTTAATGCCATAAGTCGAATAAAAATTTACCAATACTTATAAAATTTGGTAGGGGCATAGATTCTATGACGATAACTGTATTCTGTGAAAATGGGCGAAATCGGTTGAAGCCACGCCCAGTTTTTATACACAGTCGACCGTCTGTCCTTCCGCTGGGCCGTTAACACGATTACTTGAGCAAAAGTCGATATATCTTTACTAAACTTAGTTCATGTACTTACCTGAACTCACTTTATCTTGGTATAAAAAATAGCCAAAATCCGACTATGACCACGCCCACTTTTTAAATATCGAAAATTACGAAAAATTAAAAAATGCCATAATTCTATACCAAATATGAAAAAAGGGATGAAACATGGTAATTGGATTGGTTTATTGACGCAAAATATAACTTTAGAAAAAACTTTGTAAAATGGGTGTGACACCTACCATATTAAGTAGAAGAAAATGAAAAAGTTCTACAGGGCGAAATCAAAAGCCCTTGGAATCTTGGCAGGAATACTGTTCGTGGTATTACATATAAAAATAAATTAGCGGTACCCGAAAGATGATGTTCTGGGTCACCCTGGTCCACATTTTGGTCGATATCTGGAAAAAGCCTTCACATATAAAACTAAGGGACACTCCCTTTTAAAACCCTCATTAATACCTTTATTTTGATACCCATATCGTACAAACACATTCTAGAGTCACCCCTGGTCCACCTTTATGGCGATATCCCGAAATGGCGTCCACCTATAGAACTATGGCCCACTCCCTTTTAAAGTACTCTTTAATACCTTACATTTGATACCCATGTCATACAAACAAATTCCAGAGTTACCCTAGGGTTCATTTTCCTGCATGGAAACTTTCCCTTATTTTGTCTCAAAACCTCTCAGCTGAGTATGTAATGTTCGGTTACACCGGAACTTAGCCTTGCTTACTTGTTATAGAGAAAGTGGACGTAGTTGTCTGTCGATTGTATTTTGTTTTTCTTTTTGAGCACGTCCTCCTTGAATAGGAATATCTGAAGATATTGCTCCTGACTTGAAGGCAATAGCTCAATTAGGTATTTAAATATCGAAAAGTCAATTTACAGGATATATTTGATATACATATAAAAACTCTGTGGGCTATATACTGATTACGGACACTTCTTGTAAGAACCTTACTCGTGTTCGAAAGTAGCGGCATGACAAATTTCATTACAACAATTAGCAACAAACGAGAATTTTGTCTGGCTATCAAACCAGCTTTGTTGCTAATAGATGCTGAAGGAACGGAGGTGCGCTTAAACGCAGCGTGAATCGCTCTTGATTGTGAACAGAAAGGAGCCATACGTGTTTTAAAGAAATCGCGTGGACAAGAAGTATTAGGGGTTAGCCTAAAACATCGCGTTTTGCATGTGACATATATGTGCCCGTTTTATAAATATGTATTTCTTCTGTAGACGCTGCAGTGCTAGTCTCTAGGACCGAATGAAGATTGTCTCTCCACAAGGAGCTACTCATTGGATGACAAATTTTTAACGATCCGCGAGAAATTGAGCCATGCTACATGGAAAAGCCATGCTTTGGCCCCGGAAAAAACACCGAATGACTCCAGTACATATACCAAGCTACCGGTGGAGGTGCAGATTTTGTACGTACGTGTTTGTCTTTTTTTTTTTCAGAAGAAGCATGCGTATATTATACCTACTCGTAGATGAAGGCTATTACGATCAATAATTCGAAACCAGAATTTCGGCTGTTAAAAAACTGAAAAATTTTTACTTAAAAATAATTGATCATGAAATACTTATAGCTTCAAAGCACAGAAAAATATTCAAGTTTTTTTTCTGCTGACGACGACAGCTCGCATCCATTCAAGTAATATCTGAAGTAAAATGAAAAAAATAAATTTGTTTGCTTTGCTTTTTCCTGTTGCTGAAATATTTTTCAAATACAAATGTAAGCTGTATACAAAAATTCCAAACCGATAAAAAACTCATTGCTGGTAAAGCTAAAAATTTGTAAATTTTACTATTTTCAGTAAGCAATTCAAACCCTGGTTCTGACTAATGTCTTCTGAAAAAATGTGTTGCCGAATTTTTGTTTTCTGAATTTAAGGGGGAACCGGTCAATATATATTTATTAATAAAAGCACACAGTTTTTATTTTGAATTCCGATATATTTCGGTTACACGTCGGTAACCGTCTTCAAGGGACTATACAAAACAATAAAAAACAAATTTTCATGCATGTAAATATACAATAGTTTTTTTACAAAATAATTATGTTTACACTCTTTGTTCATCATGATCAAATTTGGGTTCGTTCACTCAAAAAACAAAAAAAAAAAAAAAACAAAAAAAAAAAATTCCTCAATATATGTTTTTTCCCGACCGACTATTCAGACGATTGCTTTAACCTAGTGCTGGAGAAGATAATTTTAGCAGCAGAACCCTTCTATGGATGGCGTATGCCCCCCCCCCCCCCCCCCCCCCCCCCCCAAAGCGGGTTAGGGGCTTAGAATACACCCGCGGTAGGTATGCCTGTCGTAAGAGGCGAATAAAATACCACATTGATTCAATGGGTTGTGTAGTGCAACCCTGTCAAGGGGTTGATAGCGCAATATATAGCTTCTCAAACCCAATTGTCAACCTCACTTACCCGTGGCGAATCCTGTTTCATTAACAGCCGAGGCTCTGGCGACCACAAGTTCCTCATGGAACTAGGGGATGGGGAGGGCGGGATGGCGTAGAAGGTTTAATGCGGTCATATTAATCGGTCCACAGATGGTCGAGCTACTACCTTAATGGTACTTTGATACCGGAACTTACCGGAACAAATCCGGCAAAGGACCATCAAAATCGATAACACTCCCCAGCTACTTTGGAATGAGTAGACAATTGTAAAGTAAAAAACATGCCCTCCATGTAATTCATATCACCTTGAGAGAAAAAAACTGACGAACGTTGAGCCGTTTGCGCAGATATGAAGATTGTGCAACCAATAAAAGCGAAACGGCTTCTCTGGCTAGGTCCTGTATGCCAATGAACGAAGACGCTCCATCCAAAAAAGTAGGTCAATCTACACCTCCACTGAGTTGGCATAGGCAGGTGGATAAAGACCTGCGTGGCACTTATCGTGAAGCAGGGATAGCCGGCGTGACTTTTTATGAAATGGCCAAAATCGGTTAAACGGTTTAGCGCCAATTAATGATGATTAGTACATTTTGCGATCAGGCAAGCCACGAAAACTACAAGTTACAAAGCCATGCATTTGTTTCTACTGGTTTTCTGCATGTGTAGGTTGTGTATGTAATTATTCTCAAACGTTATTTAATTCAGTTTGTTTACATGTGATTCTTCTGAATAAATTTCATATGATTACTAGGAAATCAAAAATGCGGCGATTGTTTGGCTCGTAATGCTGGGACTGGGATTTTCGGTCATGGTATCCCTGGTTTGGAGTCTTTATCTTAGTCTTACTGATGGCAGACTACATATTTTCATCAACTAAAGACATACATACATATGTATAATGTAAGTTTCTACAAAAATATTCCTATTTCACAAAATTCTACAATTACGTGCTATGGCTGCAGATCTTCTCACATTTTATTCAACTATTATGCATCTGATTTTAATTTGTTTATTAAGAGTTCGTCATTTTGGGTACTGTACCTATGTGCATCAATGACGCCGTGGACAACAAAGCGAGAAAAGCGTAGGTATGCCTAAAAACTAAAATAAGTAAAACCGTAATTTACATATTCAATATTCAAAATATTTCGGAAAAAATTCTTAACTAACAACGATCAATTTGACCTTGCATTGCTTAAAGGTAAATGAGGTTTTTGTAGATTGTTACCTTTGATCCTTTTTGAAGCAAATCAAACACAACGCCCATTTCGCGGGCGGAACAATTGTTCGGCATTATAAATGTAAGCAATGGTTGAAAAAGTTTCGTGAAAATCCTCCAGTATTTTTTATATACGTATTAATATGTACATACATAATGTATATTGTACATGCATATAACACATGTATACTAACGGCAAAGGGATTAGTCGTCACAGTGAAGAAAATTAACCGCTACAATTCCACGGTTCCGCCTTAAAAAACAAACTAATATCCTTTTTACTTTGTTACATTAAGCATTGAGTTCATAATTAGCTAGACGGCATTAACTTTTGTTGAGACAGGTATTAGTGATATGTATGTATGTATGTAAGTAATACTCCCTTTTCGGCATACAGATAAATATGAACTTATAATATAATATCTACATATATCCCCGAGAAAGGCATTTAAATTTCTCAAGGTTATACGTTTGTAGGGATATTTTTAGTACAAATTGTTATTACTTTGTAGGTACATCTAAGTTTGTCCGTTTAATATATTCAAATATATACGAAACACTTCTTTAGAGAATTTCGGTATCCCGAATATTGTCGAATTTATTTAAATTCTGAATTTGAAAACGATTGCTATACAAATTTAGAATTAAAATATAACTATGTACTTTTCAAATATGATATAGTCACCCACTACCTAATGACATGACTATGTGTAACTCAAATTGTTGGAAAATGTACCTTCAAAGTTGACTGTTTTCGAAAAATCCATTTAGATGAGAAGTCCACGGCGAACCGAAAATCAAAAGTGGTTAGAATATAGGTTAAATTTGTGCATAATATGGATATAAAATAGTTTATTGTGTTCCCTTGTCCTAGACAGAGAAATATATTTTCAAAAAAAGATGGTTCATTGTTATCAACGATTGCTTAAAACATAATCCAACTAATCCTGATAAAAGAATTCTGAAAAATGTGTAAAGAAACTAAGAAAAGCAATATGCAAAAATTTTGATGCCAACATAACTGTTTTGTCTTAGTGACCTTGTGACGTTTGAGACAGTGTGGGTTTTCTGTTAGCCATTTCATAAAGTATTTTCTGTTGAAAAGTATCAAACAAAACGCCCATCTCGCGAACTAAACAATTGTTACAAACAATTTTAAAGGATCTGCAGACTGATGAATACTTGCCGCTGCAAATTTACAGTTCTAACGGAATATACCCAATAACCACTTTTCTTCAATTTAAACTTAAGAAGAACTAACCTTATCTTCAAATCTCAAAATGTTAGCTCTTAAATGCTTTTATAATGATGACCTTAGCAGAATGGACTCGATATTTCCTTTTAAATGCTTCTCAACTCCTACTAAATTTGGAAACAAACGTTGGACAAGTTTTTAACAACTCAGGGTTATAGATACACATACACACCTTTTTACACATATTTAGCGAAATCTGCGAGTTTTAAGAAAATTTGTTATTAGAATAGAATAATAAAGCTTTCACTTTAAGTATTGAATATTGAAACAAGTTCTCCGTTATATACCCAGCTGTACTTGTACACAGCGTAATATAACTTTGATTGGATAACGGCTGGTTATACAGGTAGAAAGCAATCGAGATAGATACAGACTTCCATATATCAAAATCTTCAGTATCGAAAAAAATTTTAATTAAGCCATGTCCGTCCGTCCGTTGCCATTGAGATATTTTCGCCAAATTCGGTATACGGGCTTATCTGGGCCCAGAATAGATTGGTATTGAGAATTTGCGAAATCAGACGATAACCATGCCCACTTATTCGATATCGAAAATTTAGAAAAATGAAAAAAATTGGAAAATTCAAAAACTAATACCGATAAGGCTTATCTGATAAGCTAATGATATTTGGTAGGTGGATTAGTTTTATGACACAAAACATAAATTCGAAAAAAATTTGGAATATGTCCGTGGCACCATACACATTTAGAAGAAGAAAATTTGGAAGTGTAACAAGCCGTAAATTAAAAGCCGTTCAAGATATTACATTGAAATTTGGCAGAGACACTATTCTTGCCAAATGATATAGACTGAGTGAAGATGTTCATTATCCTTTTTGCTTCTTTTGAACGAAAAGGAGTTCAGGATAGGACCATATACATATGATGTATTATTGCACAGCCTTATAACGCTATTAACAAACAACAACGTTCCAAGTGCACAGCTGGGAATGTAATATTCGGATAACGACTTAAGATCCAGTCGCAAATGTTACACCAAATGTAAAGTCCATCCTATACCTATACCATATTATAAAGTTGCGGATGAGTATCTGGGAGGCTTGTAATACGAAAATTTAAAAAAATAATATTTGGAAAGGCTTTGTTTATATATATTTAGGAAATAGACATTTCGGTCATTTCGGAAAGTTTCGGAGGTTTGCCTCAAAATCTCGCGGATCGTTAACAAATTTAAGCTTCTTGCGGAGGCAGGAAATACTTAAAATGGTCACACTTTTGTAGCGTAGTTTCACCGAAGGGCTAGCTCTAATACTCGTCGTTGGAACGATTTCTTTAAATCATTTGTGGCTCCATGCTGGTTACGCGTAAAGGCGACTTGCGGTTGTTATCAATTATCTACTCTCGTGGCACAGTTTCAACGATTAGCATCAATGCCAAACGCCAAAGGGCGCGTTCAGTTTTTTCGGATGTTTCTAAGAGCTACAATTCCCGACGTGCAAACAGTAGCAATCCCGACCACCAGTCGCTACTACGCACCCTGACCCTTATACCATATGCTAGCACAGAAGCTATAGGACTGCGACTTCGAACTCATACCTTCGTCGACGTAATTTTCCTAGAAGCTCTAGGTGTAGCTCCGAAGACTTTCTGATGGAGGTTTTTGTCGCGCTATGCTGCTGAGCTACACCAAAAAAAACAGCTTGAAAAATTTGGGAGTAACTACTCGGCCTAGGATGCAGCCCTCGAAATCATAAGCAGTCTAAGTGGATATCATTGCGTAACTCATGGGTGAAAATTTTATAAGCCTTGGCACAACTACACAATTTAAACTTTATAAGGACCGTGAATAAGAGTTTTGAATTGTAGACCAAAATTTGACTTAAATACTCTTCGTTTCCGGCCTTATGATATAAGAGCTCATTATGGATGACCGCTTTCAGTTTTTAGACTAGTTCGACTATCCTCTACGTTAGGGTAGTAGGACACCCGGTCATTTGTTTGACTGTCTTGGGAAAGCTCTTGCTTCACCACTTGGGTGTTCTTTCGAAGGAAAAAGCCACACGATAACTTGAGTACATTTTGAGGTATTTTGATAAAATTTGGTATGTGGGTTCCTGGGCACTCCTCTTAGATCGCTATATAAAATGAACGAAATCGGACTATAACCAAGCCCACTTTTTCGATATCGAAAATTTGGAAAAACCGAAAAAGTGCGATAATTCATTACCAAAGACGGCTAAAGCGATGAAACTTGGTAGGTGGGGTTGACTTTATAACACGGAATAGAAAATTAGTAAAATTTTGGACAATAGGCGTGGCACCGCCCACTTTTAAAAGAAGGTAATTTCAAAGTTTTGCAAGCTGTAATGTGGCAGTCGTTGAAGATATCATGATGAAATTTGGCAGGAACGTTACTCCTATACTATGTGTGCCAAGGAAAAATTAGCAAAATCGGACGACGAACACGCCCACTTTTAAAAAAAATTTTAACAAAAAATTGAATATCTTTACCGTATATAAGTAAATTATGTCAAAATTCAACTCCAGTAATGATATGGTGCAACAAAATACAAAACTAAAAGAATATTTCAAAATGGGCGTGGCTCCGCCCTTTTTCATTTAATTCGTCTAGAACACTTTTAATGCCATAATCGAACAAAAATTTACCAATCCTTATAAAATTTGGTAGGTGCATAGATTTTATGACGCTAACTGTTTTCTGTGAAAATAGGTGAAATCGGTTGAAGCCACGCTCAGTTTTTATACACAGTCGTCCGTCTGTCCTTCCGCTCGGCTCTTAACACGATAACTTGAGCAAAAATCGATATATCTTTACTAAACTCAGTTCACGTACTTATCTGAACTTACTTTGTATTGGTATAAAAAATGGCTGAAATCCGACTATGACCACGCCCACTTTTTCGATAAAAAGGAAAAAAATGCCATAATTCTATACCAAATATGAATACATGTCATACAAACACATTCCAGGGTTACCCTAGGTTAATTTTTCTAAATGGTGATTTTCCCTTATTTTGTCTCCAAAGCTCTCAGCCGAGTATGTAATGTTCGGTTACACCTGAACTTAGCCTTCCTTACTTGTTTTAATTAAATACATTGTTCTTTATTAATTTATTGAGTGAGCATTTAAATTTATTGTAAACAAAGCGTTAAAAACTGCATCGAGACTCCATGCCGCGGGCAGTTTTGGCGCAGACCATACGGTCATAGTAGTATGGCGTTGTCAAATATGGGACGGCCAGACTACTTAGCTTCGTACCTGTGCTTCGGTAGGCTTCTTGAAGCCACGTTATAGGTGGAAGATTGGCGCAAGGGCGGTCAAATGGCAGACGAGGCGATACATGTGTATTCCTAAGTAATGGAACGAGAAGGGTTAACGGGATACGGCGCAGATCAGAAAATAAACCAGTCTTCTCAGGTGCCAGATCACTGTAGTTTTTTCAGGCGAATGTAGTAGACGGGACTAAAGCAGTACAAACACTGCAGGAAAATAGCTTCAACTCTAGCCTCGCCAATTTTTACATTGACAGCCAAGCAGCAAATAAGGCAATAACCTCGCAGAGTACAACATTCAATAGTATGTTTGAGTGCAAGCAGTCCCTGGAAAGAATAGGGATATACATCGATAGTGGGTGCCTGAGCATATGGGAATTGATGGAAACAAAAAAAGAGTATGAGCTAACTAAACAGGAAGCATTGCTCGAAACTTGCACAGCAGACGTTCCAATCAGATTAGGTGAGATTAAACGAGGGCGAGCGCCCGTCGTGGTGTGGTGGTAGCGTGCTCTGCCTACCACACCGAAGATCTTGGGTTCTCGCCCCTGGCGAAGCAGCATCAAAATTAAAAAAACACGTTTTTTCAATTATGAAAAAGTTTTTCTAAACGGGGTCGCTCCTCGGCAATGATTTTGCAAGCACTCCGAGTGTATTTCTGCCATGAAAAGCTTCTCAGTGAAAACTCATCTGCCTTGCTGATGCCGTTCAGAGTGAGCATAAAACTTGTAGGTCCCGTCTTGTAGGAAAAATTAAAAAAGGAGCACGACGCAAATTGGAAGAGAATGTCGGCCTAAAATCTGTTCAAAGGTTATCGCGCCTTACATTTATTGGTTTTTATATTATAAAAGAGGGCGAGAGCTGCACATGATCGACCAAGCAGTAAAAGCGTGGAAACAAGCGCGATCTGCAAAGTGTCGATGATCATGTGCAGGAAGTGGGAGCAGGAAACGATCGAGCACGTTTTGTGCTAGTTCCCTACGCTCACCAGGCTTAGACTTCAGCTGTAAGAAGTGTCACAGCTATCATATCTGGAAGCAGCAAGTAGCATAGGTCCTAAAAATCGTATAGTATTTGCCAAGATGACGGAGTTATTTTATAAAATTGGGTCTGGTTTCTAATAGGGCTTTTCAATTTGGCCATTGCGCAAACTTCTGCTACCACTATGAACTCCTTTATATGCGAGATCTTCAAGGACCAGCCAGTTCAACATAACCTTATCCGGAGTCGCATACAAATGTTGCCTGTAACCCAGAACATTTTGCCAAGCCAATATATCCTCCGACTGCTTGTTTATTACGAAGATGTAGTGCTGACCCTCCTTCGCAGGCCGGAACGATGTTGTCGCACGCTATCATCTTCCCACCATTGTATCACCCCGCCGAATCAAAGGCTGGAAGCAGCTTAATTAATGGCATATAGGAATCACAATTATCAGGATCGAAAAAGATCTTGGTTGAGCTATGTCCGTCCGCCAGTCTTTTTACACGATAACTTGAGCAAAAATTAAGATATATTTCCCAATTTGGTATACTGGCTTGTCTGGGTTGGCTCTACAATTATTTGGAATTAATTTTTGTTAAAATGTGTTCAAATTAGCAGAAAAAGAATAACCTTCGAAAATTTGCCAGTTCCGTGTACTATGCGTTTAAAAAAAGAAAAAAAAAAAGAAAAATTCAAAAATTATGCTGCACTGTGCTATTTTAAATCACAAGAGCAAGAGAAAAATTGCAATGAATTAATTAATACTCTGTCATATATGTACTAAGTGTATCAGTAAAATTAAAGAACAATGTATCCGAAACTAAAGGAGCTGTACGATTAAAGCTCACAGCTGAATGCACGGTCGACTTTTTTTACAAAAAAATGGTTTGAAATAAGTTTTTTTCTACACTCCAGTAAAATTTTAATGCCGTCCGATATGCAGTATTGCAATTGGTATATAGGCGATCAACGCTATTACATATAGGTATTCGGTTACACTTGAACCTAGACGTCCTTATCTGTTATTTATTTCGATTCTACCGCAATGTGTTTTCTAAATCCGAAATTGAATAATTTTTTCCTTCATAGAAGTGGTGCCAAAATTCTAAAATCTCAAATTGAACTTTAAGTGATTAATTAATATTTGTGATGTAAATGTAACCGTAATAATCCTTTATTCTCAAACATTTGTTTTGTCGACATGAACCGTAATGCAATAAAAATGGAGAGGGGGTGCAAAGACGCTTTAATTTGCATTGAAGCGCGTACGCTTCGGATGTTATTAATTAAAAAGTACAGCAAAGGTAAGGGGGAAAAAATGCAGCTGGAAAAACCACATCTACCACTTCAGCAACAATTACAAAGTAAACGGAGAGCAAATGTAATCAAAGCTGGCTCTAAGCAGCACTCGAACTTTTCTACACTTTGCTAATGATGGCAGAAATTAAATTACCATGATTTATGATGCAGCTTAACGGTTGTACACACACACTTACAAATATATTCTGAAGGGATATATTTGGTATGCAAATAACACAAAAAAGAAATTTGTCAAATTCAAATGGGCCGCGTGTATGAGGTAAAAACAAATGCCATCCAAGTACACGACTGCGACCAACGAGTGTTGAGCTATAAGCGTCAAGGCAATAAAACGACGTGTTTGGAAGTAAAATAAAGTTACATGGAACGCAAGTGCGGCATGGCTAGAGACACAGCAGTAGGTTTGTGTAGTTACTGTGATTGCCACTTTGCAACGACACCCTAACAATGCCAAACGACACAGACAGATTTTGGAGGTTGTCGACAACATCATTAACACCGCAATAACGCGGATAGAAAACGAAATGAGTTGGTGGTGTTCAAGCAGATGAGCATATAAATAAATCTTCTTATTAAAATATGAATTCCGCTAACTGTTGCCATATTTAGTTGGTTAGATAACTCAATGTATTGCGGTCAGAATATATATATATATTTACATGTATCCAAGGCGCGGCATAAACCTTAATTGAGATAAACTCATTTAAAATTTTTCATGTTGCTTTTCCCGGGCCTTTAACCCAGGGCCCACGGCGTTGTAGGCGTGCACTCAACCACCACACCACGACCATACGAACGAAAAATTAATAAAATAATTAAAAAAAAATGTTTAAGTTAAACGGTTTTATTGAAAATAATACTTACATGAAATAATAATAATACGAAAAGCTAGAAAATAATTAGGTAGGTCCTAGGTACTAGTCATCACACTCCTTATCAATCTAGGGCGTTGATCAGACAATTAAATAAAAGCGTTGGGCTCATGTAAGTTTTTAGTCTTTATTTAATTGCCTATTATTTCTCTATTCTATTTCTATTTAGTTCATTTAGTGACTCATTATTACAAAGACCTTTTCCTGACATTTTTTTACAACCTAAGTCCTCAATACATAATCCTTCCAAAGACTTTACTCGACTCTGCGCCACGTATGCTTGTCCCTCCTCCAACTCCAAAATATTTTGATGTCACTTCTACTGGACTGCATGCAATATTTGTTCCAAAAAATGAGCCAAATCGGGCATCATAGGTCGCTTTCTATTCATGTATCTATGTATTATGTGTTCCAAATATGGGCAAAATCGGACCACAAATATGATTTTTGTGAGTATCTCGATCCTTCCGCCACCTAGCGGCGATTTTTTTTGATAGGTCGCTTTAAATTCTTGTATGTATTAAGTGTTCCAAATATGAGCCAAATCGGGCCACAAATACGATTTTTGCGAATATCTCGATCCATGCGCCACGTAGCGGCGATTTTCTTTCACAGGTCGATTCTTGTGTGTATTAAGTGTTCCAAATATGAGCCAAATCGGTTCACAAATATGATTTTTGCGAATATCTGGATCCAAGCGCCACCTAGCGGCGATTTTTTCATAGGTCGCTTTCTATTCTTGTATGTATTATGTGTTCCAAATATGAGCCAAATCGGGCCACAAATACGATTTTTGCGAATATCTCGATCCATGCGCCACCTAGCGGTGGCTTATTGCATTGTCATCGGGTTCTGAACTATATTCCAAGTTTCATGCTTGTAGCTTATCGGGAAGTTACTTAAATTTCAATTACAAGATTTGTTCACAACGGCCGTGCAGCCGTGCATGCGGCCTGTCAACTCAAGCTAAATAAAACCGTTTAATAAAACCGTTTAAAAAGAAGCATTTCGAAAATTGGAAGGGAAGCTCGGCCGAAATCCACTCGGAGGTTAATCGCTCCAGGTTTTTTATTATTTTTTTACATACATTTGCTTAATTTTTGTCATTTTAATTAGTAATCCAATATGCATTATCAACTCCAGGTATCGCTTGTAAAGGGCCCTTCCGTAGGTGTTCCAAACTTGAGCTGGAGTATGTGATCCCAGCACAGTGGCGTAGTGAGGTTTTCTTGCGCCCGGGCAAAAATATTTTTTTGGCGCACAAAGCCTCCCGGCACTGTATGCGTGCAAGAGGATGCTAGGATGCACGTGGGGCCTATTACCCAAACTCTCTCTTTGAATATTTACGGCAATTGTCAAACCCATACTTTACTATGGGGTCCTTGTCTGGTGGACAGTCACACTGAACCAAAAACGTACATGTTTTCTTAAGAAAAAGTTTCATAGAAATTCACTCCGATTTTTTCTTAAAATTTAAGAAATATTGCATATAATTTGGGAACTTTGCGTATGATCTAAGAAAAAATTCGTAAAA
This sequence comes from Eurosta solidaginis, assembly GCF_040869045.1. Lineage (NCBI taxonomy): Eukaryota > Metazoa > Arthropoda > Insecta > Diptera > Tephritidae > Eurosta > Eurosta solidaginis. Next base: position 74,770,197 of record NC_090323.1, on the reverse strand, counting down.
TTATATTTATGACAAAACTTCGTTCTTATAATATAAGAACCATATTAATTAAGCTGCTTGACTAAATTTGTTGATTGTATTTATACTCTTAAATTCTATTAATACAGTTTTTGGGGAGGTTTTCAATGAACATATGTGCACAATATGCACAGTTTATAGCAAATTGTATTACCTTTTAAAAACTGCAAACCGTTTTGGAATTACTCAATTCGTTCTTGAGATATATATGATTAAGTGGACCCAATTTTTTTTTAAATAACGGTAATTCGTAAATATCTCAAAAACGTTACCATAGAACGAAACGAAAATAACCTTGATTTTCGGAATCAGGGGGTGATTTTACATAGGAATTTCATAATGGCGTCTCTGGTGCAAAAAAAAAGTTTGTGATCCAGTGTTGTTAATGATTATGCAAACGGGAGCCCTAAAAACAGCATTGCGTGCCATTCTACACATCTCGCCTGCATACCTATTGGCTAAAAATAACGGACGGTGTCGATCCAGTGTCGAACGGTGTCGATTCAGAAATAAGTAGATCCTACAGATAGCCGTGAAGAAAGCTGTAGAAGTTCTGGAGGAAGCGCGCTTAAGCTGCAGTCGTATATTGGTTGTCAGGCGGCGATTAAGGCAATAATCTCACACATTACTTCATCAAGAAGTGATCTGGAATGCAATGAAGCTTTGAAAAAACTTCGCATAGGCCGGACCATACATATATACTGGGTTCCCATTCATAAGGGATAGAACGAAACGAATAGGCCGATGTGTTGGCAAAGCAGGGTACAACACTCGCTGACGATCGACCCTTTGGGAGAAATCAAAAGAAGACAGGAGTTGCATATCATATAATCCATGAAGCAGGAAAGGCGTGAATAAAACCGCGGGCCTGCAAAATTTCTAAGATCATGTGCAAAGCCTACGATATTAGAATCACAAAATGACTCAGATCTTTGAAGAGAGAAGACTTAAGGCTCATGATGGCCATACTAACTGGACACTGCCTTCGGGCGTCACATGCCTATAAGTTAGGTGTTGTCAGTAACAGTGAGTGTAGGAAGAAACGGTTGAGCGCTATCACCACACCACGGCGGCCAGGGGTGTAGCGAAGGGGGGGGGGGTGGTATCATTTGATTTTTTAGGTCGTTACAATTCAAATATTTGATGTTTTTATGTCTATGTTAATAAGTTTCTTTATAATTCTGCTACGTATTTACTTTGTTGGTGATATTATATTTTTAATATGCAAGCATATGTATGTACGAGTGAACACTTATATTTTAATCATATTCTGTTTCATAATAATTCTGCAATGTGTTTTTATACTCAGTTGAGCAGAGCTCACAGAGTATATTAAGTTTGATTGGATAACGGTTGGTTGTACATATATAAAGGAATCGAGATAGATATAGACTTCCATATATCAAAATAATCAGGATCGAAAAAAAATTTGATTGAGCCATGTCCGTCCGTCCGTCCGTCCGTCCGTCCGTTAACACGATAACTTGAGTAAATTTTGAGGTATCTTGATGAAATTTGGTATGTAGGTTCCTGAGCACTCATCTCAGATCGCTATTTAAAATGAACGATATCGGACTATAACCACGCCCACTTTTTCGATATCGAAAATTTCGAAAAACCGAAAAAATGCGATAATTCATTGCCAAAGGCGGTTAAAGCGATGAAACTTGGTAAATGGATTGACGTTATGACGCAGAATAGAAAACTAGTAAGATTTTGGACAATGGGCGTGGCACCGCCCACTTTTACAAGAAGGTAATTTAAAACTTTTGCAAGCTGTAATTTGGCAGTCGTTGAAGATATCATGATGAAATTTGGCAGGAACGTTACCACTATTACTATATATGTGCTAAATAAAAATTAGCTAAATTGGATGAAGAACACGCCCACTTTTTAAAAAAAAATTTTTTTAAATTCAAATTTTAACAAAAAAGTTAATATCTTTACTGTATATAAGTAAATTAAGTCAAAATTCAACTCCAGTAATGATATGATGCAACAAAATCCAAAAATAAAAGAAAATTTCAAAATGGGCGTGCCTCCGCCCATTTTCATTTAGTTTGTCTAGAATACTTTTAATGCCATAAGTCGAACAAAAATTTACCAATCCTTCTCAAATTTGGTAGGAGCATAGATTCTGTGACGGTAACTGTTCTCCGTGAAAATGGGCGAAATCGGTGGAAGCCACGCCCAGTTTTTATACACAGTCCACCGTCTGTCCTTCCGCTCGGCCGTTAACACAATAACTTGAGCAAAAACCGATATATCTTTACTAAACTTAGCCCACGTACTTATCTGAACTCACTTTATCTTGGTATAAAAAATGGCCGAAATCCGACCATAACCACGCCCACTTTATCGATATCGAAAATTACGAAAAATGAAAAAAATGCCATAATTCTATACCAACTACGAAAAAAGGTAACTGGATTGGTTTATTGACGCAAAATATAACTTTGGAAAAAACTTTGTAAAATGGGTGTGACACCTACCATATTAAGTAGAAGAAAATGAAAAAGTTCTACAAGGCGAAATCAACAGCCCTTGGAATCTTGGCAGGAATACTGTTAGTGGTATTGCATATATAAATAAATTAGCAGTACCCGACAGATGATTTTCTGGATCACCAGGTCCACATTTTGGTCGATATCGCGAGAACGCCTTCACATATACATCTAAGGGCCACTCGCTTTTAAAACCCTCATTAATACTTTTAATTTGATATCCATATCGTACAAACACATTCTAGAATCACCCTGGCCCACCCTAATGGCGATATCTCGAAAAGGCGTCCACCTATAGACCTAATGCCCACTCCCTCTTAAAATGCTCAGTAACACCTTTCGTTTGATACCCATATCGTACAAACATTCTAGAGTCACCCCTGGCCCACTCTAATGGCGATATCTGGAAAAGGCGACCACCTATATACCTAATGTCCACTCCCTCTTAAAATGCTCAGTAACACCTTTCGTTTGATACCCATATCGTACAAACATTCTAGAGTCACCCCTGGCCCACCCTAATGGCGATATCTCGAAAAGGCGTCCACCTATAGACCTAATGCCCACTTCCTCTTAAAATGCTCAGTAACACCTTTCGTTTGATACCCATATCGTACAAACATTCTAGAGTCACCCCTGGCCCACCCTAATGGCGATATCTCGAAAAGGCGTCCACCTATAGACCTAATGCCCACTCCCTCTTAAAATGCTCAGTAACACCTTTCGTTTGATACCCATATCGTACAAACATTCTAGAGTCACCCCTGGCCCACCCTAATGGCGATATCTCGAAAAGGCGTCCACCTATAGACCTAATGCCCACTCCCTCTTAAAATGCTCAGTAACACCTTTCGTTTGATATCCATATCGTACAAACATTCTAGAGTCACCCTTGGTCCACCTTTATGGCGATATCTCGAAAAGGCGTCCACCTATAGAACTATGGGTTACTCCCTTTTAAAATACTCATTACCACCTTTCATTTGATACTCATATCGTACAAAAACATTCTAGAGTCACCCCTGGCCGACCCTAATGGCGATATCTCGAAAAGGCGTCCACCTATAGACCTAATGCCCACTCCCTCTTAAAATGCTCAGTAACACCTTTCGTTTGATACCCATATCGTACAAACATTCTAGAGTCACCCCTGGCCCACCCTAATGGCGATATCTCGAAAAGGCGTCCACCTATAGACCTAATGCCCACTCCCTCTTTTTTTTTTTTTAACACCTTTCGTTTGATACCCATATCGTACAAACACATTCTAGAGTCACCCCTGGCCGACCCTAATGGCGATATCTCGAAAAGGCGTCCACCTATAGACCTAATGCCCACTCCCTCTTAAAATGATCAGTAACACCTTTCGTTTGATACCCATATAGTACAAACACATTCTAGATTCACCCCTGGCCGACCCTAATGGCGATATCTCGAAAAGGTGTCCACCTATAGACCTAATGCCCACTCCCTCTTAAAATGCTCAGTAACGCCTTTCGTTTGATACCCATATCGTACAAACATTCTAGAGTCACCCCTGGCCCACCCTAATGGCGACATTTCGAAAAGCCGTGCACCTATAGACCTAATGCCCACTCCCTCTTAAAGTGCTCAGTAACACCTTTCATTTGATTCCCATATCGTACAACTAGAGACACCCCTGGTCCACCTTTATGGCGATATCTCGAAACGGCGTCCACCTATGGAACTAAGGATCACTGCTTTTCAAAATACTCATTAACAGCTTTCATTTGATACCCATATCGTACAAACATATTCTAGAGTCACCCCTGGTCCACCTTTATGGCGATTTCTCGAAAAGGCGTTCACCTATAGAACTAAAGCCCATTCCCTTTTAAAATACTCATTATCACCTTTCATTTGATACCCATATCGTACAAACAAATTCTAGAGTCAGCCCTGGTCCACCTTTATGGCGATATCCCTAAATCCCATAGAACTATGGCCTACTCTCTCTTAAAATACTCTTTAATACCTTCCATTTGATACACATGTCATACAACCACATTCCAGGGTTACCCTAGGTTCATTTTCCTACATGGTAATTTTCCTTATTTTGTCTCCATAGCTCTCAGCTGAGTATGTAATGTTCGGTTACACCCGAACTTAGCCTTCCTTACTTGTTGTTTTTGTTTTTATCGGCCTATTGATAAATCATTCAAGGTTCGAATCGAGCTCAAGGCCAGAACAATAATTTTTTTCTAATGATAATTATTGTTAGTTTTTAATTTTTCTAAATTTGAAAAATTGTATTTTGTTTTTGGAATAGTAAGTAGAAAATTTTTCAGACAACCTGCCATAGCTGCGCAGATAGATCCATATCGAAGGGTGCTAAGCCTTCATCATCAGTACGCTTTAGGCATGCTGCGCTAACCATTTAGCTATACAGCGGTGGTTTGTTTGACTGGCAAATTTGCTACTTCTATTCCTTTTTACCAACTATATTTATTCAGTGTTGCGCCATCTGGTGCAAATCACTGATAATGCTGGATTTTTGTTTATTGTCAATTACTTTGTTTGACATTCCCAAGTGCTCATGGTTTATTAACAATTGTTTTTGTTTTTTTCGAACCTTGAATTCTGCAATTTTTTAAATATACAAATGTACATGTTAACTTTTACTATAATTTCATAAAGAAGTTTCCTTGTAAATTTGCCTACATGCATATCAGAGAACAGCAAAAATCGAACACAACGTTCGATTACATTCGGCAACACGATCGTGTTCAATGATCCAACTTGCTTAAACGAACATAATCGACATTGATTTAAAATCAATCAACTTATTGCATGCGTGAATATAATCAATTCAGGCGTTTCCTTCTTTGCCTCAACCGCGATTACATTCAACGGAATGAAAAGGCAAATATGAAAACTCCATGCGTCTGAATATTTGCATGATTCTTCTGCCCTTACGTCACGGCGACAAGCTACATATAAACATACATATAAACATTGCTTACGGTTCTGTTTGTTTGCCGAACTAAACGATATTAATTTTCGTGTTTTGATTTTATTCTCCACATTTAAATAATGTTAAATTTACAGTATTTTTTCGAAGTACACATTTCCTATTTTGAAATATAATGCAAATTTGACATTATTTTCCATGTGGAAAACACATTATTTTAATGCAATATCTACATTTTTTTCATATCAAAAACACATTTCAAAAATGTAAAATTCAAATTATTTGATAAATGAAAAAATAATGTGTTTTTCACATTTTAAAATGTAAAAAACACATTAGTGTTTTTTCCGCGCAGATATGACTTTTTACATAAAATTTTTTTCTATTCGATCTGATTCTTTCTTTTGAATTTTATATGTGTATACGTTAGATCTCATGCATAGGCTCAAAAAGCATGAATTCTGCTTATTCCTGAAGGAGGTACTTCGGTTTTTTTATTATCAATTTATCTATGATTAATATTACAGGAATGCGTATCTGTATCTTTTCCTAATGTTCTCATGTTGTTGAAAATATTGTGTACGCTTCCAGTAACAACGGCAACGAACGAGAGATCTTTTTCAACTCTTAGGCTGATTAAAAACTATTTGAGAAACACGATGAGTGGAAATCGATTGAAGGCTGTGCATCACTAAGCATCCGCCGTGATCAAATTGTTACCGTTGATGAAGTTTTAGATGAAATGGCAAAGAAAAGCCGACGCATGCGCTTGAGTTTTTAATGTAACTTTTTTCATATCATATTCTAAATACACGAACTTTAATGTTAAAGCTAAAGACAACATTTTTTTAAATTTATTTAACTGAAACCAGTTTTTATATATATTAATTTTGTTCGCATAACGGTACCCGTAACGGCACAAACTAATCGAGATAGATATAGGCTTCTATATGTCAAAATGATCTGGGCGAAAAAAGAAATTAATTTAGCCATGTCCGTTCGTCCGTCCGTCTGTCCGCAAACACGATAACTGGAGTAAATTTTGAGGTATCTTAATGAAATTTGGTACGTAAGTTCCTGGTCATAGCTTCTATGACGATAACTGTTTTCTGTGAAAATGGGCGAAATCGGCTGAAGCCACGCCCAGTCTTTATACACAGTTGACCGTCTGTCCTTCCGCTCAGCCGTTAACACGATAACTTGAGCAAACATTGATATATCTTTACTAAGCTTAGTTCACTTACTTATCTGAATTCACTCTATCTTGGTATTAAAAATGGGCGAAATCCGACTATGACCACGTCCACTTTTTAAATTTCGAAAAATGATAAAAGTGCCATAATTCTATACCGAATACCAAAAAAGGAATGAAACATGGTGATTGGATTGGTTTTTTGACGCAAAATACAACCTTAGAAACAATATTGTAAAGTGGGTGTGACGCCTACCATATTAAGTAGAAGAAAGTGAAAAAGTTCTGTAGAGCGAAATCAAAAGCCCTTGGAATCATGGCAGGAATATTGTTCGTGGTATTGCATATATAAATAAATTAGCGGTACCCGACAGATGATGTTCTGGGTCACCCTGGTGCACATTTTGGTCGATATATCGTAAACGCCTTCACATATACAACTAAGGGCACTCCCTTTTAAAACCCTCATTCAAATAAATACATACATACATACATACATACCTTTAATTTGATACCCATATCGTACAAACACATTATAGACTCAACAATGGTCCATCTTTATGGCGATATATCGCAAAGGCGTCCACCTATAGAACTAAGGCCTTCTCTCTTTTAAAATACTCATTACCACCTTTCATTTGATACCCATATCATACAAACACATTCTAGAGTCACCCCTGGTCCAGATTTATGGCGATATCTCGAAAAGGAGTCCACTTATAGAACTATGGCCCACTCCCTTTTAAAATACTCTTTAATACCTTCCATTTGATACCCATGTCATATAAACACATTCCAGGGTTACCCTAGGTCCATTTTCCCACATGGTGATTTTCCCTTATTTTGTCGCCAAAGCTCTTAGCTGAGTATGCAATGTTCAGTTACACCCGAACTGAACCTTCCTTACTTGTTTTTTTGCTGTAATTTTTATAATAAAGATGTTTCTACTTCAAGAGACGTATGTATTGTCTAATTTTTTGTTGGTCAAGGGAGGCTAATTTATCAATTTAAAATTACAGTTATAGTGGTAATGCGACGAGAAACACTAGTAAAACGCAAATCACCGATAAAATGATGACTAATTTATGCAAATATTCTACTGAATATAATGCGCTATTGAACACACCCCCAAAAAGCATTCGCATTAAGGTGTCAGTTATTTATCAGTTAAAATGTTTCATTTGAAACTATTTATGATTTTTTAACTTGTTACAATTATAAATTAGGCAATTCACAAGCAATGATTTTATCATGTGTGCTTTGCTATATATAAAATTTTGTAAAAAAATACAATTCATATGTAGCATATGTATATCGGGCGTGCTAAGACATTGTCAAAGAAAATATTTATTAATTTTTAAAATTTCAAAGAATTTCGTAACAAAATGAAAAAAAAATTCGAAAGCAGGTTATTAGCGGTTGCATAGATTCAGACTTTTCAATGCTTTTTTATGATGGCTCTTCTTACGAACGTATTTAAATACAACATTCAACTCATTGTAGTGTTCACAAGGGTAACTAAAAACAAGTAAGGAAGGCTAAGTTCGGGTGTAACCGAACATTACATACTCAGCTGAGAGCTTAGCTGCGTTGGTTTCGTAGGGTTTCGTAGATGGTGCATAAGTGGTTTTTAATTCCATATCACATACGTTTGGGAAATATCGACCAAAGTGTAGGCCAAGGGTGACGTTTTTTGAAACGATTTTTCTTAATTCTTTGTCAAATAAGGGAAAATCACAATGTAGGAAAACGAACATATGGTAACCCTGGAATGTGTTTGTATGACATGAGTATCAAATGAAAGGTATTAAAGAGTATTTTAATGGGGATGCGCCTTAGACCTATAGGTGGACGTCTTTTCGAGATATCGCCATAAAAGTGGACCAGGGATGACTCTAGAATGTGTTTGAGCGATATGGGTATCAAATGAAAGGTGGTAATGAGTATTTTAAAAGGGAGTGGACCTTAGTTGTATATGTGAAGGCGTTTTCCAGAAAGCGGCCAAAATGTGGACCAGGGAGACCCAGAACATCATCTGTCGGGTACCGCTAATCTATATATATATAGAAAGGCTAAAATGTGTGTTAGTTGGTCGCCGGTGTTTGAAGAGATGCGAAGTTGCATATACCTCACGCGGTGGTTATTGCATAGGTTTGGTTGCGATCGACGCCTAGAATGTATTTATTGAATATGGATATCAAATGAAAGCTGTTAATGAGTGCTTTAGTACGGGGTGGTTTTCATGACTAGGGTCACGAGAGATAGGCCAAAAAGTGGACCCGGATACCCCTAGAATGTGTGTGTATTATGGATATCAAATGAAAGCTGCTGCTAAACGCTTTAAAGTAATTTTCATTTTGATATTCGATTTAGTATCAACCTTGCAAAACTGATAAATATGCATGCGAAGCCAAAATAAAGACATGAATTAATAATACCCATATACCTATTTACATACGTCATATTCGATTTGCCTGAAATTTGGTATACAAATTTGCCTATATTAGTATTTATGATCCTTTTTCCCGGGAAGTAGATCAGAGACGGACTGGGACTGGGATTAGGGCTGGGACTGGGACTGAGACTCGGAGTGGGATTGGAACAAAATACATACCACCCTCTGGGACTGGCAATAAGGGATGAAGAAGAATGAGAAGAACTTGAGAGAAGAGAAAATAGAGGAGACTGAGAAAGAGATAGAATGAGACGAATATGGAGATTGTTGAAGCCAAAAAGACGGAGGGAGAAGTGAATAAAAGTATTAGGAAAAAGTGAAGAGGGTGGAGGGTAGAGTTAGAACAACGTCTGCCGGGTCTGCTAGTTTTGATATACAGAAGTCTATATCCATCTCGATTAGCTTATGCCGTTACGGGGTACCGTTAGGCGAACAAAATTAATATACTCTGTGAGCTCTGCTCAGCTGAGTATAAGAATGTAAGAACCCCGAAGAGATTGTCGGCCGACCTTCTGTTCCGATTTGCGTCGAGCTCCTTTTAATTTTTCCTACGAATTGGCGTGACGGGACCTACATGTTTAACGCCGACTCCGAAAGGATGATGAGTTTTCACTGAGAACTTTTCATAGCAGAAATACACTCGGAGTGTTTGCCAAATCATTGCCGAGTGTCGACCCCTCATAGAAATTTTTTTTTCTAATAGAAAAAATTTGTTTATAAAATTTTCATGTTGCTTTGCCCGGGCGTGAACCCAGGATCATCGGTGTGGTAGGAAGAGCACGATACAGCCATACCACGGCGGCCGGGTTTAAAAAAAAGTACTCCATAAGGCAATACGATACCTTGTGAATTTTCTTAATTTCCTCTTTGTTTATTTCAATTCCGTATAATTTATATGAAAAATATATAGTGGCACAGTTTAGAATTTATATTAAGTACTTCCATCGTTTGCGAATCATCTAAATAAAATCAATTTGGTAAATAACGTACACCTTAATGCCCACGAATGCAATTGGACAAATATATACATATGTATATGTATATACTTCAGGCCGGCTATTAGACATGATGCGGCCACAGATGAGCTTGTGCATAGTACTGGAACGGCTGGCAACGATGATGGCTTATTGCCGGTCATTAATTTATACGCCACTGAACAAATCTGAAAACAACGACAATCACTGCGACACCAGTTACTAGGATGAGAAGGATCGTGGCGCGCGCGTTAAGCGATAGCATACGCGTTTCACACACGCGAGCATGCATATTTTTATGACAATATCCTGCGGAGCATATAAACAGGAAACAAATTATATACACTAAAGTAAGGAATTCCGCTTAGAGAGGAAATAAAAGGATCTATACAATAAAAGAGACTTAAATTTATGAATTGTTATCATCCTTGCTAAGTACTGAATAGTAAAGCACTATGAGCGGGTGCGTAAAATCCATTTGCTAAAACTTTTTCGTATACACCAGTGTCGCCTTACGGCGGATGCATCAAGCCAACAAGCTTTAAGGGTCATCAAGGAATTACAGAAATTTAATAAATCTGAAAAATGTGCCAATAAATTTAAGTCATTAGAAGCCCATACGGTTCTTAACACAAACGCTTTTTGGGACAATACATATGTAAATCGGACAACTAGATCAAAACAGCAAAAACAATCCGTTCTTGGGAAAATGCTGTGTTCCGATGTATGCCATATGTTTTATTATAGACACATTTTTTTGCAACTTTTTTTATTTTATCTTACTTTACTTCATGGTTTTAATATTTATTTTAATATTTTTTTATTTTATAAATCCTAATTTTATTTTATTTTCTTTTATTTTAAGTTATTTTGTCTTTATTACTTTATTTTCTTATTTTTCTTATTTTTTCACTTGTTTTATTTTATTTTGCTTTACTTCGCGATGCAACCTTATTTTAAGTCATCACGATAGTGTTTGCCTTAGAACACCCCGCTATGTAAAGATGCCCCTGATATACACACAAGGAATACCACCCAAACTGCAATCGGAACCATAACACTGGTTCATAAAAAAAAAATGGCCTGCACCTTTTACTTGACCCATGTACCCCCTTGAATTTCGAGGCGCCGATTCCGAAATTGTAGTCAGATTTGGCAGTAGGCCTTCAAAATCTTGAATCAAATTAAATTTTGTGTATTTAGATATTCTGAAAAGGAATTCGGACTCCGTATCTATATTTGTACTGGGATTATACAAGGATGACATGTGAAAGGTTCTAGTTTTGGCTTCACCTCACATAGGTATATTATAACTTAGAGATCATACGAATGTAGCACTCTTTATTGGTCAGTGAATAATGTTGCTTTCCGAGTAGAAAGACATATAAAATTGTTCGTGTTTTCATCATAAAGGTTTTCAGCAAAATTTATTATTTTAGGCAGATAAGAACTTAGGAGCTCTCATTGCGTAGTATACAATAAAGTATTGTGTACGCTTCTTGTATTATCTCTGGCTACTACATGAATTAATAAAATACCATTTTAAAAATACTTGACGCGATTAACTTCCTAGGAGATTTGAGCTGAGCTTCTCTTCCAATTTTTGCCGTGCTCTTTTATAATTTTTCCTACAAATTGACGGGATGGGACCTAAAACTTTTATGCCGGTCCTGTACGCAACTGCAAGCACATGAATTTTCACTGAGAAGCTTTTCATGGCAGAAATACACTCAGAGTGTTGTCCACTTCTTTTTAATTCTAATTCTATCACCACACCACCGCACAGTTTAACTTTTCTCACTTTTAGGATGCCAAAAGTCCAAAAAACAATGTTCTCCAATCTCGAAAATGTTTTGACATGCAACAGATTAATAACCAACTATTAAGAAAATGTATACACAGCAATTAATCATTATGAAACTTGGATAATTGAAACAAGTGTAAAAATCATTTCACAGTCCAAAATTTTTGACCAACTTTGTGGCCACGTGGTGGATTTTTCGATAACTTTTTTGACTCGCAGTGACCTAAAAATGGAATATCCTCAATTCAAGTCTACATTACTAGATCCCAAAAAAGACAGTTATACCTGAAATGGTAAAAACCCAGAAAAAGGAAACGTGTGCACTGAATAGCCTTCATTGTTTGTCATATGAGTTTTTCCATAATTAACGAGTTGTGCACTTATCCCATCAACTTATGTTATGTATGCACGCCTACCTGAGGGTCGTCTATTATGGGTGGTACTTCTAAGCAATTGAGTGCTTCGGGAATATACACATGTATGTATACATCACATAAACGTCTACCTAACGCTCTATCGGCATATATATCATCGCAAAAGTGCTACATATGTGGGGCTTCTCCAAAAGATATGAACAATATGCGAGCCCTGTCAGAGCGAAATGCTTGCTTTCGGAATTTCTACTTTACATTCTTGGATACGATGCATGGAATGTATGCTACACATCGCTTATCGAATGGAAATGAAGAGATGGTGGGTGCGGAGCGAAGAAAATAAGGAAAAGATGAAAAACAATAAAAAACATATCCAAAATAGATTCAGGAAAGAAGTTGGTCTTTTGATTGATATGCCAAAGCAAAAAACCGGCAACACAAATGATGACAACACTGCGAGAAGATTCTTTGGAGATCCTGAAATAACATCACTCATAACCGGCATAAACATCAATCTTTTGAAAAGTTTTCATACAATACTTTCATGCATAGGATGTGGGTTTCAAATAAATTCTGAAGCTTTTGACCAATATGTGACAAAGACAAGGGCACTATATTTATCGGAATATGCTTGGTACAATATACCAGTAAGCGTACATAAAATTCTGATAATCGTGTCTGCTATTCTTCCTATTGGTCAACTTTCGGAAGAAGCTCAAGAGTCCAGAAACAAAGATGCACGAAACTATCGTGAACTTTTCACCACAAAAAAGTCAAGAATTTGTAGTAACTTGGATTTGCTGCACAGATTGCTGATATCGTCAGACCCGTTCATAAACAGTTTGCGGAAAACCCCTAGGTCAAAGCGGCGAGCATTAACGAGTGAATTTATTGGCTTTTTATCTGAACCAGAGCATGTTGACGATATTGACTCCGACTAACTTTATACCGGTTAAAATATCACTTTTTATTTATAAGTATGTATTTCGATTCAGTTTTTACAAATATATGTACCTATGTTGTTTTTGACTTTGAAAAAAAAATTTTTTAAATACTAATCAAAAGCCTCTAAGCTAAAGTTAAGAAATATAAACAATTTTTATTTATATTGGCACTGGAAAATTCTTTTAAAGTAGAAAATATGATTATGTGAAATTTCACCTTATATGAGGGCAAGGAGAAAAAGTGGGCGGATCACGCCCATTTTTATTCTCAAATCAAACTTAGTCATCTGCAACCGCACTGCAAAATTTCAAATGAATTGCTCCATTGGTTTGGTTGTTATTAATTTTGGCATCCTAAGAGTGAAAAAAGTTACACTGTGCACCGCTGCGCAAAAAATATCCTATGCATTTGTTATTGGCAACACCGAGACCAAAGCCAGGAATTTAGTTTTTATCGGTTTCATTACTTGTTTACAAGAAAAAAATACAAACGTATTACACATTTGTGGATGAACATTAACAATGTCATAATAATATTCGTCTTGTAATGGCCAACACCATCGCTTAGTACAGCGCAAGCGGGCGGAAATAGTAAGTTTTGATTTAGAGATGTTCAGCGGTGAAAAAAGTGTCAATAAATAAAATTTTTGAGTTGTGCGGACAATAACCTGGCAGGATATCATTGTCCTTGCACTAAAGCTTGGTCCTATGGCCCGTGCTTTTTTACTCAAACATACAAACATTTACATAAATACATATAATGACTATGAATTGCACTCTACACAATTAATGCTTTAATTTTGTGAATTTTTCAAATGGTTTGATAATTTATTAGCGAAATATACTGCCACACCCTTTACATCGTACTCGAAACAGCTCTGAGTAGTTGGTTGTCTCTTCGTCATATTTATCGTTTGTTTGAGGTGTATTGTGCCAATTGCCATGTAAACAGCTGGGATTAGCGCCGTGTCGTCTTAGAGATTTTTCTATGAATTTTTGAATTCATCTTTTACATATTGTGTAAGGCTGTTTTTTGTTGAGTCTACAAGTAAAAATTCTTATTATTGGCCCAATGCTTTGTAGTCCTTTATTCGTGCAGCAAAAGAGGATCAAATTGTACGCTCGATAGAAGCCAGTAGCGCATTTTGTGGATTTGATGTCACCGAAGCGTAAAGGTTTTCTTGTTCACCATGCAAGCGGAAATGGGGCTGAATTTCAGTTTGCTTATTTGGCTTTTTATCACGCAGTTTTTCACTTTGAAGTTTGTTCCATGATGAGTGGGACAAAAGCGAAAGCATTTTTAAACGCCAAATTTAGCATAATTTGTATTTGTTTGTGTTAACGTTAACTTTTTCAATATACGAAAAAAAAAAAATCATTATTGGCTCGTTTTTCAATAAATTTACGTTAACTGGCAAAGGAAAAATAATAACGTTAAAAAATTTTTTGAAAAAGGGAATCATCAAAATAAAATTTCTTTTTACTTGCTATGAAAAAAATTACCAACTAATTTTTGAAACATTACATACTTACTTGATTGGCGCTGAACGATTTTGGTCATCCAACATAACGCTGCAGTATAAATCATTTCCATTTGGTCCTACCAGGGACAGCTCTCCTTCTCTGTTTTAGTTGGTGGGTTCGGAATAAATGTAAAACACAATGCTCCGTAAATCTATAAATTGCAGTACTTTTCACAAATAAAATTTTTAGGTTTTAAATTTTTAGCACCAAGTTCAAACCCTTGGGGTTAGTTTTAAAACCAGACGTGTATACATGTTTCTATTTTTAGATTTATGAAATTTGTTAGTTTTGTTTCAAACCCAGAATTAACTACGAGTTTCTATTTTTAGATATATGTAATAAACTTTTCTTGGTTTTGTTTTAAAACAATTTTAAGATTTGAAACTTATCGTTGAAATAAGTTTTTAGTCAAAAAACACATTGACAGGTTTCCAATTTAATACAAAAAGTTTTTAAAAATTGCTTAAACGTTACACCCTTATTCTAAGCTGGCGACAATATTTTTAACCAGTTACGAAAATGAAAAACAATTTTTCGTATTCTGATTTTCTGGTTGCTGATAAACAGGTTACCAGTAAAATAGGTGGTAAAATCTTGATATCACGCAAAATTACACGTTTTTACGAATTTTTGTTTGAACAAAAAAAAAAAAATAATAATAATAATAATAATAATAACAAAAAAAGTTTATCCTTGATAATTTACAAGGCTTTTTGAACAATATTCCTCCTTTTTAAACCAAGGTTTGGTTCACATTTTCATCTTATTCGCACAGCCGTGTAGGCCAGAATTGTTACGATTTTCGTTTACAGGATACACCGATAACAAATTTACAAGTAATATTCGGAAAAATGCCGTTAGGTTTAAATTTCCAACCGTGTATGAACTGTAATAAAACATAATTTCCATATGAAAACCCCTGCAATTGTTTTGTATTAGACTTGTTTAGTAATTTTAAAATGTATTTTATCATAATGCTACCGAAATGTGTTTTTTTTGATAACGTTATTACAGAACGGAATATTTAGCTGGTTTCGGATTTATAAATTAAATATATGAGATGTAGTAGCATCCGCTCATAAGCACCCCGGTAATAAGCACCAGAGTTACTGTGAGAAAAAATTTCCATTTCAATGTACACAAATAATCGTGATATAAACACCTCGATTAAAAACACTGATTTTTTATGACTTTATCATTTTTCCTGTTATATGTACAGAATATGAAATTTTAAACTTTAAATTTCTCTCATGCACAACTTGAATGAATGATAAATTTGACGAAAATTCTGTAACCTGATTATTATATTACCGAAAATCGTTACCTGCTGGTAACGTCTTTATCCCCAATCAGAATACCAATAACTTATTTTCGTAAATGGTTAGAAGATGCCTTCTACCAGGCTAGATTACAGGCATCAATAGTTAGTTACAGGCTTTTTTAAAACTAATTATGCAAAAGTATCTGAATTAAGGATTTATGTGCAAAAAGGGGTTTAGGGTCGATGTTCCCTTTTTGCATAAAAAGGCTCTGTAGGAAGAATTTATTTTTATAGATACCACTGAAACTGGCTTCGTGACATCACAAAATGTAAAGATCTTTGCTGGATTTTTGCTTTGTTATTAAAAAAAAAATTTAGTTACTCAAACTCTTACACAGGGGCGGATTAAGAATGAAGAGGCCCGGGGTCGAGATACTTGTGGGGCCCTTTTTTAAGGATATTATCATGAAAAATAAATTCTTTGCGAAGGAGATCATTATTTTTATGTCATCATGTAAACAGTTTGGTACATTCCAATACAAGTCATTAAGTGATAAATGCCTTGGATTTCACACATTTCTACAACCTTCTACTAACGTTCGAATCACTAAACTGATGAATAAATAACTCCACTATTAAATAATGCAAAATGGCCTTTATTAAAGTACTTCACAATAACACTTCTACTGCTCGACAGATAGCGTGCTTAAATCAAACTGTTTCTGATTCTCACCTTTACCTCCTTTTATACTCTGTGACTTCCTCGCTCGCATACTTCTAGGCGTTTCTATTTCTAGAATTTACTATTCGTTTACCAGCTATAAATTTCTCAGCTATAACTACAGATGCACGATGATTATAGCTTCTCGCATAGGCCATGCGCGTGTATATGTGAGTGATACTTCCACAGATGATTGCCTACTTTTGGGAGTATCTCAGATATAGCATTTGTTTGTGCTGTTCTCTCCGCTGCTTGTATGGACATATGTGTAGACATAATGATTAATTTGTTTACGTGTATACAAGTGTGGCAGCTTGCTTTATTTTTGTTGTGGGTTTATTTACTTAGTTTCAGATTAGTGATGTGAGTATCACTTAGTATCACTAATATTCGTCACACTGCCCTCCACCTAAGTCTGATCGTCCCGATCTGACAAATCTCTCGATCTAACCACTGCTAGCCTCTGCAAATGAACCACCCTTCTATTTCGTGGGTTTCCAATGGTTTGTATGCGGTAGATGGTATCACTGGTCCTCTTAAAAACTTTGTACGGGCCTTCCCAACTGCACCAAAATTTGGATGGAACACTTTCCCGCCGGTTAGGGTTGTATAACAGTACTAAATCTCCCTCAACGAACCCTTCCGAATTGTTCTTCTTGTTATACCTGTGTTTCGTGTTAACGCTCACTATCCTAGTTTGTTGCCTCACACTCTGTTGTTTAGCCACTGAGCTACTTCGCACAGCCTGATCTTGACGGATTGACTTTGCATCATCAGTATCATCTTGATGATTCACAACAATAGGGCGGCCTGGCTTGAAACTACCCTTGCATTCTTTCTGGGAAATTCTTTCCTTCGTTTTGGTGCGTCGATTTGGTTTTGTCAATGCCAGTGTTTCTCTCGCAGGTATCTTTGATTTTGCTTTGTTTGGCCCATTCGTTCCATCAACCTTTGCCCGATCTACTGCCTTTGACTTTGGTGGTATTTGTCGAGTCGCCTCCACCAGCACTCGCTTACTGCTGAACCGTTTCTCCAAACTGAAGTTGAGTGGTACATCCAGGTTCTTATAGCCCATAATCCTTCTCTGCATATCGACTTCATCAAAAATCTCCGTCACAACGAATTTGTGTAGAACCATGACCTTCCCAATTAAAACTTCACAGATCACTTCTCCCCGGACTTGGTTATACTCGCCAGTAACCGTAAGTATCCTTGCTCCAGGTAATGGCTTTACTCTCCTGTTGGCCAAATCAGATCGGATTAAGGAATGAGTTGCGCTCGTATCTAGTCAGTAAACGCTCTTTGCCATCCACATTCCCTCTGACGGGAAGACTGCTTGATTTCCTTCCACTTTGCGACACAGATATCACAGGACATTCAATAGCTCGAGCTAGCTCTCGATCTCTACATCTGACTTGCTCTTGTTTATCTCCTCCAGCTTTACGTTTACGACCAGCCAAGTTGGAACTACCAGGACCGGTGCTGCAATGACGAGCAATGTGACCTGAGTTACCGCACTTGAAACACTTCATAACTCCGTAATTTTTAGGTTGTGATTCCTTCAGCGCCTCCAATATTGTGTTTATCCAGTCTGGCCTTTCCACTTCCACACGGCGGGCTTTGAAAACTGGCTTCCACAGTAGTGACGCCGTTTCCTGAGCCAATGCCAGCAAATGTTTCAGCAAATGTTTGCTTTGGGTTCGCGTATGTGGCTCGCTTCGTTTCGACGTCCCGTATGCCGTTTATAAAGCTCTGGATCTTTACCCTTTCAGTGTATTCCACGGGTGCATCCGCATTTGCAAGATTAGCCAATCCTTCAATGTCCGAAGCAAACTCCTGCAAAGTCTCATTAGATTTTTGGCAGCGGTTTAGCAATTATATTTGGTAGATTTGTTTCCTCTGTTCGCTTCCGTAACGTCGTTCTACAGCGGCCATCAATGCTTCATAGTTGTTCCGCTCTTCTTCGGGAATCGTCTGTAGGATTTCGTCTGCTGGCCCCTTCAATGTTACGAATAGAGCTGCAACTTTATCTTCAGCATTCCAGTTGTTCACTGCTGCGGTCTTCTCAAACTGTAGCTTAAAGACCTGGAAAGGAACAGAACCGTCAAAGGATGGTGCCTTTACCTTTGGATTACTCGCTGGAACTGCTGGGCGATTTATTTGCAACGCCTGTATACGACCTCTCAAAGCTTCTATCTCGGCATCCATTTTGTCCTCGAGCTGTAAAATTTTTGTATTCTGGGCTTCTAACTGCGAAGACATTTGTGCCACCTGCAATGATAAGCGCTTGTGCTTCCATCTTGGATGTAATCTGTGTCGACATTTCTGAAATACGCGTTTCTTGTGCTTCAATCTTCGATGTTATTTGTGCCGAAATTTCTGAAAAACGTGCTTCTTGTCGTATCTCCTGTGATTCCAGTTGGGAGGCCATATATGTCTTTTGTTCTTCCAGCTGTGATAAAATTTGTGTTTCCTTTGCTTCAATCTTGGCTGTATATGCCATATATGTCTTCTGTTCTTCCAGTTGAGATGACATTTGCGACGACATTGATGTTACTGTCGATGTTTGTGCAGATATTGCAGCCAATATCATGTTCAAGTCCGTGCTGGTAACTATCTGCGATTTTTCGTTTTTCTCTTAAATTTTTGTTGTTGATTCTTCCACATCAGGATAAAAGACAAACTCGTCCACATTAATTTCTTCCAATTCCATAGCCTCTCGTAGTCGTGCCTGAAGTTCGATTTTATTGCCGGTTGTATTCAATCCACGGCTCTCCAACTACTTCTTCAGTTGCTGGATCATCAATTCACTCCACTTTGCCATGTCCTTGTTGTATTCAAAACAGGGCCGCCGAGAGAAAATCCGGGCCCGGGGGCAAAAAAAAACACAGGCCCTCATACTTACTTACTTACTTAATTGGCGCTTAACCGTCTAAACGGTTATGGCCGTCCAACAAGGCGCGCCAGTCGCTCCTTCGCTCCGCCAACCGGCGCCAATTGGTCACACCAAGGGAGTTTAAATCGTTTTCCACCTGGTCCTTCCAACGGAGTGGGGGCCGCCCTCTACCTCTGCTTCCATAGGCGGTTTCCGATAGAAACACTTTCTTGGCCGGAGCATCATCTTTCATTCGCATAACATGGCCTAGCCAGCGCAGCCGCTGCGTTTTAATTCGCTGGACTATGTTGATGTCTGCGTATAGCTCGTACAGCCCATCACTAAATCTTCTTCGATACTCGCCATCGCCAACGCGTAGAGGTCCATAAATCTTTCGAAGAACTTTTCTCTCGAACACTCCCAAAGCCGCTTGATCTGCTGTTGTCATGGTCCATGCTTCTGCCCCATATAGCAGGACGGGTACGATAAGTGACTTGTAGAGTATGATTTTCGTTCGCCGAGAGAGGACTTTACTTTTCAATTGCCTACCTAGTCCAAAGTAGCATTTATTGGCAAGATTGATTCTTCGCTGGATTTCAGTGCTGATGTTGTTGCTAGTGCTGATGCTGGTTCCCAAATAAACGAAGTCTTTTAATATTCCGAAATTATGGCTGCCAACAGTAGCGTGGTTGCCAAGGCGCATATGCGCTGACTCTTTGCTCGATGACAGCAGGTACTTCGTTTTGTCCTCATTCACCATCAAACCCATCTTTACCGCTTCTTTTTCCAGCTTGGAGTAAGCAGAACTAACAGCGCGGGTGTTTAGGCCGATGATATCAATGTCATCAGCATATGCCAGTAATTGCACGCTTTTATAGTATATTGTCTCAGTGCGGTTAAGTTCTGCAGCTAGTATAATTTTCTCCAGCATCAAATTAAAGAAATCGCACGATAGGGGGTCACCCTGTCTGAAACCTCGTTTAGTTTCGAACGGCTCGGAGAGGTCCTTCCCAATTCTGACTGAGCTGATGGTGTTGCTCAACGTCATTTTGCACAGCCGTATAAGTTTTGCGGGGAAACCAAATTCAGACATAGCGGCATATAGGCAGCTCCTTTTCGTGCTGTCGAAGGCGGCTTTAAAGTCGACGAAGAGGTGATGTGTGTCGATTCTCTTTTCACGGGTTTTTTCCAAGATTTGGCGCATTGTGAAAATCTGGTCGATGGTAGATTTACCAGGTCTGAAGCCGCACTGATAAGGTCCAATCAGCCGGTTCATGGTGGGCTTCAATCTTTCGCACAATACACTTGAAAGGACCTTATATGCGATATTAAGAAGGCTGATTCCCCGATAGTTGGTGCATTTTGCAGTATCCCCCTTCTTGTGGACTGGGCAAAGAACACTTAGATTCCAACCGTCGGGCATGCTTTCGTCCGCCCATATTTTGCTAAGAAGCTGCTGCATGCGCCTTACCAACTCCTCGCCACCGAACTTGAATAGCTCCGCAGGCAATCCATCAGCGCCCACGGCCTTGTTGTTTTTCAATCTGGTTATTGCTATTCTAACTTCGTCATAATCGGGCTGGGGGACATATATTCCATCATCATCGATTGCGGGATCGGGTTCTTCATCTCTGCGCGGTGAATTGCTGCCTCCATTTAGGAGAGCAGAGAAGTGTTCCCTCCATAATCTAAGCACTCTCTGGACATCAGTTACAAGGTCGCCGTTTTCATTCCTACAGGAGTTTGCCCCGGTCTTAAAACCTTCCGTCTGTCGTCGTATTTTTTGGTAGAATT
This sequence comes from Eurosta solidaginis, assembly GCF_040869045.1. NCBI lineage: Eukaryota > Metazoa > Arthropoda > Insecta > Diptera > Tephritidae > Eurosta > Eurosta solidaginis. The sequence goes on along the minus strand of NC_090323.1, from coordinate 74,748,825 downwards.
TTCGGGCGTTATTCCTGGTGGCTAGCAGCTCAAGCTCCTCGCACTCACGCCTTTCTGCTTCTGCTTTTTTCTTCCTGAAAAGGCGTCTCGCTTCCCTTTTCAACTCATGATAGCGTTCACACACTCCTCTTGTCGCGCTCGCTTTTAACGTAGCCCTGTAGGCAGTGTCTTTTCTTTAGGTTGCAACGCGGCATTCTTCATCATACCAGTTGTTTTTTTCGTGGCCGCCGGTAACCAATTTTTTCCTCGGCGGCGGTACGAAGTGCTTTGGAGATATGCTCCCACTGCTCCTGTATTCCTTCAGGATGAGTTATGCCCTCAGAGAGCAGGTGTGAGAGTCGAGTTGCGAAATCATTGGCAGTCTGTTGTGATTGAAGCTTTTCGACGTCTAGCTTTCCTTGTGTTTTTTGTTCCTTGTTTTTAGCCGCGCTGAGGCGGGTGCGTATTTTGGCTGCAACGAGATAATGGTCCGAATCGATGTTAGGTCCTCGGATCGTGCGCACATCTAAAACACTGGAGGCATGCCGTCCGTCTATCACAACGTGATCGATCTGATTGCGAGTATTTCGATCAGGAGACAGCCATGTAGCTTGATGTATCTTTTTATGCATGAACCTCGTGCTTGATATGACCATGTTTCGAGCACCGGCAAAGTCAATCAGCCTCAGTCCGTTAGGAGAAGTTTCATCGTGTAGGCTGAACTTTCCGACTGTAGGGCCAAAAACACTTTCTTTGCCCACCCTGGCGTTAAAGTCGCCAAGCACGACTTTTATATCATGACGGGGGCAGTGCTCGTATGTGCGTTCTAATTGTTCATAAAAAGTGTCTTTCACCTCATCGTCTTTCTCCTCTGTCGGCGCATGTGCGCAGATGAATGATATATTAAAAAATTTTGCTTTTATTCGGATAGCGGCGAGACGCTCGTCCACAGGCGTGAACGCCAGCACTTGGCGACAAGGCCCTCATACTAAAATCAACAAATTCTCAAAATCTAAATTACCACCTTTTACATATTTATATGCATTTGTATATGGGGTATTCCATCCCATTTCGACCAATTTTGAACACGACCCCTTTAGAATTTGCTGAAAGTTTTTCTTCTTTTTCTAGCTTACGAAAGACGTTTTTCAGAACTTTTTAAAATTTTTTCATCCAACTCAAAAAAAGTTATAAATTTTTAAAAAAACACCGTTTTTGTTTTCAAAATGCTATAACTTTTTCAAAAATTGACCGTTGGGGATCTTTTTTTTAAATTTGTTTTTAAATGTACTTTTCGGAAAAAATACAAAAAAAATTTTAATAAAATACAAATAAATTTTTATAACTTTTTCAAAAATTGACCGTTTGGGATCTTTTTTTTAAATTTGTTTTTAAATGTACTTTTCGGAACAAATAAAAAAATTCTTAAAGTTTTTTTTTCAATTAAATAAAAAAAAAACGGCGAAATTCAAAAAATCTCGAAAAACTGAAAAATTACAAAAAAAAAACTTTAAAAATTTTTTTGTATTTTTTCCGAAAAGTACATTAAAAAAAATTTAAAAAAAAAAGATCCCAAACGGTAAATTTTTGAAAAAGTTATAGCATTTTGAAAAAAAACGGTGTTTTTTTAAAAATTCATAACTTTTTTTGAGTTGGATGAAAAAATTTGAAAAAATTCTGAAAAACGTCTTTCGTAAGCTAGAAAAAGAAGAAAAAGTTTCAGCCAATTCTAAAGGGATCGGGTTCAAAATTAGTGGAAATGGGATGGAATACCCCATATACATGTATTATTAAGCATATATATGCATACTTGTATATTATATTCAATGAATATATAGTTACGAACTTTAATTTATCTACATATTCATACAGATCAACATATGAGTAAATATGTTTACATAGAAATATACATATTCTTCATAAATTATTAATATACACATTAATAGCCACGTTCACAGATTTATAAAATTTGTTGAAATTTTAACCGATTGCAATCAACGAAAGGTGATTAAAGGTGTGGTTTTTTTTATTTTCTGTAAGCAAAAAGCTTGGACAGCATTTTGAGATTCCCGGGCCCCTCCATAGCCCGGGCCCGGGGGTAATGACCCCTCACCCCCCTCTCTTCGGGCCTGATTCAAAATCTTCGGAATATATTAAACAATTCCTCTTCTGACACCAATTGTAACGAATTTAGTGCAATTTCGCTTATTTGCAACTTTTTACTAACGTTCGAATCACTAAACTGTTGAATAAATAAATAATAAAAGAAAGTGATACTTCCACAGACGATTGCCTACTTTTGGGAGTATCTCAGATATAGCATGTGTTTGTGCTGTTCTCCCCGCTGCTTGTATGGACATATGTGTAGATATAATGATTAATTTGTTTACGTACATACAAGTGTGGGAGCTTGCTTTATTGTTGTTGTGGCTTTATTTACTTAGTTTCAGATTGGTGATGTGAGTATCACTTAGTGTTGTTACTTCGGGAAACTCACGCTACAAGTTACCTGCCAAGATTTGTTCTTGGAGGGCGCCGCCTCTATATCGTCGCCATAGTGAGTCCTTTCAACAGTATGTTAAGTACGGGGTGGTCGTCGCCGCCACACTTTAACTTCCATCAAAATTTTAATAAAAAACTCGCACCCGATTTAATGTGCCAAATTATATTTCTCTTTATTTAAAATAATCAACTTTTATTTACACGTCCGCAGCTTAGAATCGGCAAAATTATAATGATGGCGGTGAAACATGAAAATGCCGAGCCATCATTGCCAATCGTCATTTTCATGTTTGACCCCACACATATATCTTATTCTCTCTTACATGCTATATTTCAATGCTCATGCGGTATTATCGTGTATTTGGTTCTTTCTGTTTATAATATTCACAATTAAATACGTCATTGTGAGCGACACTATTGCGATGTTACCAGATAGTTTATGAAAAGCTAATTTGAGGGATTTTACCCTCACATCACCCTTTTTGGGGAAAAGGAGAACTGACAAAGTGATCAGTTTAGTCACATTCTTCTTTGGCCATAAACTTATAAAAATTGTTGCGAACAAACGAATATATATGTATTTATATTAGGGTGTACCTTCTCTTTTTAATTCGTTGGTTCGGAACCATTTTTATTACTAATTGAAAAAGATTTTATATATTGAATACTCAAATTGTAGTTACATTTTGTAGTTTATTGTAACTTAAATGAAAGCTATAATTTAATTTACGACAAAATTAGTGAATGTTTCTTTTTCTTTTGTAAATATTTGTGTTCTCTATTCAATTTAAAGTTTTACATTTCTGTTACTTATTAAATATGTATTTTTTGTGTTGTGAACAATTTTTATGAAATAGGTTTTTTTTTGAATATACAAAATTTGTGTTATTTTCTCTTTTCTTTTTTGGTTTAACAGTTTTTAAGCCTTCGTGGCTGCTTAAATGCTAGTAGGTAAAGTTTGGATCAATCAAATTTAAAGTAAAAGTATTGAAGTAATGTTAGTTTACTTTACTTGGGCGGTTTTTATGTACTAATTTTTCTTTGTTTTTAACTTCATCGAAAATAGTTACGTTAGGTTCGTTAATTTTGGTTATAATAAACGGACCTTGATAAATATTTTCGTGTTTATGATGTGGTTCTTTTTGTAAAAGTACTTTATCTCCGATTTTGACAACTAAAGGTCGTGCCGTTTTATCGTTCAGATTTTTGCTTTGTAATTTATTTTTATTAATTAGATTCTGTGCCATTTTGTGCGTTTTCTGCATCCTAAACTTAACTTCTTTGGCATAGTTTTCGACATTATAAATTGGGTAAATTTTTTCTTTTGTTAATTCATTAGGCAAAGTTGCCTTTTCCCCAAAGACTAACTCGTAAGGTGAAAATTGATTGTCGAAAACTGTGCTACTCGTAGTAGGAAAGTAAAGTATTTTAAATAAACATCCCAATCAGAAAAAGTATCTTTTAAATATGCACGTAAGTATTCATTAAAAACTCTATGATTACGTTCAATCATGCCAACAGTTTCGTGATATTATGTTCAATATTTAGAAGTTTAGTTAATTCTTCAAATAATTCATTTTTAAATTCAGTACCTAAATCTGATTTTTAGCATTCATTGTGCCGTAAGTTAAAATGAATCCTTCAAAAATTGCTGAAGCGATTGTTTTTGCCGATTTTTCTGGCACAGCGACTGTTACCAGGTATTTAGTCATGTGGCAAATCATGGTAAGTGCGAACTTGTTACCATATTTGGACTCAGGTAGGGGTCCTATTGTGTCAATTAATAGTATATCAAATGGTTTACACGGAGTTGGTGTTAAAACAAGTTTTTCTTTTGTTTTAGGTTTAACCTTGTTTAAAAGACAATCATTACAACTTTTGATATATTTCGCTATATCACGAGTCATGTTCTTCCAATAAAATTGTGTTCGTAGTTTTGCGTAAAGTCTTTTCATTCCGCAATGTCCACCAGAAATGGAATCATTATGGTAAATTTTCATTAGTTTTAATTTTGTATCTTCATCTGTTACTATCTCCACTGGATCTGTTAAAATAATTTCTAATGATTTTAAAATCTTATTTCCAATATTTTTGAAATTTGTAATAGTATAATGTTCGAGCATAATATCGTTTTTAGGCCATTCAATCTGCTTAATTTTGCGTTTGCCGGCTTCTGATTCAATCCTCGAAAGTAATTTCTCTAAAGTCATTATTTCGTTAACAAGCTCAAAGCTAAGTAACTCAAGTTTCTTATGTTTAAAATGCGCAAAAATTCTTAAACTTGTTGTTTTATTATTTTTATCGTATGTAATTGCAGATCTTATCCGTGGGACTTTTTCGTAGACATGTAAATTAAGTTGTTTTTCGTCGTTTTTGTCTGTTTTAATATGAATATTATTGTCGTTTTGCCGGTTTGTCATTGATCTTGTCTGAACTGCTAAAATTTGTTTGTTCGATTTCTTAATCTCATCGATTGTAATACGCGATAGTGCATCGGCACCAACGTTTGATTTACCCTTTATGTAAACTATAGTGAAATTATATTCAGCTAGTTATAGTATTATTCTTGAGAGTTTTGAAGATGGGTCTTTCATATTGAATAAGTACACTAGAGGTCTATGATCTGACTTTACAATAAAGTGGGTACCATACACATATGGTCGAAATTGCTTTATTGCGAAATAAATAGCTAGGAGTTCCAACTCTATAATTGGTTTTTTCTCTTCGGCTTTATTAAATGCTTTAGATGCGAAACAAATTGGTAAATCAAAATAGCGCCACATCCAGTTGATGAAGCATCAACGGTAATAATGAATTGTTTAGTAAAATCTGGATATTGAAGTAATTTTGGTGAAAGTAAAAGCTTTCAAAGATAAAAATGCTCTTTCGCACTCAACATCCCATACAAATTCAACTCTTTTTCTGCTTAATCGGTTTAGAGGCGCTGCCAGAGACGCAAAGTTAGGTATAAACCGTCTGTAATAGTTTGGAAGTGCGATGAATCGTCGTACCGCGTCTTTATCAGTCGGTTTTGAATACTTTTTAATTGCGTTTATTTTAGAGTCGTCTGGCAACAAACCTTTGGATGAACATTTGTGACCTAAAAATTTAACTTCTGGTCAAAAAAAATTGCATTTATCTGGGTTAAGTTTGAGATTAAAAGACCTACAAGTATGGAAAACTTTTGAAAGATTTTTAATGTGGTGTGCTTGACTACAACCTATGACGATAATATCGGCGACGTACAAAAATGCGACATTGGGTGGTATACCCGAAAAAGCTATAGTCATCATTCGTGAGAATGAATTTGGTGCTATGTTTAAACCGAATGGAAGCACTTTCCATCTAAATGCGCCGACCGAGGTGCTGAAAGAAGTAATGTCACGTGAGTCAGGATGCAAGGGGATTTGATGAAATCCTGAAAAAAGATCTAATGTGGAAAAATACTTTGCTCTACCGAGATTGTCTAAAATATCGTCAACTCTAGCTAGTGGAAATTTATCAGCAATGAGTTTTCTGTTGCCTGCGCGAAAATCTACGCAATATGATAAGCTTTTTGACCATTAGTATCTTTCTTTGGGACTACAATCAAGGGACTATTGTAATTGAAATAACTGGGTTCAATCAAATCGTTGTCTAACAGTTTATTTACTTGGCGATTTATTTCTTCGCAATCTATAGTTTTTAATATATACCGGTTCTTTGTCTGTTAATCTTAATTTTTGCTCGTAGAAGTTGTTTAAAGTCATTTTGTCCGTGTCAAGAGCGAAAATGTCGGCATAATCTATGCAAAGGTCAAGTAATTTACTTGTTGAGGTATTTAATTTTTTAAAATCGAAATTAGTTTTTTCGTACGTTTGTCTTCTGTTTCTGTCTTTTTAATTGTATAAACATTATAATTTGAAAGTTTTTCTGTCCGAATACTTTTTCTTTTGACATACTTTATATCATCCGTGGTATTTATGACTTTATGTATTGGGTTACTGGAATTAACAATGCACCTAGCTATGAAAACACCTTTTTCAATTACTTGCGAGTCCACGAAAAGTGGCTCGGGTGAATCTCCTAAATCAAAAAGTCTGAATATTTCACATCTTGGTGGAATGATACAACTGTCGCTTTCTGTTCCGAGTAGGATTGGTATTCATTACCTACCCAAAAGAAAATACTATTTCTTTCATAATTAATAATGCATTTGTTAATTTTCATAAAATATTTACCCAGTATGCCATCGGATGGAATATTAAAGTCTTCATTTACTACATGTAAAGTATGTTTAATAGAAAAGTTAGAAAACTTCAAATTTGCTGTAATTTTACCTAAAGTAGAAACTGAATTAGAAGTGACACCGTTAATGTTAATAATGTCGTTCATATTTAAGGAAATATTTCTGTCTAAACATGATATCTTTATTAAAGAAATGTCCGCTTGAGTGTCTACTAGGAAAGAACAAAAACTTTGTGACTCGTTAAGTTGTAATTCAATGAAATCAGAGTAATTTAAATTTAAACAATAGATGCCTATTGGTGAAGGAAGTTCGCTTACTGACTTAGTTCGTCCTCCCCCAGTGTTCGCTCCTGAGGGGCGCTGGCGTTTAAAGCGCGAACGTTTGCGTTTCGACCTCTACCGTTTGACGATCTTGAATTGTTGTTTCTATTGTTACTATTATTTGTATTTGAATTGGAATTTGTATTTGGACGCGTATTATTATTGTTGTTATTCTGGTATCTATTTCCGTTATAATTCCTGTATCTTTGATTATTATTGCTGTTATAGTTGCTGTTGTATGCAAATGAATTATTGTTTCTATAACCAGTATAGCCGCGGTTTGGGTAAAAGCATCGATAACTACCACGTGAATTTATGAATGTGCTGTTACCACGTGATCGGAAAGCTAAAACCTGACGTTCAGTTAATTCATTGTTTTGTTCTACAATTAATTTTGCTACCACGTCTTTCGGATCTGTAAATGCCGTTGAGGCTAAAATGGTTTTTACTAAGTTTGATTTTGCATTTAAACGACACACGTTAACAGTTTGTTCGACTGACATTTCATGAGCTTTCGCTTGAGTGATCCCTTCAATAAGAAGAAACCGCTCAAGTGAGTCAGCTAAATCTTCAACTTTTTTGGCAAAATCTGTATAATTGTTTCCGTTGACGTGCAACGCTGCAATTCTCCCTGCTACAAATTTCGAGTTATCCGGTTTGATCCTATTACGTAGAGCTGTTTTAATTTCGTTGACTGAAGTTACCTGTGTTGGTATTGCTTCACGGGCTTTACCCTCTAAATTTGATTTTAAGAACGCTATAAAAGTATCAGTTAAATCTGCATTAGCGAATTGTTCAAGTAATGCCATTTTTTCTATAAAAGAATCAAGTGCAAGAGGATCACCACTGTATTTTTCTCTAATAGAATTAGCACATGTGTTAATGAAAATCCTCTTTTCCTCTGGTGTTGCCATGATTTGATCGTTAAGATCTGGAGCTGAATTAGCAGAAGGTGAGGCCACGTTTATGCTATTTGGATCGTTAAGATCTGATTTTAAAGTAAAAGAAGTTGAAGTTAGTTTTGCACTATTTGAATCGTTAAGATTTGAATCTAAATTAGAAGCTGAATTTCTAATGGAAGAATTTTCGAAGCCTGGAAAATCTGTTGACAAAGAAAATCTATTTTCCTGGTTTGTGACTTCTTCGGTCGAGGATGAAGCTAAACTTTCGTAGCTTGAGGCTGAATTATCGGAATCGGATTTTGAGTTTGAATTTTTTTGCACTTGCTTACCACTTCTAAGGCACATATGTAGTTATCAGAATAGCACAAATAATTCAGTTCAAACTATGAAATTAATGAAGTACTTATCTGAATATCTGAATTTATTTTTGATGTTGAATTGTTGAGGAAAAGGATAGAAGAAAAAAAATTTTTTAAAAGGGAACTGATTTGCAGGTGAATAGTCACTAAAGGAGTATTTAACTATTTATTGGAAGAATTAATTAAAACTGCAGTATTTGTATGAAAAATCTGTAAAAAGTAATTGAATTTAAAATGTCACAAAAGTATATAGGTATGAACTGGTAAAAATCTCAAAATGTAATCACAGACGCACCGCTTTATTCAAAAAAATCTCAATTTGGTTTTTCACGGAACCACCGCTTATATCAAAACAATTTTAGTTGGTTTTTCACGGAACCACCGCATGTATTAAAAAGTTAATTGGTTTTTAACGGAACCACCGCATATATCAAAAAAATTTATTGGTTTTTAACGGAACCACCGCATGTATCAAAAAAAATTAATTGGTTTTTAACGGAACCACCGCATGTATCAAATATCTTAATTGGTTTTCAACGAACTGCCCTTTTTTAAAAATTTAATTGGTTTTTCGAAAACCACCGTAATATCAAAAATCCAAAATTTATATGCTATTGATACAATCCAAGTTAATTATATGAAAAGCGAACGCATTGCATTTAATGGGAATATTAATGTTTTATATACGTACATATATGTGTTTAAAGAAAAAAACCGTAAGCAAAAAAAATTTAATACATACATATATATATGAGCCGTTTAATTTGAAAGTGGCATAAGTCATTTCATGTTGTTTAGGTTCAGTGATAATATGTTTTTATCTCTCCTCGCCTCCAGTTTGTTAAGAGTCCAATATCCAAAAGATGCAATTCTTATTATTATTTTATAATTTTAGAACCATCTATATATGCATTCGTTCAAAAATAACAATGCATTTAAGACCATGAGTTGGAAATGACTAATACCACTTTCAAAATAAACGGCTCATATATACTTAATTGTCACTGCTGCTAGTTTCCGTTACCGCTGCTGCTGCGCTGGCAGACCTGAATCCTCCTGGTGTTGTTGCTGCTGCTGGTGACGGTGAAAAAATGGCGTTGTATTGGTGGAGTGGTTTTTCGCGTTCCGTTATGTGAGTAGGTGGAGGAATATGGCGAATGTTATGCCGTTAGTAAATATGGTTGGTGGTACAGTTTTGCCCTTACTTAGGCGAATTTAAAATTAACTTTTGCAATAGGATTTTCTTTCCGCAATTTTTAGTTTGGATTTTCTCTGTTTGTTTTATTTGATTTTATTATAGGCTCATTTCTCCTCTATTATTTACGTTAAATTTAGTTTTGTGGTATTATAATTGTAAAATTTTCCATTAGTTCCGTAGCATTTAGATATTTATATTGTAGATTGATTTCTCTTTTATTATTTCTGTTAGATTTAGTGTTTTATATTATAATTGTAGAAATTTTTTTTTGTTATCTCCGTAGCATTAAAGTATTATAAATTTATTAACTTTGTTTTAATTTTGTTCTAATAATTTAATTTCACTGCACCAACACTTTTCCACTTTTTCTCCACTCTACTTACCGCAGCCGTACAAAATGAAATGACCGAGGCTCCAGCCTCACGGTCGCCATGTTACTTCGGGAAACTCACGCTACAAGTTACCTGCCAAGATTTTTTCTTTGAGGGCGCCGCCTCCATATCGTCGCCATAGTGAGTCCTTTCAACAATATGTTAAGTACGGGGTGGTCGTCGCCGCCACATTTTAACTTCCATCAAAATTTTAATAAAAAACTCGCACCCGATTTAATGTGCCAAATTATGTTTCTCTTTGTTTAAAATAATCACCCCACACATATATCTTATTCTCTCTTACATGCTATATTTCAATGCTCATGACGTATTATCGTGTATTTGGTTCTTTCTGTTTATAATATTCACAATTAAATACGTCATTGTGAGCGACACTATTGCGATGTTACCAGATAGTTTATGAAAAGCTAATTTGAGGGATTTTACCCTTACAGTGTCACTAATATTCGTCACACTATAAAACTTCAAATGATACAAATCATATACTAACTACTGACAAAATCCTTTTCGAGATTTTTTTGGCAGCGTCGATAGCATCTTTCTGACCGACATAAAACAACTCTGTTGATTCCTTTTGCCCTTTTGTGTGGAGATTTGCAAAAGTTTTAGTTCGATCCATTCGTTTCCCAATTGTTTTCCAAATCTCTCGATATATTTTCACAAGCTTGTTAGCCTTCAATTCGATTTCTTCTGATTCCATGAGCCTCAGTTCACCAATAAAATTCAATCCCTCGAAAACTAGCTCTTAAGAGGCAATTTTGTCTCCAACTGCACCTATTTATTTATTAATTAATAATAGGAAGAAAAGCTTCCGTGTGGATTCGTCTCTAGCTGAAAGTTGTGCTGCCGATATTTGGTCTAACTCGTACAGATTCATATTCGCTGATCTCTGAAAAATTTTAAGCAGCCTCTTTGTATGTACCCAACGAGTCTCTCAGCAGAGAGTCAGACTGTTAACAGCAGTTCGTAGGGTAATCGCAGGGCTTTGAAAATATTTAATGCTTGAATCAAATCTTTGAAGAATATCATGCCAATAGGTAGCGTAAAAAGCTATTTCGAGAGAGCACATTTTCTTTGCAGTCCTTGTGCTTTATTCCTAACCACGCCTTTTTCTTCAGCGTCATCCCGAATCGTTATCAGTGTATTTTGATGGGTACAAATCCAACTTTCACAGCTTTTGCAGCATCAGCACGACATGACCAGCGAGTATCACTTAAACGTTTAGGGCTGTAAGATACTTTGAGTGACGATAAGTTGCTAATATCTCGTTTCTCATCGTTGAACTCGTAAAAACACAAACTTTTTTCACGCGCTGGCTACTGCATTGCCCCAAGCACGGATTCAAACCGAATTATCATTCACTTCTAACATTTTTGCCTGCATTCCTTTGTACTTGACGCTCATTGTTGGGAGCAAATAGTATGACTGACCACGACAGTCTTGGATATCGATGCTTTGTTATACTCAGTTGAGCAGAGCTCACAGAGTATATTAAGTTTGATTGGATAACGGTTGGTTGTACATATATAAAGGAATCGAGATAGATATAGACTTCCATATATCAAAATAATCAGGATCGAAAAAAAAATTCGATTGAGCCATGTCCGTCCGTCCGTCCGTCCGTCCGTCCGTCCGTTAACACGATAACTTGAGTAAATTTTGAGGTATCTTGATGAAATTTGGTATGTAGGTTCCTGAGCACTCATCTCAGATCGCTATTTAAAATGAACGATATCGGACTATAACCACGCCCACTTTTTCGATATCGAAAATTTCGAAAAACCGAAAAAATGCGATAATTCATTGCCAAAGGCGGTTAAAGCGATGAAACTTGGTAGATGGGTTGACGTTATGACGCAGAATAGAAAACTAGTAAGATTTTGGACAATGGGCGTGGCACCGCCCACTTTTACAAGAAGGTAATTTAAAACTTTTGCAAGCTGTAATTTGGCAGTCGTTGAAGATATCATGATGAAATTTGGCAGGAACGTTACTACTATTACTATATATGTGCTAAATAAAAATTAGCTAAATTGGATGAAGAACACGCCCACTTTTTAAAAAAAATTTTTTTTAAATTCAAATTTTAACAAAAAAGTTAATATCTTTACTGTATATAAGTAAATTAAGTCAAAATTCAACTCCAGTAATGATATGATGCAACAAAATCCAAAAATAAAAGAAAATTTCAAAATGGGCGTGGCTCCGCCCATTTTCATTTAGTTTGTCTAGAATACTTTTAATGCCATAAGTCGAACAAAAATTTACCAATCCTTCTCAAATTTGGTAGGAGCATAGATTCTGTGACGGTAACTGTTCTCCGTGAAAATGGGCGAAATCGGTGGAAGCCACGCCCAGTTTTTATACACAGTCCACCGTCTGTCCTTCCGCTCGGCCGTTAACACAATAACTTGAGCAAAAACCGATATATCTTTACTAAACTTAGCCCACGTACTTATCTGAACTCACTTTATCTTGGTATAAAAAATGGCCGAAATCCGACCATAACCACGCCCACTTTATCGATATCGAAAATTACGAAAAATGAAAAAAATGCCATAATTCTATACCAACTACGAAAAAAGGGATGAAACATGGTAACTGGATTGGTTTATTGACGCAAAATATAACTTTGGAAAAAACTTTGTAAAATGGGTGTGACACCTACCATATTAAGTAGAAGAAAATGAAAAAGTTCTACAAGGCGAAATCAACAGCCCTTGGAATCTTGGCAGGAATACTGTTAGTGGTATTGCATATATAAATAAATTAGCAGTACCCGACAGATGATTTTCTGGATCACCAGGTCCACATTTTGGTCGATATCGCGAGAACGCCTTCACATATACATCTAAGGGGCACTCGCTTTTAAAACCCTCATTAATACTTTTAATTTGATATCCATATCGTACAAACACATTCTAGAATCACCCTGGCCCACCCTAATGGCGATATCTCGAAAAGGCGTCCACCTATAGACCTAATGCCCACTCCCTCTTAAAATGCTCAGTAACACCTTTCGTTTGATACCCATATCGTACAAACATTCTAGAGTCACCCCTGGCCCACCCTAATGGCGATATCTGGAAAAGGCGACCACCTATATACCTAATGTCCACTCCCTCTTAAAATGCTCAGTAACACCTTTCGTTTGATATCCATATCGTACAAACATTCTAGAGTCACCCCTGGCCCACCCTAATGGCGATATCTCGAAAAGGCGTCCACCTATAGACCTAATGCCCACTTCCTCTTAAAATGCTCAGTAACACCTTTCGTTTGATACCCATATCGTACAAACATTCTAGAGTCCCACCCTAATGGCGATATCTCGAAAAGGCGTCCACCTATAGACCTAATGCCCACTCCCTCTTAAAATGCTCAGTAACACCTTTCGTTTGATACCCATATCGTACAAACATTCTAGAGTCACCCCTGGCCCACCCTAATGGCGATATCTCGAAAAGGCGTCCACCTATAGACCTAATGCCCACTTCCTCTTAAAATGCTCAGTAACACCTTTCGTTTGATACCCATATCGTACAAACATTCTAGAGTCACACCTGGCCCACCCTAATGGCGATATCTCGAAAAGGCGTCCACCTATAGACCTAATGCCCACTCCCTCTTAAAATGCTCAGTAACACCTTTCGTTTGATATCCATATCGTACAAACATTCTAGAGTCACCCTTGGTCCACCTTTATGGCGATATCTCGAAAAGGCGTCCACCTATAGATTTATGGGTTACTCCCTTTTAAAATACTCATTACCACCTTTCATTTGATACCCATATCGTACAAAAACATTCTAGAGTCACCCCTGGCCGACCCTAATGGCGATATCTCGAAAAGGCGTCCACCTATAGACCTAATGCCCACTCCCTCTTAAAATGCTCAGTAACACCTTTCGTTTGATACCCATATCGTACAAACATTCTAGAGTCACCCCTGGCCCACCCTAATGGCGATATCTCGAAAAGGCGTCCACCTATAGACCTAATGCCCACTCCCTCTTAAAATGATCAGTAACACCTTTCGTTTGATACCCATATCGTACAAACACATTCTAGAGTCACCCCTGGCCGACCCTAATGGCGATATCTCGAAAAGGCGTCCACCTATAGACCTAATGCCCACTCCCTCTTAAAATGATCAGTAACACCTTTCGTTTGATACCCATATAGTACAAACACATTCTAGAGTCACCCCTGGCCGACCCTAATGGCGATATCTCGAAAAGGCGTCCACCTATAGACCTAATGCCCACTCCCTCTTAAAATGCTCAGTAACGCCTTTCGTTTGATACCCATATCGTACAAACATTCTAGAGTCACCCCTGGCCCACCCTAATGGCGACATTTCGAAAAGCCGTGCACCTATAGACCTAATGCCCACTCCCTCTTAAAGTGCTCAGTAACACCTTTCATTTGATTCCCATATCGTACAACTAGAGACACCCCTGGTCCACCTTTATGGCGATATCTCGAAACGGCGTCCACCTATGGAACTAAGGATCACTGCTTTTCAAAATACTCATTAACAGCTTTCATTTGATACCCATATCGTACAAACATATTCTAGAGTCACCCCTGGTCCACCTTTATGGCGATTTCTCGAAAAGGCGTTCACCTATAGAACTAAAGCCCATTCCCTTTTAAAATACTCATTATCACCTTTCATTTGATACCCATATCGTACAAACAAATTCTAGAGTCAGCCCTGGACCACCTTTATGGCGATATCCCTAAATCCCATAGAACTATGGCCTACTCTCTCTTAAAATACTCTTTAATACCTTCCATTTGATACACATGTCATACAACCACATTCCAGGGTTACCCTAGGTTCATTTTCCTACATGGTGATTTTCCTTATTTTGTCTCCATAGCTCTCAACTGAGTATGTAATGTTCGGTTACACCCGAACTTAGCCTTCCTTACTTGTTTTTATAATATCGTTCTTCTCCAAATCAAATGTGACAACATCAATCTTATAAAGTTCTCGTACAGTGTGCCTTCCCATATAAGCTATGAATAAAACAAGTAAACCTACCCCGATATAAACTGGAAAGATTCTATATGAAATATACAATGTATTCAGAAAATGTCTCAAATACTACAACAACATAAATCATAATATCAAAGAAGTTACCCTAATGCTCGCAACTCCTCAATTGTGCCTTTTTAAATTTGTTCTGTTAGATTTACCGGTAACCGAACATTTTAATCTAAGAATCGTCGGTGCTTTTAAGCGTAGAATCTCATATATTTTTAACGGTGGTTATATCTGGAAAATACTGATACTATTGATAACAACTTTTTTTATACTTCAGCAGCGACCCTGCAGAAAATTCGACTAACTCAGGGTTAGCGTTGAGCTATAACAAACTTGTTCGCGCTCAATACCCAACCACAGAGTTCAACTGTCTAATTTTACTCGGCTATGTCGATACTTCGTAACTCGTGGTCGATGTTC
This sequence comes from Eurosta solidaginis, assembly GCF_040869045.1. Classification (NCBI taxonomy): domain Eukaryota; kingdom Metazoa; phylum Arthropoda; class Insecta; order Diptera; family Tephritidae; genus Eurosta; species Eurosta solidaginis. The sequence continues at coordinate 74,733,469 of NC_090323.1, read as the reverse complement.
TATGGCAGACAGTTATTAGGTAGTTTCGGTTAGGCTAGTTCTCAACTGGTTCCAATATGGGTAGTTATAATGATTTACAAGTGATTAAATATTACCGATGCTGTGAAATGTCTTTTAACTATTGCAATTCTACAGAACGAGATGCGAAATTTCTAGCCGTGTCATTTTTGCAAACTGGTTCGTAATTTTACTACGGGGAACAAACACACACTTCAACTGTTTTAAAAATGAATATAAACATAAACATAATTTTCAAGGAAGCGTTCACAGCAATAATAATAAGATAACATTATATGATGGACGAAATTTTTAATCTCTTTAACGATAGGAAGAGGAAAGGGATTTGGCGGTTTGTATGTTGATTATTATCCATTGTTTGCTTTGTTCTGTTGAATATTTTGGCAACATAGACTGTGAAATTTTATTTTGAAATACGTACATTCATACATTCACAATTATTGTTTTTATAAATTTATTAATTCATGTGACACAATATTGCACAACTCTTTGTGTACATCCGTCTGTTTCTCGATCATTCGTCTGAGCATTTATTTGAACGTGCTAAATCCGAAACAGCTGCTTCAATACTTAATGAATTTTTCCGATTCCCTGAAACAAGCTCTTTTCATTGCTAAAATATACAATACAATTGTTAATTGTTGATTGCAAATTGTTAATTGCCTTGTTATCTGCTTAAAAAAGTAAAGGAGTAAGAAAGGAAATTGTAGGTATTATGTTCCACTTTTTGCCCTCGCAAAGTAAACAGTAGATAAACAATTCATAATGACGCATGAGATGGTGACAAACAGATGTTTCCATGTATTGTAACACAGTTTAAAATTTTCGTCCAAACAAACATCTGGTAAAATATTGCAGTTACACAACATAAACTGGGCATTGAGCACAACACCGTATTCACCTACATAACTAAAAACATGGTATTATATACTACATAAATACATATGGTGTATATTTAATTTTTATTATGTATGTACATATATGTTATGTTATACTTTTACGTAAATAGTATGTATATGGCACACTCTATTGGCAATATTCTATCGATTGAATTCGTTGAGTTACAAAAAATTGTTTAAACTCTTTGATTTGATTGCACTTTATATAAAGGATTAAATGATTTTACAGGAAATTCAGTATTAGCTAAGATACAAAGAGGAATCTGAACATTTCGTTTTGTTTATGGTTGTAACAATTTTATACTACATAAATTTTTGTATACATACATATCACTAAACTGCTTATTGCTATTTATTTAGAGATTTTAGAAAATTAGAAAGTTAGTAATATTTATGTTTCGTTTTTCAATGTGAGATTAAACTATAGCTTAAGTTGAGTTCAGTTTGACCCTGCTAATTTGCCCCTTTACATCCAACTTTACAGCTCATCTTTGTGCAAGCGGCCAAAGTCGTACAGATGTACCCGCATTAAAATTTTAGATTTCTTCAGCACTTAGATCCAGATGGTATATTCCCGGCCATGCTATACGTTTCAAGTAGAGCCGTCGTGGAATGGCATAGAATAATATTCGATTGTTGCATAAGACTGAAACATGTACTGCACTCTTGGAGAACTGCTCGTGTAGCTTTCCTACCAAAGGCGGGGGAGATCGGTCACATGTATCCGAAAGTCTACAAGCCATCAGCTTAACATCATTTCAATAATGTTTCTAAATGGGTGATCTTGGATGGTCTTAACTAGATTAAAGTGCACCCAGCCATACACAGATGACGTTGCAATTGTCATAAGTGAAAAATGCCTTTCAGCGATTTGCCCTTTGATGGATCGGGCACTTCGGGATATTCATATTTAGGCATCTAATGTCGGGTTTACAGCCAACGGCGAGAACACAGATATGGTCTTGTTTACTAAGAGGTAAAAGGCCTCAAATTGGACCAGGCCTAAGTTAGGGGGGGGGTGACCCATCAGGAGAAACATTTTACAAAATATCTAGGAATCATCCTAGACAGTAAGTTGTCGTGGAATTAGTGAGCGAGAGAGTGATTGAAGAAGGCGTCGACGTGGATTTTATCGCCCTCCCTTTCTCATTGGGTATTTACAGCGATTGTAAACGCTATCCTATACTATGGAGTTCTTGCTTGGTGGAAAGCCACACAAAAAAGAACCATCCTCAAAAAATTAGAGGGGGTATGCAGGCTATCAATGATTAGCGTTTCGGTAGCCCTGAAAAAAACCCCGACGACTGCACTGTATGCCATTCTGCACATTACACCTGTAGCAAAGAACATAGCGTTAACAATTGCAACGAGGCTCCGTGCCTCGGGACAGCTTAAGCGCAGACCATACGGCCATAGTAGTATAGCGTCATCAATTACAGGACGAATAGAGACGCATCCCTTGAAGCTTGCTCCGTAGACGTCCCAATTAGATTGGGCGAGATCAAAAGAATGCGAGAGGTGCACATGATCGACCAAGAGAAAAAGGCGTGGGTCCAAGCGCGGGGCTGTAAATTGTCGAAGATTTAATTGTAAGTCTTAAAACCTTACAGACTAACAAAGTTGCTTCTATCATTAAAAAGAGAGGACTGTAGACTCATGACTGGTATTCTGACTGGACACTGCCTTCTGGCGTCATGTGCCTCTTCAGTAATAGCAACTGCAGTGTGAGCTGCAGGAAGAAACGGTTGAGCACGTTCTGTGTTCGTGTTCTGCGCTAGCCAGGTCAAGGCACAAGCTATTAGGGGCGGCATGGTTAGTGTAGTGAGTTATTATATAACGGAGTTATTATATAACATGATTGGGGTTCTCAAGCTTGGTTGTCAAACAAATTCTGGTAACACTATGGACATATTCAGTCTATATGAGGTCTGTTCAACCTAACCTAACCTAACCGGGTTTAGAATCCTAATGGTGCTTGTTACCAGAATCTACCGGATTTATATTTGGCAAAGTACCGTTAATACCGATAATACTCCCCAAAACCTTCGGGTAGTGTCTTTATCGCTAGAAAAATAGCAACAACGATTAGCTGTCGTTGATTGCAAAATAACATCCGTGTAAGTATCTAGAATGATTAACCTTTTTGTATATAAAAAATACATAGAATAAATTTATAATTAAATATTGTGTGTATGTTTACAAATTTACATGTTAATTTAAAACCTCATTTTGTTTATAAAAAAATTAAAGTTTAATGACAGTTAGCTTTTACCTCTTTCTGTGGAATACAAAAGCAAATGCGCAATTAAACTAATTAATGTGACTTGTGACTGCTCAGATGTGTTAACCATATTTGTCTATTAATATGTATTTTGGCGCATTGCGTGCTAAAAACTCATTAATTGTTTGATTGTTGAAAATGCTCACATAACGTGCATCTCAATTTTCGAAGCTATGAATACTACACGGTTTTCAAAATCAATATCGCCCACCGTATATTTGATCAAATAATAGCTCCATTACTCACAAAGAAAGAACTATGCCAAAACTGGAGTTTTCTTTTGCGCAAATGAGAAGGTCGTCAGTTTTTCGCGTTGTCAGAATATTATTTCATTGTCAGTTTACCACTGGTAAGATCAGTGGCGTAGTGAGGGGTAGAAGGGGACATCTCGCCCCGGGCGCCAATCACAGGGGGACGCCAAATGGTCCGCAAAGCAGAACTTCCTGTATCATTTGTATTTTTATTATAAATGATTTCTGGAAAAAATTTTCTATACTAAAAAATGCAAGCTTATATTCGGAACACTTGCGACAGGTTGAGGAATAATTGCAAGCATATATTTTTTTTCTCACGTTCAACGTTACGATGGGAATTATTAAACAATGCTTTAACAAAAACTGTCAAACGTGAATCTGAAACACGATGGAGCGCCAGAATACAAGCGTTTAGCGTTATCGTCGATGGGCTAGATAATGTAGTAGAATACTTAGAACAATTAGCAGAGGACACTAACACCACAAGTGACACTTGAAGCGAAGCTACAATTCTGTTGCAAAATATATTAAATTAAATTTCATAACATTAGTTTCATTTCTGGTATGGATTCTTAAGGAGGATTTATCGTGTGCAGCTCGGATTACAAGAACCGGGGATGAATTTTAGAGAAGCGTATCATGATCTTAAATCATTAGCGACTAAACTATCCGAAATTCGAGACACTCTCTGTGAAGAAGCAATAGAAAAAGCGAAGTCTCTTTGTGAATAAATAATAGTTTAAAAAAACTAAAAAAACACGCTTTTATAGCTAACCGAACTAAAAAATAGAAACTAATTTTCAATTAAAAAGAGTTTATATAACAGTAGTAGAAGGCCAAACAATCATTTATAGTTAATCACCTCAAAATAAAATTATAATAAAATTTAAGTTATTAACAGAATAATTTAATTCACAGTAAAAAGCGTGGGGTGCATTTGACTACATTTCATATCTTTCCTCTCAGATAGTTGCCAATAGAATGATTGTAACATTCAATATCAAACACCCCACGCTTTTTACTGTGAATTAAGCTATTCTGTTAATAACTTAAATTTTATTACAATTTTATTTTGAGGTGATTAACTATAAATGATTGTTTGACCTTCTACTACTGTTATATAAACTCTTTTTAATTGAAAATTATTTTCTATTTTTTAGCTCGGTTAGCTATAAAAGCGTGTTTTTTTTAGTTTTTTTAGACTATAATTTATTTTTAATTTTTTAGTTCAAGTAATTTTAAAAATTTTAGTCAGAGTGATGAACTTTCGAAACGCCAGCGGTCCATGGATGAATCCAACATCACGGCACCGAAAAGAACCAAGACGCAGGGGGGCTGGACGCGGTCTTTCGCCGAAATTGCCAAGGGTCGGCAGATCATCCCCTCACGACCAAGGGCTAGAGCCTGGGTTCCAGTGACGCCAACGGACCCAGCTGACATCCTGGAGCTGCTCCAGGAGCACAACCCGCCACAGGTTTGGAAGTCAACCCGGATAAAACCGAGCTTGCCCTCTTCACGAGGAGGTACAAGGTACCAAATCTTACTTCGCCAAGAATTGGGGGTACGTTCTCAGCGTTTAGCGATCAAGTCAAGTATTTGGGAGTCATTCTGGATAGGAAGCTATTATGGAGTGACCATATAGTGGAGCGATCCAAAAGGCAGCAGCAGAGCTGTTCACCTGCAAGAGGGCAATTGGCACCTCCTGGGGATTCTCACCTAAGGTGACGTATTGGGTTTACACAGCCATTTTGCGCCCGATTCTTCTTTATGGTGCTTTGGTCTGGTGGCCTGCACTAGCTAAAAGTACCTATCTTAAAATGCTTCAAAAGATGCAACGGAGTTCTGAGCTCTGCATTACCGGGGCTCTCGGCTCCACTCCAGATTCCGTTACATACATACATGGATACATAGATACATAGATAGATACAGGCCAAGCTAATAAAAGTGTGGTAAAAAGGGCTCCAGTTTACTCTTTCGTAGATGTGCCATGCATCCCCTTTTATCATTTATAAAGGAATGGGTTCTTCGCATTGTGTGCAAGGTTTCAAATCTATCAAACTTATGGCCATTCAAAGTGGTAACAAGGCCAATTGACCTAATGGCCGTTGACCTTATGTCACCACACCATCACATTAATGCATTGTCATCGAGCCTTGATACGTGTGCAAAGTTTCAATCAAACTTATGGCCATTCAAAGTGGTAATAAGGCAAATTGACCTTATTTCACCGCACCATCACATTAATGCATTGTCATCGAGCCTTGATACGTGTGCATAGTTTCAATCAATTTTATGGCCATTCAAAGTGATAATAAGGCTAATTGACCTAATGGCTGTTGACCTTATGTCACCACACCACCACATTAATGCATTGTTATCGGTCCTTGATACGTGTGCAAAGTTTCAAATTAATCAGACTTCTAGAAACCGGTGAAAATTAAGCTCAAAAATTCCGTTACATATAGACCAAGCTAATAAAAGCGTGATAATAAAGGAATGCGTTTTTCGCGTTAGGTGCAAGGTTTCAAATCTATGGCCATTTGGGGTGGTCATAAGTTCAATTGACCTTATGTCCGTTAACCTTATTGCATTGTCATCGAGCCATCACTTTATTGCATTGTCATCGAGCCTTGATACGTGTGCAAAGTTTCAATCAAACTTATGGCCATTCAAAGTGGTAATAAGGCCAATTGACCTTATGGCCGTTGACCTTATGTCACCATACCACATTAATGCATTGTCATCGAGCCTTGATACGTGTGCAAAGTTTCAATCAAACTTATGGCCATTCAAAGTGGTAATAAGGCCAATTGACCTTATGTCCGTTTACCTTATGTCCGTTTACCTTATGTCACCACACCATCGTATTAATGCATTGTCATCGGTCCTTGATACGTATGCAAAGTTTAAATTAATCAGACTTCTAGAAACCGGTGAAAATTAAGCTCAAAGATTCCGTTACATACGGGCCAAGCTAATAAAAGCGTGTTAAAAATGGGATATTGATATAGTAAAACGTGTAAGAAGGCGCCGCAAAATGCCCGGAGAATTGGCTAGAGATGTTGGTCTTTCCGCACAATGTGAAATTTCTAGCGTTTTGAAAAGTGTTCTCGATCGTGTCCAATAAGAAATACATACAAGATTTACACGAATAATTTAATTTAAAATTTGGATTTCTCTTAGATGTTTGAAATTTGTTAAACAAGGACAATAATGACTTAGAAAGAAATTGTAAGAACTTGGGTGAATTTTATAATACAGATTTCGATGGAACGGAATTTTTTATCAAAATATGTGACTGCAAACTATTACTTCTTAGTAGAAAAGAAATTGAACCTAAAACTCCGCTAGAATTACTTACATTTATAATCTCGTATGGAGAAGATATTTTTCCAAACATGCGAGTGGCACTCTTGACTATCTCAGTATCAATTGCTAGCTGCGAGCGTTCATTCAGCAAATTAAAAAATTATTTTTCCCCGTGCGCAAGAAAACCTCACTACGCCACTGGGGTATATCTAGGTGTAAATACATATAAAAGTATTGCCAGTTGTTTTTACGTCCCAAAACATGTGATTCAACCTTTTGGTGTAAAACCCCTTCGGAGTTTTGTTTTTATACTCAGTTGAGCAGAGCTCACAGAGTATATTAAGTTTGATTGGATAACGGTTGGTTGTACATATATAAAGGAATCGAGATAGATATAGACTTCAATATATATATATATATAAATATATCAAAATAATCAGGATCGAAAAAAAATTTGATTGAGCCATGTCCGTCCGTCCGTCCGTCCGTCCGTTAACACGATAACTTGAGTAAATTTTAAGGTATCTTGATGAAATTTGGTACGTAGGTTCCTGAGCACTCATCTCAGATCGCTATTTAAAATGAACGATATCGGACTATAACCAGGCCCACTTTTTCGATATCGAAAGTTTCGAAAAACCGAAAAAGTGCGATAATTCATTACAAAAGACAGATAAAGCGACGAAACTTGGTAGATGAGTTGAGCTTATGACGCAGAATAGAAAATTAGTAAAATTTTGGACAATGAGCGTGGCACCGCCCACTTTTAAAAGAAGGTAATTTAAAAGTTTTGCAAGCTGTAATTTGGCATTCGTTGAAGATATCATGATGAAATTTTGCAGGAACGTTACTCCTATTACTATATGTACGCTTAATAAAAATTAGCAAAATCGGAGAAGGACCACGCCCACTTTAAAAAAAAATTTTTTTTTAAAGAAAATTTTAACAAAAAATGTATTATCTTTACTCTATATAAGTAAATTATGTCAACATTCAACTCCAATAATGATATGGTGCAACAAAATACAAAAATAAAAGAAAATTTCAAAATGGGCGTGGCTCCGCCCTTTTTCATTCAATTTGTCTAGGATACTTTTAACGATATAAGTCGCACAAAAATTAACCAATCCTTTTGATATTTGGTAGGGGCATAGATTTTATGACGTTAACTGTTTTCTGTGAAAATGGGCGAAATCGGTTGATGCCACGCCCAGTTTTTATACACAGTCTTCCGTCTGTCCTTCCGCATGGCCGTTAACACGATAATTTGAGCAAAAATCGACATATCTTTAATGAACTTAGTTCCCGTGCTTACTTGAACTCACTTTATCTGGGTATGAAAAATGAACGAAATCCGACTATGACCACGCCCACTTTTTCGATATCGAAAATTACGAAAAATGAAAAAATGCCATAATTCTATACCAAATACGAAAAAGGGGATGAAACATGGTAGGTAATTGGATTGTTTTATTGACGCGAAATATAACTTTAGAAAGCTTTTTGGCGGCCACCGTGGTGTGATGGTAGCGTGCTCCGCCTATCACACCGTATGCCCTGGGTTCAACTCCCGGGCAAAGCAACATCAAAATTTTAGAAATAAGATTTTTCAATTAGAAGAAAATTTTTCTAAGCGGGGTCGCCCCTCGGCAGTGTCTGGCAAGCGCTCCGATTGTATTTCTGCCATGAACTGCTCTCAGTGAAAACTCATCTGCCTTGCAGATGCCGTTCGGAGTCGGCATAAAACATGTAGGTCCCGTCCGGCCAATTTGTAGGGAAAAATTAAGAGGAGCACGACGCAAATTGGAAGAGAAGCTCGGCCTTAGATCTCTTCGGAGGTTATCGCGCCTTACATTTATTTTTTTTTTTATTTATAACTTTAGAAAAAACTTTATAAAATGGTTGTGACACCTACCATATTAAGTAGAAGAAAATGAAAAAGTTCTGCAGGGCGAAATAAAAAACCCTTAAAATCTTGGCAGGTATTACATATATAAATAAATTAGCGGTATCCAACATATGATGTTCTGGGTCACCCTGGTCCACATTTTGGTCGATATCTGGAAAACGCCTTCACATATACAACTACCACCACTCCCTTTTAAAACTCTCATTAATACCTTTAATTTGATACCCATATCGTACAAACTCATTATAGAGTCACCCCTGGTCCACCTTTATGGCGATATCTCGAAAAAGCGTCCGCCTATAGAACTAAGCCCCACGCCCTTTTAAAATACTCATTAACACCTTTCATTTGATACCCATATCGTACAAACATATTCTAAAGTCACCCCTGGCCCACCTTTATGGCGATATCTCGAAACGGCGTCCACCTATTGAACTAAGGATTACTCCCTTTTAAAATACTCATTAACACCTTTCTTTTGATACCCATATTGTACAAACAAATTCTAGGGTCACCCCTGCTCCACCTTTATGGCGATATCTCGAAACGGCGTCCACCTATGGAACTAAGGATTACTCCGTTTTAAAATACTCATTAACACCTTTCTTTTGATACCCATATTGTACAAACAAATTCTAGGGTCACCCCTGGTCCACCTTTATGGCGTTATCTCGAAAATGCGACCACCTATTCAACAACCACCACTCCCTTTTAAAACCCTCATTAATACCTTTAATTTGATACCCATATCGTACAAACACATTCTAGAGTCACCCCTGGTCACCTTTATGACGATATTTCGAAACGGGGTCCACCTATAAAACTAAGGCCAGCTCCCTTTTAAAATACTCATTAACACCTTTCGTTTGATGCCCATATTGTACAAACAAATTCTAGGGTCACCCCTGGTCCACCTTTGTGGCGATATCTCGAAACGGCGTCCACCTATGGAACTAAGGATTACTCCCTTTTAAAATACTTATTAACACCTTTCTTTTGATACCCATATCGCACAAACGCATTCTAGAGTCACCCGTGGTCCACCTTTATGGCGATATCTCGAAAAGGTGACCACCTATACAACAACCACCACTCCTTTTTAAAATCCTCATTAATACCTTTAATTTGATACCCATATCGTACAAACACATTCTAGAGTCACCCCTGGTCCACCTTTATGGCGATATCTCGAAACGGCGTCCACCTATGGAACTAAGGATTACTCCCTTTTAAAATACTCATTAACACCTTTCATTTGATACCCATATCGTACAAACGCATTCTAGAGTCACCCCTGGTCCACCTTTATGGCGATATCTCGAAAAGGCGACCACCTACACAATAACCACCACTCCCTTTTAAAACCCTCATTAATACCTTTAATTTGATACCCATATCAAACAAACACATTCTAGAGTCACCCCTGGTCCACCTTTATGGCTATATCCCTAAATGGCGTCCACCTATAGAACTATGGCCCACTCCCTCATAAAATACTCTTTAATGCCTTTCATTTGATACACATGTCATACAAACACATTCCAGGGTTTCCCTCGGTTCATTTTCCTACATGGTTATTTGCCCTTATGTTGTCACCATAGCTCTCAACTGAGTATGTAATGTACGGTTACACCCGAACTTAACCTTCCGTACTTGTTATAAATATGATTAATATCTGTTTGCATATAAATTCAACAAATTGTTTGCAATTTGCTGAACAATGCGGATAATTTTTTTGCCCCCTTTAAACGCTATGAATTAAAAAAAATAATAACGTTTTTAATGTCGCTTTAAACAAAGCCA